>NW_026902380.1:600000-960081 GCF_027409185.1 Cynocephalus volans
TTTCACAGAGATTTTGAAACTGAAATCTCCCATGCCGTTTCCACCATAGGCAGCAATGGGCTTCCCCATAGAACTTGCCAACCTGAATTCCTACAGGCTAGATGTGAGAGGCACATTCTGCTGCTTCCTCCCTTAGAGTTAAACTAGCTTCTGAAAGCTCAACCTCCGGGGAGTTTGTTTGGCAGAGATATAGAACACACTTTTCCAAGCCTGTTGGAAGGCCTTTGCAGTTTCATTTCGCGTCTAATTTCCCAAACCAAACTGCTTGCAGCTCTAACTCCCTTCTAACTACCACTTCTTCGGTTCAGTGAGATATGCTGGATTCTAAACGGAGAAGCTTCTCTGACGCTTTTTCACAGAGATTTTGAAACTGAAATTTCCAAACCCGTTTCCAACGAAGGCGCCAATGGGCTTCCCCATAGAACTTGCCAACCTGAATTCCTACAGGCTAGATGTGAGAGGCACATTCTGCTGCTTCCTCCCTTAGAGTTAAACTAGCTTCTGAAAGCTCAACCTCCGGGGAGTTTGTTTGGCAGAGATATAGAACACACTTTTCCAAGCCTGTTAGAAGGCATTTGCAGTTTCATTTCGCGTCTAATTTCCCAAACCAAACTGCTTGCAGCTCTAACTGCCTTCTAACTACCACTTCTTCGGTTCAGTGAGATATGCTGGATTCTAAACGGAGAAGCTTCTCTGACGCTTTTTCACAGAGATTTTGAAACTGAAATCTCCCATGCTGTTTCCACCATAGCCAGCAATGGGCTTAGACATAGAACTTGCCAACCTGAATTCCTACAGGCTAGATGTGAGAGGCACATTCTGCTGCTTCCTCCCTTAGAGTTAAACTAGCTTCTGAAAGCTCAACCTCCAGGGAGTCTGTTTGGCAGAGATATAGAACACACTTTTCCAAGCCTGTTGGAAGGCATTTGCAGTTTCATTTCGCGTCTAATTTCCCAAACCAAACTGCTTGCAGCTCTAACTGCCTTCTAACTACCACTTCTTCGGTTCAGTGAGATATGCTGGATTCTAAACGGAGAAGCTTCTCTGACGCTTTTTCACAGAGATTTTGAAACTGAAATCTCCCATGCCGTTTCCACCATAGGCAGCAATGGGCTTCCCCATAGAACTTGCCAACCTGAATTCCTACAGGCTAGATGTGAGAGGCACATTCTGCTGCTTCCTCCCTTAGAGTTAAACTAGCTTCTGAAAGCTCAACCTCCGGGGAGTTTGTTTGGCAGAGATATAGAACACACTTTTCCAAGCCTGTTGGAAGGCATTTGCAGTGTCATTTCGCGTCTAATTTCCCAAACCAAACTGCTTGCAGCTCTAACTCCCTTCTAACTACCACTTCTTCGGTTCAGTGAGATATGCTGGATTCTAAACGGAGAAGCTTCTCTGACGCTTTTTCACAGAGATTTTGAAACTGAAATTTCCAAACCCGTTTCCAACGAAGGCGCCAATGGGCTTCCCCATAGAACTTGCCAACCTGAATTCCTACAGGCTAGATGTGAGAGGCACATTCTGCTGCTTCCTCCCTTAGAGTTAACCTAGCTTCTGAAAGCTCAACCTCCGGGGAGTTTGTTTGGCAGAGATATAGAACACACTTTTCCAAGCCTGTTGGAAGGCATTTGCAGTTTCATTTCGCGTCTAATTTCCCAAACCAAACTGCTTGCAGCTCTAACTGCCTTCTAACTACCACTTCTTCGGTTCAGTGAGATATGCTGGATTCTAAACGGAGAAGGTTCTCTGACGCTTTTTCACAGAGATTTTGAAACTGAAATCTCCCATGCTGTTTCCACCATAGCCAGCAATGGGCTTAGACATAGAACTTGCCAACCTGAATTCCTACAGGCTAGATGTGAGAGGCACATTCTGCTGCTTCCTCCCTTAGAGTTAAACTAGCTTCTGAAAGCTCAACCTCCAGGGAGTCTGTTTGGCAGAGATATAGAACACACTTTTCCAAGCCTGTTGGAAGGCATTTGCAGTTTCATTTCGCGTCTAATTTCCCAAACCAAACTGCTTGCAGCTCTAACTGCCTTCTAACTACCACTTCTTCGGTTCAGTGAGATATGCTGGATTCTAAACGGAGAAGCTTCTCTGACGCTTTTTCACAGAGATTTTGAAACTGAAATCTCCCATGCCGTTTCCACCATAGGCAGCAATGGGCTTCCCCATAGAACTTGCCAACCTGAATTCCTACAGGCTAGATGTGAGAGGCACATTCTGCTGCTTCCTCCCTTAGAGTTAAACTAGCTCCTGAAAGCTCAACCTCCGGGGAGTTTGTTTGGCAGAGATATAGAACACACTTTTCCAAGCCTGTTGGAAGGCATTTGCAGTGTCATTTCGCGTCTAATTTCCCAAACCAAACTGCTTGCAGCTCTAACTGCCTTCTAACTACCACTTCTTCGGTTCAGTGAGATATGCTGGATTCTAAACGGAGAAGCTTCTCTGACGCTTTTTCACAGAGATTTTGAAACTGAAATCTCCCATGCCGTTTCCACCATAGGCAGCAATGGGCTTCCCCATAGAACTTGCCAACCTGAATTCCTACAGGCTAGATGTGAGAGGCACATTCTGCTGCTTCCTCCCTAAGAGTTAAGCTTGCTTCTGAAAGCTCAACCTCCGGGGAGTCTGTTTGGCAGAGATATAGAACACACTTTTCCAAGCCTGTTGGAAGGCATTTGCAGTGTCATTTCGCGTCTAATTTCCCAAACCAAACTGCTTGCAGCTCTAACTCCCTTCTAACTACCACTTCTTCGGTTCAGTGAGATATGCTGGATTCTAAACGGAGAAGCTTCTCTGACGCTTTTTCACAGAGATTTTGAAACTGAAATCTCCCATGCCGTTTCCACCATAGGCAGCAATGGGCTTCCCCATAGAACTTGCCAACCTGAATTCCTACAGGCTAGATGTGAGAGGCACATTCTGCTGCTTCCTCCCTTAGAGTTAAACTTGCTTCTGAAAGCTCAACCTCCGGGGAGTTTGTTTGGCAGAGATATAGAACACACTTTTCCAAGCCTGTTGGAAGGCATTTGCAGTTTCATTTCGCGTCTAATTTCCCAAACCAAACTGCTTGCAGCTCTAACTCCCTTCTAACTACCACTTCTTCGGTTCAGTGAGATATGCTGGATTCTAAACGGAGAAGCTTCTCTGACGCTTTTTCACAGAGATTTTGAAACTGAAATCTCCCATGCCGTTTCCACCATAGGCAGCAATGGGCTTCCCCATAGAACTTGCCAACCTGAATTCCTACAGGCTAGATGTGAGAGGCACATTCTGCTGCTTCCTCCCTTAGAGTTAAACTAGCTTCTGAAAGCTCAACCTCCGGGGAGTTTGTTTGGCAGAGATATAGAACACACTTTTCCAAGCCTGTTGGAAGGCCTTTGCAGTTTCATTTCGCGTCTAATTTCCCAAACCAAACTGCTTGCAGCTCTAACTCCCTTCTAACTACCACTTCTTCGGTTCAGTGAGATATGCTGGATTCTAAACGGAGAAGATTCTCTGACGCTTTTTCACAGAGATTTTGAAACTGAAATCTCCCATGCCGTTTCCACCATAGGCAGCAATGGGCTTCCCCATAGAACTTGCCAACCTGAATTCCTACAGGCTAGATGTGAGAGGCACATTCTGCTGCTTCCTCCCTTAGAGTTAAACTTGCTTCTGAAAGCTCAACCTCCGGGGAGTTTGTTTGGCAGAGATATAGAACACACTTTTCCAAGCCTGTTGGAAGGCATTTGCAGTTTCATTTCGCGTATAATTTCCCAAACCAAACTGCTTGTAGCTCTAACTGCCTTCTAACTACCACTTCTTCGGTTCAGTGAGATACGCTGGATTCTAAACGGAGAAGCTTCTCTGACGCTTTTTCACAGAGATTTTGAAACTGAAATTTCCAAACCCGTTTCCAACGAAGGCGCCAATGGGCTTCCCCATAGAACTTGCCAACCTGAATTCCTACAGGCTAGATGTGAGAGGCACATTCTGCTGCTTCCTCCCTTAGAGTTAAACTAGCTTCTGAAAGCTCAACCTCCGGGGAGTTTGTTTGGCAGAGATATAGAACACACTTTTCCAAGCCTGTTGGAAGGCATTTGCAGTTTCATTTCGCGTCTAATTTCCCAAACCAAACTGCTTGCAGCTCTAACTGCCTTCTAACTACCACTTCTTCGGTTCAGTGAGATATGCTGGATTCTAAACGGAGAAGCTTCTCTGACGCTTTTTCACAGAGATTTTGAAACTGAAATCTCCCATGCTGTTTCCACCATAGCCAGCAATGGGCTTCCCCATAGAACTTGCCAACCTGAATTCCTACAGGCTAGATGTGAGAGGCACATTCTGCTGCTTCCTCCCTTAGAGTTAAACTAGCTTCTGAAAGCTCAACCTCCAGGGAGTCTGTTTGGCAGAGATATAGAACACACTTTTCCAAGCCTGTTGGGAGGCATTTGCAGTTTCATTTCGCGTCTAATTTCCCAAACCAAACTGCTTGCAGCTCTAACTGCCTTCTAACTACCACTTCTTCGGTTCAGTGAGATATGCTGGATTCTAAACGGAGAAGCTTCTCTGACGCTTTTTCACAGAGATTTTGAAACTGAAATCTCCCATGCCGTTTCCACCATAGGCAGCAATGGGCTTCCCCATAGAACTTGCCAACCTGAATTCCTACAGGCTAGATGTGAGAGGCACATTCTGCTGCTTCCTCCCTAAGAGTTAAGCTTGCTTCTGAAAGCTCAACCTCCGGGGAGTCTGTTTGGCAGAGATATAGAACACACTTTTCCAAGCCTGTTGGAAGGCCTTTGCAGTGTCATTTTGCATCTAATTTCCCAAACCAAACTGCTTGCAGCTCTAACTCCCTTCTAACTACCACTTCTTCGGTTCAGTGAGATATGCTGGATTCTAAACGGAGAAGCTTCTCTGACGCTTTTTCACAGAGATTTTGAAACTGAAATCTCCCATGCCGTTTCCACCATAGGCAGCAATGGGCTTCCCCATAGAACTTGCCAACCTGAATTCCTACAGGCTAGATGTGAGAGGCACATTCTGCTGCTTCCTCCCTTAGAGTTAAACTAGCTTCTGAAAGCTCAACCTCCGGGGAGTTTGTTTGGCAGAGATATAGAACACACTTTTCCAAGGCTGTTGGAAGGCCTTTGCAGTTTCATTTCGCGTCTAATTTCCCAAACCAAACTGCTTGCAGCTCTAACTCCCTTCTAACTACCACTTCTTCGGTTCAGTGAGATATGCTGGATTCTAAACGGAGAAGCTTCTCTGACGCTTTTTCACAGAGATTTTGAAACTGAAATTTCCAAACCCGTTTCCAACGAAGGCGCCAATGGGCTTCCCCATAGAACTTGCCAACCTGAATTCCTACAGGCTAGATGTGAGAGGCACATTCTGCTGCTTCCTCCCTTAGAGTTAACCTAGCTTCTGAAAGCTCAACCTCCGGGGAGTTTGTTTGGCAGAGATATAGAACACACTTTTCCAAGCCTGTTGGAAGGCATTTGCAGTTTCATTTCGCGTCTAATTTCCCAAACCAAACTGCTTGCAGCTCTAACTGCCTTCTAACTACCACTTCTTCGGTTCAGTGAGATATGCTGGATTCTAAACGGAGAAGCTTCTCTGACGCTTTTTCACAGAGATTTTGAAACTGAAATCTCCCATGCTGTTTCCACCATAGCCAGCAATGGGCTTAGACATAGAACTTGCCAACCTGAATTCCTACAGGCTAGATGTGAGAGGCACATTCTGCTGCTTCCTCCCTTAGAGTTAAACTAGCTTCTGAAAGCTCAACCTCCAGGGAGTCTGTTTGGCAGAGATATAGAACACACTTTTCCAAGCCTGTTGGAAGGCATTTGCAGTTTCATTTCGCGTCTAATTTCCCAAACCAAACTGCTTGCAGCTCTAACTGCCTTCTAACTACCACTTCTTCGGTTCAGTGAGATATGCTGGATTCTAAACGGAGAAGCTTCTCTGACGCTTTTTCACAGAGATTTTGAAACTGAAATCTCCCATGCCGTTTCCACCATAGGCAGCAATGGGCTTCCCCATAGAACTTGCCAACCTGAATTCCTACAGGCTAGATGTGAGAGGCACATTCTGCTGCTTCCTCCCTTAGAGTTAAACTAGCTCCTGAAAGCTCAACCTCCGGGGAGTTTGTTTGGCAGAGATATAGAACACACTTTTCCAAGCCTGTTGGAAGGCATTTGCAGTGTCATTTCGCGTCTAATTTCCCAAACCAAACTGCTTGCAGCTCTAACTGCCTTCTAACTACCACTTCTTCGGTTCAGTGAGATATGCTGGATTCTAAACGGAGAAGCTTCTCTGACGCTTTTTCACAGAGATTTTGAAACTGAAATCTCCCATGCCGTTTCCACCATAGGCAGCAATGGGCTTCCCCATAGAACTTGCCAACCTGAATTCCTACAGGCTAGATGTGAGAGGCACATTCTGCTGCTTCCTCCCTAAGAGTTAAGCTTGCTTCTGAAAGCTCAACCTCCGGGGAGTCTGTTTGGCAGAGATATAGAACACACTTTTCCAAGCCTGTTGGAAGGCCTTTGCAGTGTCATTTCGCGTCTAATTTCCCAAACCAAACTGCTTGCAGCTCTAACTCCCTTCTAACTACCACTTCTTCGGTTCAGTGAGATATGCTGGATTCTAAACGGAGAAGCTTCTCTGACGCTTTTTCACAGAGATTTTGAAACTGAAATCTCCCATGCCGTTTCCACCATAGGCAGCAATGGGCTTCCCCATAGAACTTGCCAACCTGAATTCCTACAGGCTAGATGTGAGAGGCACATTCTGCTGCTTCCTCCCTTAGAGTTAAACTAGCTTCTGAAAGCTCAACCTCCGGGGAGTTTGTTTGGCAGAGATATAGAACACAGTTTTCCAAGGCTGTTGGAAGGCCTTTGCAGTTTCATTTCGCGTCTAATTTCCCAAACCAAACTGCTTGCAGCTCTAACTCCCTTCTAACTACCACTTCTTCGGTTCAGTGAGATATGCTGGATTCTAAACGGAGAAGCTTCTCTGACGCTTTTTCACAGAGATTTTGAAACTGAAATTTCCAAACCCGTTTCCAACGAAGGCGCCAATGGGCTTCCCCATAGAACTTGCCAACCTGAATTCCTACAGGCTAGATGTGAGAGGCACATTCTGCTGCTTCCTCCCTTAGAGTTAACCTAGCTTCTGAAAGCTCAACCTCCGGGGAGTTTGTTTGGCAGAGATATAGAACACACTTTTCCAAGCCTGTTGGAAGGCATTTGCAGTTTCATTTCGCGTCTAATTTCCCAAACCAAACTGCTTGCAGCTCTAACTGCCTTCTAACTACCACTTCTTCGGTTCAGTGAGATATGCTGGATTCTAAACGGAGAAGCTTCTCTGACGCTTTTTCACAGAGATTTTGAAACTGAAATCTCCCATGCTGTTTCCACCATAGCCAGCAATGGGCTTAGACATAGAACTTGCCAACCTGAATTCCTACAGGCTAGATGTGAGAGGCACATTCTGCTGCTTCCTCCCTTAGAGTTAAACTAGCTTCTGAAAGCTCAACCTCCAGGGAGTCTGTTTGGCAGAGATATAGAACACACTTTTCCAAGCCTGTTGGAAGGCATTTGCAGTTTCATTTCGCGTCTAATTTCCCAAACCAAACTGCTTGCAGCTCTAACTGCCTTCTAACTACCACTTCTTCGGTTCAGTGAGATATGCTGGATTCTAAACGGAGAAGCTTCTCTGACGCTTTTTCACAGAGATTTTGAAACTGAAATCTCCCATGCCGTTTCCACCATAGGCAGCAATGGGCTTCCCCATAGAACTTGCCAACCTGAATTCCTACAGGCTAGATGTGAGAGGCACATTCTGCTGCTTCCTCCCTTAGAGTTAAACTAGCTTCTGAAAGCTCAACCTCCGGGGAGTTTGTTTGGCAGAGATATAGAACACACTTTTCCAAGCCTGTTGGAAGGCATTTGCAGTGTCATTTCGCGTCTAATTTCCCAAACCAAACTGCTTGCAGCTCTAACTCCCTTCTAACTACCACTTCTTCGGTTCAGTGAGATATGCTGGATTCTAAACGGAGAAGCTTCTCTGACGCTTTTTCACAGAGATTTTGAAACTGAAATCTCCCATGCCGTTTCCACCATAGGCAGCAATGGGCTTCCCCATAGAACTTGCCAACCTGAATTCCTACAGGCTAGATGTGAGAGGCACATTCTGCTGCTTCCTCCCTTAGAGTTAAACTTGCTTCTGAAAGCTCAACCTCCGGGGAGTTTGTTTGGCAGAGATATAGAACACACTTTTCCAAGCCTGTTGGAAGGCATTTGCAGTTTCATTTCGCGTCTAATTTCCCAAACCAAACTGCTTGCAGCTCTAACTCCCTTCTAACTACCACTTCTTCGGTTCAGTGAGATATGCTGGATTCTAAACGGAGAAGCTTCTCTGACGCTTTTTCACAGAGATTTTGAAACTGAAATTTCCAAACCCGTTTCCAACGAAGGCGCCAATGGGCTTCCCCATAGAACTTGCCAACCTGAATTCCTACAGGCTAGATGTGAGAGGCACATTCTGCTGCTTCCTCCCTTAGAGTTAAACTAGCTTCTGAAAGCTCAACCTCCGGGGAGTTTGTTTGGCAGAGATATAGAACACACTTTTCCAAGCCTGTTGGAAGGCATTTGCAGTTTCATTTCCCGTCTAATTTCCCAAACCAAACTGCTTGCAGCTCTAACTCCCTTCTAACTACCACTTCTTCGGTTCAGTGAGATATGCTGGATTCTAAACGGAGAAGCTTCTCTGACGCTTTTTCACAGAGATTTTGAAACTGAAATCTCCCATGCCGTTTCCACCATAGGCAGCAATGGGCTTCCCCATAGAACTTGCCAACCTGAATTCCTACAGGCTAGATGTGAGAGGCACATTCTGCTGCTTCCTCCCTAAGAGTTAAGCTTGCTTCTGAAAGCTCAACCTCCGGGGAGTTTGTTTGGCAGAGATATAGAACACACTTTTCCAAGCCTGTTGGAAGGCCTTTGCAGTGTCATTTCGCATCTAATTTCCCAAACCAAACTGCTTGCAGCTCTAACTCCCTTCTAACTACCACTTCTTCGGTTCAGTGAGATATGCTGGATTCTAAACGGAGAAGCTTCTCTGATGCTTTTACACAGAGATTTTGAAACTGAAATCTCCCATGCCGTTTCCACCATAGGCAGCAATGGGCTTCCCCATAGAACTTGCCAACCTGAATTCCTACAGGCTAGATGTGAGAGGCACATTCTGCTGCTTCCTCCCTTAGAGTTAAACTAGCTTCTGAAAGCTCAACCTCCGGGGAGTTTGTTTGGCAGAGATATAGAACACACTTTTCCAAGCCTGTTGGAAGGCCTTTGCAGTTTCATTTCGCGTCTAATTTCCCAAACCAAACTGCTTGCAGCTCTAACTCCCTTCTAACTACCACTTCTTCGGTTCAGTGAGATATGCTGGATTCTAAACGGAGAAGATTCTCTGACGCTTTTTCACAGAGATTTTGAAACTGAAATCTCCCATGCCGTTTCCACCATAGGCAGCAATGGGCTTCCCCATAGAACTTGCCAACCTGAATTCCTACAGGCTAGATGTGAGAGGCACATTCTGCTGCTTCCTCCCTTAGAGTTAAACTTGCTTCTGAAAGCTCAACCTCCGGGGAGTTTGTTTGGCAGAGATATAGAACACACTTTTCCAAGCCTGTTGGAAGGCATTTGCAGTTTCATTTCGCGTCTAATTTCCCAAACCAAACTGCTTGCAGCTCTAACTGCCTTCTAACTACCACTTCTTCGGTTCAGTGAGATACGCTGGATTCTAAACGGAGAAGCTTCTCTGACGCTTTTTCACAGAGATTTTGAAACTGAAATTTCCAAACCCGTTTCCAACGAAGGCGCCAATGGGCTTCCCCATAGAACTTGCCAACCTGAATTCCTACAGGCTAGATGTGAGAGGCACATTCTGCTGCTTCCTCCCTTAGAGTTAAACTTGCTTCTGAAAGCTCAACCTCCGGGGAGTTTGTTTGGCAGAGATATAGAACACACTTTTCCAAGCCTGTTGGAAGGCATTTGCAGTTTCATTTCGCGTCTAATTTCCCAAACCAAACTGCTTGCAGCTCTAACTCCCTTCTAACTACCACTTCTTCGGTTCAGTGAGATATGCTGGATTCTAAACGGAGAAGCTTCTCTGACGCTTTTTCACAGAGATTTTGAAACTGAAATTTCCAAACCCGTTTCCAACGAAGGCGCCAATGGGCTTCCCCATAGAACTTGCCAACCTGAATTCCTACAGGCTAGATGTGAGAGGCACATTCTGCTGCTTCCTCCCTTAGAGTTAAACTAGCTTCTGAAAGCTCAACCTCCGGGGAGTTTGTTTGGCAGAGATATAGAACACACTTTTCCAAGCCTGTTGGAAGGCCTTTGCAGTTTCATTTCGCGTCTAATTTCCCAAACCAAACTGCTTGCAGCTCTAACTCCCTTCTAACTACCACTTCTTCGGTTCAGTGAGATATGCTGGATTCTAAACGGAGAAGCTTCTCTGATGCTTTTTCACAGAGATTTTGAAACTGAAATCTCCCATGCCGTTTCCACCATAGGCAGCAATGGGCTTCCCCATAGAACTTGCCAACCTGAATTCCTACAGGCTAGATGTGAGAGGCACATTCTGCTGCTTCCTCCCTTAGAGTTAAACTAGCTTCTGAAAGCTCAACCTCCGGGGAGTTTGTTTGGCAGAGATATAGAACACACTTTTCCAAGCCTGTTGGAAGGCCTTTGCAGTTTCATTTCGCGTCTAATTTCCCAAACCAAACTGCTTGCAGCTCTAACTCCCTTCTAACTACCACTTCTTCGGTTCAGTGAGATATGCTGGATTCTAAACGGAGAAGATTCTCTGACGCTTTTTCACAGAGATTTTGAAACTGAAATCTCCCATGCCGTTTCCACCATAGGCAGCAATGGGCTTCCCCATAGAACTTGCCAACCTGAATTCCTACAGGCTAGATGTGAGAGGCACATTCTGCTGCTTCCTCCCTTAGAGTTAAACTTGCTTCTGAAAGCTCAACCTCCGGGGAGTTTGTTTGGCAGAGATATAGAACACACTTTTCCAAGCCTGTTGGAAGGCATTTGCAGTGTCATTTCGCGTCTAATTTCCCAAACCAAACTGCTTGCAGCTCTAACTGCCTTCTAACTACCACTTCTTCGGTTTAGTGAGATACGCTGGATTCTAAACGGAGAAGCTTCTCTGACGCTTTTTCACAGAGATTTTGAAACCTTAATTTCCAAACCCGTTTCCAACGAAGGCGCCAATGGGCTTCCCCATAGAACTTGCCAACCTGAATTCCTACAGGCTAGATGTGAGAGGCACATTCTGCTGCTTCCTCCCTTAGAGTTAAACTAGCTTCTGAAAGCTCAACCTCCGGGGAGTTTGTTTGGCAGAGATATAGAACACACTTTTCCAAGCCTGTTGGAAGGCCTTTGCAGTGTCATTTCGCGTCTAATTTCCCAAACCAAACTGCTTGCAGCTCTAACTGCCTTCTAACTACCACTTCTTCGGTTCAGTGAGATATGCTGGATTCTAAACGGAGAAGCTTCTCTGACGCTTTTTCACAGAGATTTTGAAACTGAAATCTCCCATGCCGTTTCCACCATAGGCAGCAATGGGCTTCCCCATAGAACTTGCCAACCTGAATTCCTACAGGCTAGATGTGAGAGGCACATTCTGCTGCTTCCTCCCTAAGAGTTAAGCTTGCTTCTGAAAGCTCAACCTCCGGGGAGTCTGTTTGGCAGAGATATAGAACACACTTTTCCAAGCCTGTTGGAAGGCCTTTGCAGTGTCATTTCGCATCTAATTTCCCAAACCAAACTGTTTGCAGCTCTAACTCCCTTGTAACTACCACTTCTTCGGTTCAGTGAGATATGCTGGATTCTAAACGGAGAAGCTTCTCTGACGCTTTTTCACAGAGATTTTGAAACTGAAATCTCCCATGCCGTTTCCACCATAGGCAGCAATGGGCTTCCCCATAGAACTTGCCAACCTGAATTCCTACAGGCTAGATGTGAGAGGCACATTCTGCTGCTTCCTCCCTTAGAGTTAAACTAGCTTCTGAAAGCTCAACCTCCGGGGAGTTTGTTTGGCAGAGATATAGAACACACTTTTCCAAGCCTGTTGGAAGGCATTTGCAGTTTCATTTCGCGTCTAATTTCCCAAACCAAACTGCTTGCAGCTCTAACTGCCTTCTAACTACCACTTCTTCGGTTCAGTGAGATATGCTGGATTCTAAACGGAGAAGCTTCTCTGACGCTTTTTCACAGAGATTTTGAAACTGAAATCTCCCATGCCGTTTCCACCATAGCCAGCAATGGGCTTAGACATAGAACTTGCCAACCTGAATTCCTACAGGCTAGATGTGAGAGGCACATTCTGCTGCTTCCTCCCTTAGAGTTAAACTAGCTTCTGAAAGCTCAACCTCCAGGGAGTCTGTTTGGCAGAGATATAGAACACACTTTTCCAAGCCTGTTGGAAGGCATTTGCAGTTTCATTTCGCGTCTAATTTCCCAAACCAAACTGCTTGCAGCTCTAACTGCCTTCTAACTACCACTTCTTCGGTTCAGTGAGATATGCTGGATTCTAAACGGAGAAGCTTCTCTGACGCTTTTTCACAGAGATTTTGAAACTGAAATCTCCCATGCCGTTTCCACCATAGGCAGCAATGGGCTTCCCCATAGAACTTGCCAACCTGAATTCCTACAGGCTAGATGTGAGAGGCACATTCTGCTGCTTCCTCCCTTAGAGTTAAACTAGCTTCTGAAAGCTCAACCTCCGGGGAGTTTGTTTGGCAGAGATATAGAACACACTTTTCCAAGCCTGTTGGAAGGCATTTGCAGTGTCATTTCGCGTCTAATTTCCCAAACCAAACTGCTTGCAGCTCTAACTCCCTTCTAACTACCACTTCTTCGGTTCAGTGAGATATGCTGGATTCTAAACGGAGAAGCTTCTCTGACGCTTTTTCACAGAGATTTTGAAACTGAAATCTCCCATGCCGTTTCCACCATAGGCAGCAATGGGCTTCCCCATAGAACTTGCCAACCTGAATTCCTACAGGCTAGATGTGAGAGGCACATTCTGCTGCTTCCTCCCTTAGAGTTAAACTTGCTTCTGAAAGCTCAACCTCCGGGGAGTTTGTTTGGCAGAGATATAGAACACACTTTTCCAAGCCTGTTGGAAGGCATTTGCAGTTTCATTTCGCGTCTAATTTCCCAAACCAAACTGCTTGCAGCTCTAACTCCCTTCTAACTACCACTTCTTCGGTTCAGTGAGATATGCTGGATTCTAAACGGAGAAGCTTCTCTGACGCTTTTTCACAGAGATTTTGAAACTGAAATCTCCCATGCCGTTTCCACCATAGGCAGCAATGGGCTTCCCCATAGAACTTGCCAACCTGAATTCCTACAGGCTAGATGTGAGAGGCACATTCTGCTGCTTCCTCCCTTAGAGTTAAACTAGCTTCTGAAAGCTCAACCTCCGGGGAGTTTGTTTGGCAGAGATATAGAACACACTTTTCCAAGCCTGTTGGAAGGCCTTTGCAGTTTCATTTCGCGTCTAATTTCCCAAACCAAACTGCTTGCAGCTCTAACTCCCTTCTAACTACCACTTCTTCGGTTCAGTGAGATATGCTGGATTCTAAACGGAGAAGCTTCTCTGACGCTTTTTCACAGAGATTTTGAAACTGAAATTTCCAAACCCGTTTCCAACGAAGGCGCCAATGGGCTTCCCCATAGAACTTGCCAACCTGAATTCCTACAGGCTAGATGTGAGAGGCACATTCTGCTGCTTCCTCCCTTAGAGTTAAACTAGCTTCTGAAAGCTCAACCTCCGGGGAGTTTGTTTGGCAGAGATATAGAACACACTTTTCCAAGCCTGTTGGAAGGCATTTGCAGTTTCATTTCGCGTCTAATTTCCCAAACCAAACTGCTTGCAGCTCTAACTGCCTTCTAACTACCACTTCTTCGGTTCAGTGAGATATGCTGGATTCTAAACGGAGAAGCTTCTCTGACGCTTTTTCACAGAGATTTTGAAACTGAAATCTCCCATGCTGTTTCCACCATAGCCAGCAATGGGCTTAGACATAGAACTTGCCAACCTGAATTCGTACAGGCTAGATGTGAGAGGCACATTCTGCTGCTTCCTCCCTTAGAGTTAAACTAGCTTCTGAAAGCTCAACCTCCAGGGAGTCTGTTTGGCAGAGATATAGAACACACTTTTCCAAGCCTGTTGGAAGGCATTTGCAGTTTCATTTCGCGTCTAATTTCCCAAACCAAACTGCTTGCAGCTCTAACTGCCTTCTAACTACCACTTCTTCGGTTCAGTGAGATACGCTGGATTCTAAACGGAGAAGCTTCTCTGACGCTTTTTCACAGAGATTTTGAAACTGAAATTTCCAAACCCGTTTCCAACGAAGGCGCCAATGGGCTTCCCCATAGAACTTGCCAACCTGAATTCCTACAGGCTAGATGTGAGAGGCACATTCTGCTGCTTCCTCCCTTAGAGTTAAACTTGCTTCTGAAAGCTCAACCTCCGGGGAGTTTGTTTGGCAGAGATATAGAACACACTTTTCCAAGCCTGTTGGAAGGCATTTGCAGTTTCATTTCGCGTCTAATTTCCCAAACCAAACTGCTTGCAGCTCTAACTCCCTTCTAACTACCACTTCTTCGGTTCAGTGAGATATGCTGGATTCTAAACGGAGAAGCTTCTCTGACGCTTTTTCACAGAGATTTTGAAACTGAAATTTCCAAACCCGTTTCCAACGAAGGCGCCAATGGGCTTCCCCATAGAACTTGCCAACCTGAATTCCTACAGGCTAGATGTGAGAGGCACATTCTGCTGCTTCCTCCCTTAGAGTTAAACTAGCTTCTGAAAGCTCAACCTCCGGGGAGTTTGTTTGGCAGAGATATAGAACACACTTTTCCAAGCCTGTTGGAAGGCCTTTGCAGTTTCATTTCGCGTCTAATTTCCCAAACCAAACTGCTTGCAGCTCTAACTCCCTTCTAACTACCACTTCTTCGGTTCAGTGAGATATGCTGGATTCTAAACGGAGAAGCTTCTCTGATGCTTTTTCACAGAGATTTTGAAACTGAAATCTCCCATGCCGTTTCCACCATAGGCAGCAATGGGCTTCCCCATAGAACTTGCCAACCTGAATTCCTACAGGCTAGATGTGAGAGGCACATTCTGCTGCTTCCTCCCTTAGAGTTAAACTAGCTTCTGAAAGCTCAACCTCCGGGGAGTTTGTTTGGCAGAGATATAGAACACACTTTTCCAAGCCTGTTGGAAGGCCTTTGCAGTTTCATTTCGCGTCTAATTTCCCAAACCAAACTGCTTGCAGCTCTAACTCCCTTCTAACTACCACTTCTTCGGTTCAGTGAGATATGCTGGATTCTAAACGGAGAAGATTCTCTGACGCTTTTTCACAGAGATTTTGAAACTGAAATCTCCCATGCCGTTTCCACCATAGGCAGCAATGGGCTTCCCCATAGAACTTGCCAACCTGAATTCCTACAGGCTAGATGTGAGAGGCACATTCTGCTGCTTCCTCCCTTAGAGTTAAACTTGCTTCTGAAAGCTCAACCTCCGGGGAGTTTGTTTGGCAGAGATATAGAACACACTTTTCCAAGCCTGTTGGAAGGCATTTGCAGTGTCATTTCGCGTCTAATTTCCCAAACCAAACTGCTTGCAGCTCTAACTGCCTTCTAACTACCACTTCTTCGGTTTAGTGAGATACGCTGGATTCTAAACGGAGAAGCTTCTCTGACGCTTTTTCACAGAGATTTTGAAACCTTAATTTCCAAACCCGTTTCCAACGAAGGCGCCAATGGGCTTCCCCATAGAACTTGCCAACCTGAATTCCTACAGGCTAGATGTGAGAGGCACATTCTGCTGCTTCCTCCCTTAGAGTTAAACTAGCTTCTGAAAGCTCAACCTCCGGGGAGTTTGTTTGGCAGAGATATAGAACACACTTTTCCAAGCCTGTTGGAAGGCCTTTGCAGTGTCATTTCGCGTCTAATTTCCCAAACCAAACTGCTTGCAGCTCTAACTGCCTTCTAACTACCACTTCTTCGGTTCAGTGAGATATGCTGGATTCTAAACGGAGAAGCTTCTCTGACGCTTTTTCACAGAGATTTTGAAACTGAAATCTCCCATGCCGTTTCCACCATAGGCAGCAATGGGCTTCCCCATAGAACTTGCCAACCTGAATTCCTACAGGCTAGATGTGAGAGGCACATTCTGCTGCTTCCTCCCTAAGAGTTAAGCTTGCTTCTGAAAGCTCAACCTCCGGGGAGTCTGTTTGGCAGAGATATAGAACACACTTTTCCAAGCCTGTTGGAAGGCCTTTGCAGTGTCATTTCGCATCTAATTTCCCAAACCAAACTGTTTGCAGCTCTAACTCCCTTGTAACTACCACTTCTTCGGTTCAGTGAGATATGCTGGATTCTAAACGGAGAAGCTTCTCTGACGCTTTTTCACAGAGATTTTGAAACTGAAATCTCCCATGCCGTTTCCACCATAGGCAGCAATGGGCTTCCCCATAGAACTTGCCAACCTGAATTCCTACAGGCTAGATGTGAGAGGCACATTCTGCTGCTTCCTCCCTTAGAGTTAAACTAGCTTCTGAAAGCTCAACCTCCGGGGAGTTTGTTTGGCAGAGATATAGAACACACTTTTCCAAGCCTGTTGGAAGGCATTTGCAGTTTCATTTCGCGTCTAATTTCCCAAACCAAACTGCTTGCAGCTCTAACTGCCTTCTAACTACCACTTCTTCGGTTCAGTGAGATATGCTGGATTCTAAACGGAGAAGCTTCTCTGACGCTTTTTCACAGAGATTTTGAAACTGAAATCTCCCATGCCGTTTCCACCATAGCCAGCAATGGGCTTAGACATAGAACTTGCCAACCTGAATTCCTACAGGCTAGATGTGAGAGGCACATTCTGCTGCTTCCTCCCTTAGAGTTAAACTAGCTTCTGAAAGCTCAACCTCCAGGGAGTCTGTTTGGCAGAGATATAGAACACACTTTTCCAAGCCTGTTGGAAGGCATTTGCAGTTTCATTTCGCGTCTAATTTCCCAAACCAAACTGCTTGCAGCTCTAACTGCCTTCTAACTACCACTTCTTCGGTTCAGTGAGATATGCTGGATTCTAAACGGAGAAGCTTCTCTGACGCTTTTTCACAGAGATTTTGAAACTGAAATCTCCCATGCCGTTTCCACCATAGGCAGCAATGGGCTTCCCCATAGAACTTGCCAACCTGAATTCCTACAGGCTAGATGTGAGAGGCACATTCTGCTGCTTCCTCCCTTAGAGTTAAACTAGCTTCTGAAAGCTCAACCTCCGGGGAGTTTGTTTGGCAGAGATATAGAACACACTTTTCCAAGCCTGTTGGAAGGCATTTGCAGTGTCATTTCGCGTCTAATTTCCCAAACCAAACTGCTTGCAGCTCTAACTCCCTTCTAACTACCACTTCTTCGGTTCAGTGAGATATGCTGGATTCTAAACGGAGAAGCTTCTCTGACGCTTTTTCACAGAGATTTTGAAACTGAAATCTCCCATGCCGTTTCCACCATAGGCAGCAATGGGCTTCCCCATAGAACTTGCCAACCTGAATTCCTACAGGCTAGATGTGAGAGGCACATTCTGCTGCTTCCTCCCTTAGAGTTAAACTTGCTTCTGAAAGCTCAACCTCCGGGGAGTTTGTTTGGCAGAGATATAGAACACACTTTTCCAAGCCTGTTGGAAGGCATTTGCAGTTTCATTTCGCGTCTAATTTCCCAAACCAAACTGCTTGCAGCTCTAACTCCCTTCTAACTACCACTTCTTCGGTTCAGTGAGATATGCTGGATTCTAAACGGAGAAGCTTCTCTGACGCTTTTTCACAGAGATTTTGAAACTGAAATCTCCCATGCCGTTTCCACCATAGGCAGCAATGGGCTTCCCCATAGAACTTGCCAACCTGAATTCCTACAGGCTAGATGTGAGAGGCACATTCTGCTGCTTCCTCCCTTAGAGTTAAACTAGCTTCTGAAAGCTCAACCTCCGGGGAGTTTGTTTGGCAGAGATATAGAACACACTTTTCCAAGCCTGTTGGAAGGCCTTTGCAGTTTCATTTCGCGTCTAATTTCCCAAACCAAACTGCTTGCAGCTCTAACTCCCTTCTAACTACCACTTCTTCGGTTCAGTGAGATATGCTGGATTCTAAACGGAGAAGCTTCTCTGACGCTTTTTCACAGAGATTTTGAAACTGAAATTTCCAAACCCGTTTCCAACGAAGGCGCCAATGGGCTTCCCCATAGAACTTGCCAACCTGAATTCCTACAGGCTAGATGTGAGAGGCACATTCTGCTGCTTCCTCCCTTAGAGTTAAACTAGCTTCTGAAAGCTTAACCTCCGGGGAGTTTGTTTGGCAGAGATATAGAACACACTTTTCCAAGCCTGTTGGAAGGCATTTGCAGTTTCATTTCGCGTCTAATTTCCCAAACCAAACTGCTTGCAGCTCTAACTGCCTTCTAACTACCACTTCTTCGGTTCAGTGAGATATGCTGGATTCTAAACGGAGAAGCTTCTCTGACGCTTTTTCACAGAGATTTTGAAACTGAAATCTCCCATGCTGTTTCCACCATAGCCAGCAATGGGCTTAGACATAGAACTTGCCAACCTGAATTCCTACAGGCTAGATGTGAGAGGCACATTCTGCTGCTTCCTCCCTTAGAGTTAAACTAGCTTCTGAAAGCTCAACCTCCAGGGAGTCTGTTTGGCAGAGATATAGAACACACTTTTCCAAGCCTGTTGGAAGGCATTTGCAGTTTCATTTCGCGTCTAATTTCCCAAACCAAACTGCTTGCAGCTCTAACTGCCTTCTAACTACCACTTCTTCGGTTCAGTGAGATATGCTGGATTCTAAACGGAGAAGCTTCTCTGACGCTTTTTCACAGAGATTTTGAAACTGAAATCTCCCATGCCGTTTCCACCATAGGCAGCAATGGGCTTCCCCATAGAACTTGCCAACCTGAATTCCTACAGGCTAGATGTGAGAGGCACATTCTGCTGCTTCCTCCCTTAGAGTTAAACTAGCTTCTGAAAGCTCAACCTCCGGGGAGTTTGTTTGGCAGAGATATAGAACACACTTTTCCAAGCCTGTTGGAAGGCATTTGCAGTGTCATTTCGCGTCTAATTTCCCAAACCAAACTGCTTGCAGCTCTAACTCCCTTCTAACTACCACTTCTTCGGTTCAGTGAGATATGCTGGATTCTAAACGGAGAAGCTTCTCTGACGCTTTTTCACAGAGATTTTGAAACTGAAATCTCCCATGCCGTTTCCACCATAGGCAGCAATGGGCTTCCCCATAGAACTTGCCAACCTGAATTCCTACAGGCTAGATGTGAGAGGCACATTCTGCTGCTTCCTCCCTTAGAGTTAAACTTGCTTCTGAAAGCTCAACCTCCGGGGAGTTTGTTTGGCAGAGATATAGAACACACTTTTCCAAGCCTGTTGGAAGGCATTTGCAGTTTCATTTCGCGTCTAATTTCCCAAACCAAACTGCTTGCAGCTCTAACTCCCTTCTAACTACCACTTCTTCGGTTCAGTGAGATATGCTGGATTCTAAACGGAGAAGCTTCTCTGACGCTTTTTCACAGAGATTTTGAAACTGAAATTTCCAAACCCGTTTCCAACGAAGGCGCCAATGGGCTTCCCCATAGAACTTGCCAACCTGAATTCCTACAGGCTAGATGTGAGAGGCACATTCTGCTGCTTCCTCCCTTAGAGTTAAACTAGCTTCTGAAAGCTCAACCTCCGGGGAGTTTGTTTGGCAGAGATATAGAACACACTTTTCCAAGCCTGTTGGAAGGCCTTTGCAGTTTCATTTCGCGTCTAATTTCCCAAACCAAACTGCTTGCAGCTCTAACTCCCTTCTAACTACCACTTCTTCGGTTCAGTGAGATATGCTGGATTCTAAACGGAGAAGCTTCTCTGATGCTTTTTCACAGAGATTTTGAAACTGAAATCTCCCATGCCGTTTCCACCATAGGCAGCAATGGGCTTCCCCATAGAACTTGCCAACCTGAATTCCTACAGGCTAGATGTGAGAGGCACATTCTGCTGCTTCCTCCCTTAGAGTTAAACTAGCTTCTGAAAGCTCAACCTCCGGGGAGTTTGTTTGGCAGAGATATAGAACACACTTTTCCAAGCCTGTTGGAAGGCCTTTGCAGTTTCATTTCGCGTCTAATTTCCCAAACCAAACTGCTTGCAGCTCTAACTCCCTTCTAACTACCACTTCTTCGGTTCAGTGAGATATGCTGGATTCTAAACGGAGAAGATTCTCTGACGCTTTTTCACAGAGATTTTGAAACTGAAATCTCCCATGCCGTTTCCACCATAGGCAGCAATGGGCTTCCCCATAGAACTTGCCAACCTGAATTCCTACAGGCTAGATGTGAGAGGCACATTCTGCTGCTTCCTCCCTTAGAGTTAAACTTGCTTCTGAAAGCTCAACCTCCGGGGAGTTTGTTTGGCAGAGATATAGAACACACTTTTCCAAGCCTGTTGGAAGGCATTTGCAGTTTCATTTCGCGTCTAATTTCCCAAACCAAACTGCTTGCAGCTCTAACTGCCTTCTAACTACCACTTCTTCGGTTTAGTGAGATACGCTGGATTCTAAACGGAGAAGCTTCTCTGACGCTTTTTCACAGAGATTTTGAAACTGAAATTTCCAAACCCGTTTCCAACGAAGGCGCCAATGGGCTTCCCCATAGAACTTGCCAACCTGAATTCCTACAGGCTAGATGTGAGAGGCACATTCTGCTGCTTCCTCCCTTAGAGTTAAACTAGCTTCTGAAAGCTCAACCTCCGGGGAGTTTGTTTGGCAGAGATATAGAACACACTTTTCCAAGCCTGTTGGAAGGCATTTGCAGTTTCATTTCGCGTCTAATTTCCCAAACCAAACTGCTTGCAGCTCTAACTGCCTTCTAACTACCACTTCTTCGGTTCAGTGAGATATGCTGGATTCTAAACGGAGAAGCTTCTCTGACGCTTTTTCACAGAGATTTTGAAACTGAAATCTCCCATGCCGTTTCCACCATAGGCAGCAATGGGCTTCCCCATAGAACTTGCCAACCTGAATTCCTACAGGCTAGATGTGAGAGGCACATTCTGCTGCTTCCTCCCTAAGAGTTAAGCTTGCTTCTGAAAGCTCAACCTCCGGGGAGTCTGTTTGGCAGAGATATAGAACACACTTTTCCAAGCCTGTTGGAAGGCCTTTGCAGTGTCATTTCGCATCTAATTTCCCAAACCAAACTGTTTGCAGCTCTAACTCCCTTGTAACTACCACTTCTTCGGTTCAGTGAGATATGCTGGATTCTAAACGGAGAAGCTTCTCTGACGCTTTTTCACAGAGATTTTGAAACTGAAATCTCCCATGCCGTTTCCACCATAGGCAGCAATGGGCTTCCCCATAGAACTTGCCAACCTGAATTCCTACAGGCTAGATGTGAGAGGCACATTCTGCTGCTTCCTCCCTTAGAGTTAAACTAGCTTCTGAAAGCTCAACCTCCGGGGAGTTTGTTTGGCAGAGATATAGAACACACTTTTCCAAGCCTGTTGGAAGGCATTTTCAGTTTCATTTCGCGTCTAATTTCCCAAACCAAACTGCTTGCAGCTCTAACTCCCTTCTAACTACCACTTCTTCGGTTCAGTGAGATATGCTGGATTCTAAACGGAGAAGCTTCTCTGACGCTTTTTCACAGAGATTTTGAAACTGAAATCTCCCATGCCGTTTCCACCATAGGCAGCAATGGGCTTCCCCATAGAACTTGCCAACCTGAATTCCTACAGGCTAGATGTGAGAGGCACATTCTGCTGCTTCCTCCCTTAGAGTTAAACTTGCTTCTGAAAGCTCAACCTCCGGGGAGTTTGTTTGGCAGAGATATAGAACACACTTTTCCAAGCCTGTTGGAAGGCATTTGCAGTTTCATTTCGCGTCTAATTTCCCAAACCAAACTGCTTGCAGCTCTAACTGCCTTCTAACTACCACTTCTTCGGTTCAGTGAGATATGCTGGATTCTAAACGGAGAAGCTTCTCTGACGCTTTTTCACAGAGATTTTGAAACTGAAATCTCCCATGCTGTTTCCACCATAGCCAGCAATGGGCTTCCCCATAGAACTTGCCAACCTGAATTCCTACAGTCTAGATGTGAGAGGCACATTCTGCTGCTTCCTCCCTTAGAGTTAAACTAGCTTCTGAAAGCTCAACCTCCAGGGAGTCTGTTTGGCAGAGATATAGAACACACTTTTCCAAGCCTGTTGGGAGGCATTTGCAGTTTCATTTCGCGTCTAATTTCCCAAACCAAACTGCTTGCAGCTCTAACTGCCTTCTAACTACCACTTCTTCGGTTCAGTGAGATATGCTGGATTCTAAACGGAGAAGCTTCTCTGACGCTTTTTCACAGAGATTTTGAAACTGAAATCTCCCATGCCGTTTCCACCATAGGCAGCAATGGGCTTCCCCATAGAACTTGCCAACCTGAATTCCTACAGGCTAGATGTGAGAGGCACATTCTGCTGCTTCCTCCCTAAGAGTTAAGCTTGCTTCTGAAAGCTCAACCTCCGGGGAGTCTGTTTGGCAGAGATATAGAACACACTTTTCCAAGCCTGTTGGAAGGCCTTTGCAGTGTCATTTCGCATCTAATTTCCCAAACCAAACTGCTTGCAGCTCTAACTCCCTTCTAACTACCACTTCTTCGGTTCAGTGAGATATGCTGGATTCTAAACGGAGAAGCTTCTCTGACGCTTTTTCACAGAGATTTTGAAACTGAAATCTCCCATGCCGTTTCCACCATAGGCAGCAATGGGCTTCCCCATAGAACTTGCCAACCTGAATTCCTACAGGCTAGATGTGAGAGGCACATTCTGCTGCTTCCTCCCTTAGAGTTAAACTAGCTTCTGAAAGCTCAACCTCCGGGGAGTTTGTTTGGCAGAGATATAGAACACAGTTTTCCAAGGCTGTTGGAAGGCCTTTGCAGTTTCATTTCGCGTCTAATTTCCCAAACCAAACTGCTTGCAGCTCTAACTCCCTTCTAACTACCACTTCTTCGGTTCAGTGAGATATGCTGGATTCTAAACGGAGAAGCTTCTCTGACGCTTTTTCACAGAGATTTTGAAACTGAAATTTCCAAACCCGTTTCCAACGAAGGCGCCAATGGGCTTCCCCATAGAACTTGCCAACCTGAATTCCTACAGGCTAGATGTGAGAGGCACATTCTGCTGCTTCCTCCCTTAGAGTTAACCTAGCTTCTGAAAGCTCAACCTCCGGGGAGTTTGTTTGGCAGAGATATAGAACACACTTTTCCAAGCCTGTTGGAAGGCATTTGCAGTTTCATTTCGCGTCTAATTTCCCAAACCAAACTGCTTGCAGCTCTAACTGCCTTCTAACTACCACTTCTTCGGTTCAGTGAGATATGCTGGATTCTAAACGGAGAAGCTTCTCTGACGCTTTTTCACAGAGATTTTGAAACTGAAATCTCCCATGCTGTTTCCACCATAGCCAGCAATGGGCTTAGACATAGAACTTGCCAACCTGAATTCCTACAGGCTAGATGTGAGAGGCACATTCTGCTGCTTCCTCCCTTAGAGTTAAACTAGCTTCTGAAAGCTCAACCTCCGGGGAGTTTGTTTGGCAGAGATATAGAACACACTTTTCCAAGCCTGTTGGAAGGCATTTGCAGTGTCATTTCGCGTCTAATTTCCCAAACCAAACTGCTTGCAGCTCTAACTCCCTTCTAACTACCACTTCTTCGGTTCAGTGAGATATGCTGGATTCTAAACGGAGAAGCTTCTCTGACGCTTTTTCACAGAGATTTTGAAACTGAAATCTCCCATGCCGTTTCCACCATAGGCAGCAATGGGCTTCCCCATAGAACTTGCCAACCTGAATTCCTACAGGCTAGATGTGAGAGGCACATTCTGCTGCTTCCTCCCTTAGAGTTAAACTTGCTTCTGAAAGCTCAACCTCCGGGGAGTTTGTTTGGCAGAGATATAGAACACACTTTTCCAAGCCTGTTGGAAGGCATTTGCAGTTTCATTTCGCGTCTAATTTCCCAAACCAAACTGCTTGCAGCTCTAACTCCCTTCTAACTACCACTTCTTCGGTTCAGTGAGATATGCTGGATTCTAAACGGAGAAGCTTCTCTGACGCTTTTTCACAGAGATTTTGAAACTGAAATCTCCCATGCCGTTTCCACCATAGGCAGCAATGGGCTTCCCCATAGAACTTGCCAACCTGAATTCCTACAGGCTAGATGTGAGAGGCACATTCTGCTGCTTCCTCCCTTAGAGTTAAACTAGCTTCTGAAAGCTCAACCTCCGGGGAGTTTGTTTGGCAGAGATATAGAACACACTTTTCCAAGCCTGTTGGAAGGCCTTTGCAGTTTCATTTCGCGTCTAATTTCCCAAACCAAACTGCTTGCAGCTCTAACTCCCTTCTAACTACCACTTCTTCGGTTCAGTGAGATATGCTGGATTCTAAACGGAGAAGCTTCTCTGACGCTTTTTCACAGAGATTTTGAAACTGAAATTTCCAAACCCGTTTCCAACGAAGGCGCCAATGGGCTTCCCCATAGAACTTGCCAACCTGAATTCCTACAGGCTAGATGTGAGAGGCACATTCTGCTGCTTCCTCCCTTAGAGTTAAACTAGCTTCTGAAAGCTTAACCTCCGGGGAGTTTGTTTGGCAGAGATATAGAACACACTTTTCCAAGCCTGTTGGAAGGCATTTGCAGTTTCATTTCGCGTCTAATTTCCCAAACCAAACTGCTTGCAGCTCTAACTGCCTTCTAACTACCACTTCTTCGGTTCAGTGAGATATGCTGGATTCTAAACGGAGAAGCTTCTCTGACGCTTTTTCACAGAGATTTTGAAACTGAAATCTCCCATGCTGTTTCCACCATAGCCAGCAATGGGCTTAGACATAGAACTTGCCAACCTGAATTCCTACAGGCTAGATGTGAGAGGCACATTCTGCTGCTTCCTCCCTTAGAGTTAAACTAGCTTCTGAAAGCTCAACCTCCAGGGAGTCTGTTTGGCAGAGATATAGAACACACTTTTCCAAGCCTGTTGGAAGGCATTTGCAGTTTCATTTCGCGTCTAATTTCCCAAACCAAACTGCTTGCAGCTCTAACTGCCTTCTAACTACCACTTCTTCGGTTCAGTGAGATATGCTGGATTCTAAACGGAGAAGCTTCTCTGACGCTTTTTCACAGAGATTTTGAAACTGAAATCTCCCATGCCGTTTCCACCATAGGCAGCAATGGGCTTCCCCATAGAACTTGCCAACCTGAATTCCTACAGGCTAGATGTGAGAGGCACATTCTGCTGCTTCCTCCCTTAGAGTTAAACTAGCTTCTGAAAGCTCAACCTCCGGGGAGTTTGTTTGGCAGAGATATAGAACACACTTTTCCAAGCCTGTTGGAAGGCATTTGCAGTGTCATTTCGCGTCTAATTTCCCAAACCAAACTGCTTGCAGCTCTAACTCCCTTCTAACTACCACTTCTTCGGTTCAGTGAGATATGCTGGATTCTAAACGGAGAAGCTTCTCTGACGCTTTTTCACAGAGATTTTGAAACTGAAATCTCCCATGCCGTTTCCACCATAGGCAGCAATGGGCTTCCCCATAGAACTTGCCAACCTGAATTCCTACAGGCTAGATGTGAGAGGCACATTCTGCTGCTTCCTCCCTTAGAGTTAAACTTGCTTCTGAAAGCTCAACCTCCGGGGAGTTTGTTTGGCAGAGATATAGAACACACTTTTCCAAGCCTGTTGGAAGGCATTTGCAGTTTCATTTCGCGTCTAATTTCCCAAACCAAACTGCTTGCAGCTCTAACTCCCTTCTAACTACCACTTCTTCGGTTCAGTGAGATATGCTGGATTCTAAACGGAGAAGCTTCTCTGACGCTTTTTCACAGAGATTTTGAAACTGAAATTTCCAAACCCGTTTCCAACGAAGGCGCCAATGGGCTTCCCCATAGAACTTGCCAACCTGAATTCCTACAGGCTAGATGTGAGAGGCACATTCTGCTGCTTCCTCCCTTAGAGTTAAACTAGCTTCTGAAAGCTCAACCTCCGGGGAGTTTGTTTGGCAGAGATATAGAACACACTTTTCCAAGCCTGTTGGAAGGCATTTGCAGTTTCATTTCCCGTCTAATTTCCCAAACCAAACTGCTTGCAGCTCTAACTCCCTTCTAACTACCACTTCTTCGGTTCAGTGAGATATGCTGGATTCTAAACGGAGAAGCTTCTCTGACGCTTTTTCACAGAGATTTTGAAACTGAAATCTCCCATGCCGTTTCCACCATAGGCAGCAATGGGCTTCCCCATAGAACTTGCCAACCTGAATTCCTACAGGCTAGATGTGAGAGGCACATTCTGCTGCTTCCTCCCTAAGAGTTAAGCTTGCTTCTGAAAGCTCAACCTCCGGGGAGTTTGTTTGGCAGAGATATAGAACACACTTTTCCAAGCCTGTTGGAAGGCCTTTGCAGTGTCATTTCGCATCTAATTTCCCAAACCAAACTGCTTGCAGCTCTAACTCCCTTCTAACTACCACTTCTTCGGTTCAGTGAGATATGCTGGATTCTAAACGGAGAAGCTTCTCTGATGCTTTTACACAGAGATTTTGAAACTGAAATCTCCCATGCCGTTTCCACCATAGGCAGCAATGGGCTTCCCCATAGAACTTGCCAACCTGAATTCCTACAGGCTAGATGTGAGAGGCACATTCTGCTGCTTCCTCCCTTAGAGTTAAACTAGCTTCTGAAAGCTCAACCTCCGGGGAGTTTGTTTGGCAGAGATATAGAACACACTTTTCCAAGCCTGTTGGAAGGCCTTTGCAGTTTCATTTCGCGTCTAATTTCCCAAACCAAACTGCTTGCAGCTCTAACTCCCTTCTAACTACCACTTCTTCGGTTCAGTGAGATATGCTGGATTCTAAACGGAGAAGATTCTCTGACGCTTTTTCACAGAGATTTTGAAACTGAAATCTCCCATGCCGTTTCCACCATAGGCAGCAATGGGCTTCCCCATAGAACTTGCCAACCTGAATTCCTACAGGCTAGATGTGAGAGGCACATTCTGCTGCTTCCTCCCTTAGAGTTAAACTTGCTTCTGAAAGCTCAACCTCCGGGGAGTTTGTTTGGCAGAGATATAGAACACACTTTTCCAAGCCTGTTGGAAGGCATTTGCAGTTTCATTTCGCGTCTAATTTCCCAAACCAAACTGCTTGCAGCTCTAACTGCCTTCTAACTACCACTTCTTCGGTTCAGTGAGATACGCTGGATTCTAAACGGAGAAGCTTCTCTGACGCTTTTTCACAGAGATTTTGAAACTGAAATTTCCAAACCCGTTTCCAACGAAGGCGCCAATGGGCTTCCCCATAGAACTTGCCAACCTGAATTCCTACAGGCTAGATGTGAGAGGCACATTCTGCTGCTTCCTCCCTTAGAGTTAAACTTGCTTCTGAAAGCTCAACCTCCGGGGAGTTTGTTTGGCAGAGATATAGAACACACTTTTCCAAGCCTGTTGGAAGGCATTTGCAGTTTCATTTCGCGTCTAATTTCCCAAACCAAACTGCTTGCAGCTCTAACTCCCTTCTAACTACCACTTCTTCGGTTCAGTGAGATATGCTGGATTCTAAACGGAGAAGCTTCTCTGACGCTTTTTCACAGAGATTTTGAAACTGAAATCTCCCATGCCGTTTCCACCATAGGCAGCAATGGGCTTCCCCATAGAACTTGCCAACCTGAATTCCTACAGGCTAGATGTGAGAGGCACATTCTGCTGCTTCCTCCCTAAGAGTTAAGCTTGCTTCTGAAAGCTCAACCTCCGGGGAGTTTGTTTGGCAGAGATATAGAACACACTTTTCCAAGCCTGTTGGAAGGCCTTTGCAGTGTCATTTCGCATCTAATTTCCCAAACCAAACTGCTTGCAGCTCTAACTCCCTTCTAACTACCACTTCTTCGGTTCAGTGAGATATGCTGGATTCTAAACGGAGAAGCTTCTCTGATGCTTTTACACAGAGATTTTGAAACTGAAATCTCCCATGCCGTTTCCACCATAGGCAGCAATGGGCTTCCCCATAGAACTTGCCAACCTGAATTCCTACAGGCTAGATGTGAGAGGCACATTCTGCTGCTTCCTCCCTTAGAGTTAAACTAGCTTCTGAAAGCTCAACCTCCGGGGAGTTTGTTTGGCAGAGATATAGAACACACTTTTCCAAGCCTGTTGGAAGGCCTTTGCAGTTTCATTTCGCGTCTAATTTCCCAAACCAAACTGCTTGCAGCTCTAACTCCCTTCTAACTACCACTTCTTCGGTTCAGTGAGATATGCTGGATTCTAAACGGAGAAGATTCTCTGACGCTTTTTCACAGAGATTTTGAAACTGAAATCTCCCATGCCGTTTCCACCATAGGCAGCAATGGGCTTCCCCATAGAACTTGCCAACCTGAATTCCTACAGGCTAGATGTGAGAGGCACATTCTGCTGCTTCCTCCCTTAGAGTTAAACTTGCTTCTGAAAGCTCAACCTCCGGGGAGTTTGTTTGGCAGAGATATAGAACACACTTTTCCAAGCCTGTTGGAAGGCATTTGCAGTTTCATTTCGCGTCTAATTTCCCAAACCAAACTGCTTGCAGCTCTAACTGCCTTCTAACTACCACTTCTTCGGTTCAGTGAGATACGCTGGATTCTAAACGGAGAAGCTTCTCTGACGCTTTTTCACAGAGATTTTGAAACTGAAATTTCCAAACCCGTTTCCAACGAAGGCGCCAATGGGCTTCCCCATAGAACTTGCCAACCTGAATTCCTACAGGCTAGATGTGAGAGGCACATTCTGCTGCTTCCTCCCTTAGAGTTAAACTTGCTTCTGAAAGCTCAACCTCCGGGGAGTTTGTTTGGCAGAGATATAGAACACACTTTTCCAAGCCTGTTGGAAGGCATTTGCAGTTTCATTTCGCGTCTAATTTCCCAAACCAAACTGCTTGCAGCTCTAACTCCCTTCTAACTACCACTTCTTCGGTTCAGTGAGATATGCTGGATTCTAAACGGAGAAGCTTCTCTGACGCTTTTTCACAGAGATTTTGAAACTGAAATTTCCAAACCCGTTTCCAACGAAGGCGCCAATGGGCTTCCCCATAGAACTTGCCAACCTGAATTCCTACAGGCTAGATGTGAGAGGCACATTCTGCTGCTTCCTCCCTTAGAGTTAAACTAGCTTCTGAAAGCTCAACCTCCGGGGAGTTTGTTTGGCAGAGATATAGAACACACTTTTCCAAGCCTGTTGGAAGGCCTTTGCAGTTTCATTTCGCGTCTAATTTCCCAAACCAAACTGCTTGCAGCTCTAACTCCCTTCTAACTACCACTTCTTCGGTTCAGTGAGATATGCTGGATTCTAAACGGAGAAGCTTCTCTGATGCTTTTTCACAGAGATTTTGAAACTGAAATCTCCCATGCCGTTTCCACCATAGGCAGCAATGGGCTTCCCCATAGAACTTGCCAACCTGAATTCCTACAGGCTAGATGTGAGAGGCACATTCTGCTGCTTCCTCCCTTAGAGTTAAACTAGCTTCTGAAAGCTCAACCTCCGGGGAGTTTGTTTGGCAGAGATATAGAACACACTTTTCCAAGCCTGTTGGAAGGCCTTTGCAGTTTCATTTCGCGTCTAATTTCCCAAACCAAACTGCTTGCAGCTCTAACTCCCTTCTAACTACCACTTCTTCGGTTCAGTGAGATATGCTGGATTCTAAACGGAGAAGATTCTCTGACGCTTTTTCACAGAGATTTTGAAACTGAAATCTCCCATGCCGTTTCCACCATAGGCAGCAATGGGCTTCCCCATAGAACTTGCCAACCTGAATTCCTACAGGCTAGATGTGAGAGGCACATTCTGCTGCTTCCTCCCTTAGAGTTAAACTTGCTTCTGAAAGCTCAACCTCCGGGGAGTTTGTTTGGCAGAGATATAGAACACACTTTTCCAAGCCTGTTGGAAGGCATTTGCAGTTTCATTTCGCGTCTAATTTCCCAAACCAAACTGCTTGCAGCTCTAACTGCCTTCTAACTACCACTTCTTCGGTTTAGTGAGATACGCTGGATTCTAAACGGAGAAGCTTCTCTGACGCTTTTTCACAGAGATTTTGAAACCTTAATTTCCAAACCCGTTTCCAACGAAGGCGCCAATGGGCTTCCCCATAGAACTTGCCAACCTGAATTCCTACAGGCTAGATGTGAGAGGCACATTCTGCTGCTTCCTCCCTTAGAGTTAAACTAGCTTCTGAAAGCTCAACCTCCGGGGAGTTTGTTTGGCAGAGATATAGAACACACTTTTCCAAGCCTGTTGGAAGGCCTTTGCAGTGTCATTTCGCGTCTAATTTCCCAAACCAAACTGCTTGCAGCTCTAACTGCCTTCTAACTACCACTTCTTCGGTTCAGTGAGATATGCTGGATTCTAAACGGAGAAGCTTCTCTGACGCTTTTTCACAGAGATTTTGAAACTGAAATCTCCCATGCCGTTTCCACCATAGGCAGCAATGGGCTTCCCCATAGAACTTGCCAACCTGAATTCCTACAGGCTAGATGTGAGAGGCACATTCTGCTGCTTCCTCCCTAAGAGTTAAGCTTGCTTCTGAAAGCTCAACCTCCGGGGAGTCTGTTTGGCAGAGATATAGAACACACTTTTCCAAGCCTGTTGGAAGGCCTTTGCAGTGTCATTTCGCATCTAATTTCCCAAACCAAACTGTTTGCAGCTCTAACTCCCTTGTAACTACCACTTCTTCGGTTCAGTGAGATATGCTGGATTCTAAACGGAGAAGCTTCTCTGACGCTTTTTCACAGAGATTTTGAAACTGAAATCTCCCATGCCGTTTCCACCATAGGCAGCAATGGGCTTCCCCATAGAACTTGCCAACCTGAATTCCTACAGGCTAGATGTGAGAGGCACATTCTGCTGCTTCCTCCCTTAGAGTTAAACTAGCTTCTGAAAGCTCAACCTCCGGGGAGTTTGTTTGGCAGAGATATAGAACACACTTTTCCAAGCCTGTTGGAAGGCATTTGCAGTTTCATTTCGCGTCTAATTTCCCAAACCAAACTGCTTGCAGCTCTAACTGCCTTCTAACTACCACTTCTTCGGTTCAGTGAGATATGCTGGATTCTAAACGGAGAAGCTTCTCTGACGCTTTTTCACAGAGATTTTGAAACTGAAATCTCCCATGCCGTTTCCACCATAGCCAGCAATGGGCTTAGACATAGAACTTGCCAACCTGAATTCCTACAGGCTAGATGTGAGAGGCACATTCTGCTGCTTCCTCCCTTAGAGTTAAACTAGCTTCTGAAAGCTCAACCTCCAGGGAGTCTGTTTGGCAGAGATATAGAACACACTTTTCCAAGCCTGTTGGAAGGCATTTGCAGTTTCATTTCGCGTCTAATTTCCCAAACCAAACTGCTTGCAGCTCTAACTGCCTTCTAACTACCACTTCTTCGGTTCAGTGAGATATGCTGGATTCTAAACGGAGAAGCTTCTCTGACGCTTTTTCACAGAGATTTTGAAACTGAAATCTCCCATGCCGTTTCCACCATAGGCAGCAATGGGCTTCCCCATAGAACTTGCCAACCTGAATTCCTACAGGCTAGATGTGAGAGGCACATTCTGCTGCTTCCTCCCTTAGAGTTAAACTAGCTTCTGAAAGCTCAACCTCCGGGGAGTTTGTTTGGCAGAGATATAGAACACACTTTTCCAAGCCTGTTGGAAGGCATTTGCAGTGTCATTTCGCGTCTAATTTCCCAAACCAAACTGCTTGCAGCTCTAACTCCCTTCTAACTACCACTTCTTCGGTTCAGTGAGATATGCTGGATTCTAAACGGAGAAGCTTCTCTGACGCTTTTTCACAGAGATTTTGAAACTGAAATCTCCCATGCCGTTTCCACCATAGGCAGCAATGGGCTTCCCCATAGAACTTGCCAACCTGAATTCCTACAGGCTAGATGTGAGAGGCACATTCTGCTGCTTCCTCCCTTAGAGTTAAACTTGCTTCTGAAAGCTCAACCTCCGGGGAGTTTGTTTGGCAGAGATATAGAACACACTTTTCCAAGCCTGTTGGAAGGCATTTGCAGTTTCATTTCGCGTCTAATTTCCCAAACCAAACTGCTTGCAGCTCTAACTCCCTTCTAACTACCACTTCTTCGGTTCAGTGAGATATGCTGGATTCTAAACGGAGAAGCTTCTCTGACGCTTTTTCACAGAGATTTTGAAACTGAAATCTCCCATGCCGTTTCCACCATAGGCAGCAATGGGCTTCCCCATAGAACTTGCCAACCTGAATTCCTACAGGCTAGATGTGAGAGGCACATTCTGCTGCTTCCTCCCTTAGAGTTAAACTAGCTTCTGAAAGCTCAACCTCCGGGGAGTTTGTTTGGCAGAGATATAGAACACACTTTTCCAAGCCTGTTGGAAGGCCTTTGCAGTTTCATTTCGCGTCTAATTTCCCAAACCAAACTGCTTGCAGCTCTAACTCCCTTCTAACTACCACTTCTTCGGTTCAGTGAGATATGCTGGATTCTAAACGGAGAAGCTTCTCTGACGCTTTTTCACAGAGATTTTGAAACTGAAATTTCCAAACCCGTTTCCAACGAAGGCGCCAATGGGCTTCCCCATAGAACTTGCCAACCTGAATTCCTACAGGCTAGATGTGAGAGGCACATTCTGCTGCTTCCTCCCTTAGAGTTAAACTAGCTTCTGAAAGCTTAACCTCCGGGGAGTTTGTTTGGCAGAGATATAGAACACACTTTTCCAAGCCTGTTGGAAGGCATTTGCAGTTTCATTTCGCGTCTAATTTCCCAAACCAAACTGCTTGCAGCTCTAACTGCCTTCTAACTACCACTTCTTCGGTTCAGTGAGATATGCTGGATTCTAAACGGAGAAGCTTCTCTGACGCTTTTTCACAGAGATTTTGAAACTGAAATCTCCCATGCTGTTTCCACCATAGCCAGCAATGGGCTTAGACATAGAACTTGCCAACCTGAATTCCTACAGGCTAGATGTGAGAGGCACATTCTGCTGCTTCCTCCCTTAGAGTTAAACTAGCTTCTGAAAGCTCAACCTCCAGGGAGTCTGTTTGGCAGAGATATAGAACACACTTTTCCAAGCCTGTTGGAAGGCATTTGCAGTTTCATTTCGCGTCTAATTTCCCAAACCAAACTGCTTGCAGCTCTAACTGCCTTCTAACTACCACTTCTTCGGTTCAGTGAGATATGCTGGATTCTAAACGGAGAAGCTTCTCTGACGCTTTTTCACAGAGATTTTGAAACTGAAATCTCCCATGCCGTTTCCACCATAGGCAGCAATGGGCTTCCCCATAGAACTTGCCAACCTGAATTCCTACAGGCTAGATGTGAGAGGCACATTCTGCTGCTTCCTCCCTTAGAGTTAAACTAGCTTCTGAAAGCTCAACCTCCGGGGAGTTTGTTTGGCAGAGATATAGAACACACTTTTCCAAGCCTGTTGGAAGGCATTTGCAGTGTCATTTCGCGTCTAATTTCCCAAACCAAACTGCTTGCAGCTCTAACTCCCTTCTAACTACCACTTCTTCGGTTCAGTGAGATATGCTGGATTCTAAACGGAGAAGCTTCTCTGACGCTTTTTCACAGAGATTTTGAAACTGAAATCTCCCATGCCGTTTCCACCATAGGCAGCAATGGGCTTCCCCATAGAACTTGCCAACCTGAATTCCTACAGGCTAGATGTGAGAGGCACATTCTGCTGCTTCCTCCCTTAGAGTTAAACTTGCTTCTGAAAGCTCAACCTCCGGGGAGTTTGTTTGGCAGAGATATAGAACACACTTTTCCAAGCCTGTTGGAAGGCATTTGCAGTTTCATTTCGCGTCTAATTTCCCAAACCAAACTGCTTGCAGCTCTAACTCCCTTCTAACTACCACTTCTTCGGTTCAGTGAGATATGCTGGATTCTAAACGGAGAAGCTTCTCTGACGCTTTTTCACAGAGATTTTGAAACTGAAATTTCCAAACCCGTTTCCAACGAAGGCGCCAATGGGCTTCCCCATAGAACTTGCCAACCTGAATTCCTACAGGCTAGATGTGAGAGGCACATTCTGCTGCTTCCTCCCTTAGAGTTAAACTAGCTTCTGAAAGCTCAACCTCCGGGGAGTTTGTTTGGCAGAGATATAGAACACACTTTTCCAAGCCTGTTGGAAGGCCTTTGCAGTTTCATTTCGCGTCTAATTTCCCAAACCAAACTGCTTGCAGCTCTAACTCCCTTCTAACTACCACTTCTTCGGTTCAGTGAGATATGCTGGATTCTAAACGGAGAAGCTTCTCTGATGCTTTTTCACAGAGATTTTGAAACTGAAATCTCCCATGCCGTTTCCACCATAGGCAGCAATGGGCTTCCCCATAGAACTTGCCAACCTGAATTCCTACAGGCTAGATGTGAGAGGCACATTCTGCTGCTTCCTCCCTTAGAGTTAAACTAGCTTCTGAAAGCTCAACCTCCGGGGAGTTTGTTTGGCAGAGATATAGAACACACTTTTCCAAGCCTGTTGGAAGGCCTTTGCAGTTTCATTTCGCGTCTAATTTCCCAAACCAAACTGCTTGCAGCTCTAACTCCCTTCTAACTACCACTTCTTCGGTTCAGTGAGATATGCTGGATTCTAAACGGAGAAGATTCTCTGACGCTTTTTCACAGAGATTTTGAAACTGAAATCTCCCATGCCGTTTCCACCATAGGCAGCAATGGGCTTCCCCATAGAACTTGCCAACCTGAATTCCTACAGGCTAGATGTGAGAGGCACATTCTGCTGCTTCCTCCCTTAGAGTTAAACTTGCTTCTGAAAGCTCAACCTCCGGGGAGTTTGTTTGGCAGAGATATAGAACACACTTTTCCAAGCCTGTTGGAAGGCATTTGCAGTTTCATTTCGCGTCTAATTTCCCAAACCAAACTGCTTGCAGCTCTAACTGCCTTCTAACTACCACTTCTTCGGTTTAGTGAGATACGCTGGATTCTAAACGGAGAAGCTTCTCTGACGCTTTTTCACAGAGATTTTGAAACTGAAATTTCCAAACCCGTTTCCAACGAAGGCGCCAATGGGCTTCCCCATAGAACTTGCCAACCTGAATTCCTACAGGCTAGATGTGAGAGGCACATTCTGCTGCTTCCTCCCTTAGAGTTAAACTAGCTTCTGAAAGCTCAACCTCCGGGGAGTTTGTTTGGCAGAGATATAGAACACACTTTTCCAAGCCTGTTGGAAGGCATTTGCAGTTTCATTTCGCGTCTAATTTCCCAAACCAAACTGCTTGCAGCTCTAACTGCCTTCTAACTACCACTTCTTCGGTTCAGTGAGATATGCTGGATTCTAAACGGAGAAGCTTCTCTGACGCTTTTTCACAGAGATTTTGAAACTGAAATCTCCCATGCCGTTTCCACCATAGGCAGCAATGGGCTTCCCCATAGAACTTGCCAACCTGAATTCCTACAGGCTAGATGTGAGAGGCACATTCTGCTGCTTCCTCCCTAAGAGTTAAGCTTGCTTCTGAAAGCTCAACCTCCGGGGAGTCTGTTTGGCAGAGATATAGAACACACTTTTCCAAGCCTGTTGGAAGGCCTTTGCAGTGTCATTTCGCATCTAATTTCCCAAACCAAACTGTTTGCAGCTCTAACTCCCTTGTAACTACCACTTCTTCGGTTCAGTGAGATATGCTGGATTCTAAACGGAGAAGCTTCTCTGACGCTTTTTCACAGAGATTTTGAAACTGAAATCTCCCATGCCGTTTCCACCATAGGCAGCAATGGGCTTCCCCATAGAACTTGCCAACCTGAATTCCTACAGGCTAGATGTGAGAGGCACATTCTGCTGCTTCCTCCCTTAGAGTTAAACTAGCTTCTGAAAGCTCAACCTCCGGGGAGTTTGTTTGGCAGAGATATAGAACACACTTTTCCAAGCCTGTTGGAAGGCATTTTCAGTTTCATTTCGCGTCTAATTTCCCAAACCAAACTGCTTGCAGCTCTAACTCCCTTCTAACTACCACTTCTTCGGTTCAGTGAGATATGCTGGATTCTAAACGGAGAAGCTTCTCTGATGCTTTTTCACAGAGATTTTGAAACTGAAATCTCCCATGCCGTTTCCACCATAGGCAGCAATGGGCTTCCCCATAGAACTTGCCAACCTGAATTCCTACAGGCTAGATGTGAGAGGCACATTCTGCTGCTTCCTCCCTTAGAGTTAAACTAGCTTCTGAAAGCTCAACCTCCGGGGAGTTTGTTTGGCAGAGATATAGAACACACTTTTCCAAGCCTGTTGGAAGGCCTTTGCAGTTTCATTTCGCGTCTAATTTCCCAAACCAAACTGCTTGCAGCTCTAACTCCCTTCTAACTACCACTTCTTCGGTTCAGTGAGATATGCTGGATTCTAAACGGAGAAGATTCTCTGACGCTTTTTCACAGAGATTTTGAAACTGAAATCTCCCATGCCGTTTCCACCATAGGCAGCAATGGGCTTCCCCATAGAACTTGCCAACCTGAATTCCTACAGGCTAGATGTGAGAGGCACATTCTGCTGCTTCCTCCCTTAGAGTTAAACTTGCTTCTGAAAGCTCAACCTCCGGGGAGTTTGTTTGGCAGAGATATAGAACACACTTTTCCAAGCCTGTTGGAAGGCATTTGCAGTTTCATTTCGCGTCTAATTTCCCAAACCAAACTGCTTGCAGCTCTAACTGCCTTCTAACTACCACTTCTTCGGTTTAGTGAGATACGCTGGATTCTAAACGGAGAAGCTTCTCTGACGCTTTTTCACAGAGATTTTGAAACTGAAATTTCCAAACCCGTTTCCAACGAAGGCGCCAATGGGCTTCCCCATAGAACTTGCCAACCTGAATTCCTACAGGCTAGATGTGAGAGGCACATTCTGCTGCTTCCTCCCTTAGAGTTAAACTAGCTTCTGAAAGCTCAACCTCCGGGGAGTTTGTTTGGCAGAGATATAGAACACACTTTTCCAAGCCTGTTGGAAGGCATTTGCAGTTTCATTTCGCGTCTAATTTCCCAAACCAAACTGCTTGCAGCTCTAACTGCCTTCTAACTACCACTTCTTCGGTTCAGTGAGATATGCTGGATTCTAAACGGAGAAGCTTCTCTGACGCTTTTTCACAGAGATTTTGAAACTGAAATCTCCCATGCCGTTTCCACCATAGGCAGCAATGGGCTTCCCCATAGAACTTGCCAACCTGAATTCCTACAGGCTAGATGTGAGAGGCACATTCTGCTGCTTCCTCCCTAAGAGTTAAGCTTGCTTCTGAAAGCTCAACCTCCGGGGAGTCTGTTTGGCAGAGATATAGAACACACTTTTCCAAGCCTGTTGGAAGGCCTTTGCAGTGTCATTTCGCATCTAATTTCCCAAACCAAACTGTTTGCAGCTCTAACTCCCTTGTAACTACCACTTCTTCGGTTCAGTGAGATATGCTGGATTCTAAACGGAGAAGCTTCTCTGACGCTTTTTCACAGAGATTTTGAAACTGAAATCTCCCATGCCGTTTCCACCATAGGCAGCAATGGGCTTCCCCATAGAACTTGCCAACCTGAATTCCTACAGGCTAGATGTGAGAGGCACATTCTGCTGCTTCCTCCCTTAGAGTTAAACTAGCTTCTGAAAGCTCAACCTCCGGGGAGTTTGTTTGGCAGAGATATAGAACACACTTTTCCAAGCCTGTTGGAAGGCATTTTCAGTTTCATTTCGCGTCTAATTTCCCAAACCAAACTGCTTGCAGCTCTAACTCCCTTCTAACTACCACTTCTTCGGTTCAGTGAGATATGCTGGATTCTAAACGGAGAAGCTTCTCTGACGCTTTTTCACAGAGATTTTGAAACTGAAATCTCCCATGCCGTTTCCACCATAGGCAGCAATGGGCTTCCCCATAGAACTTGCCAACCTGAATTCCTACAGGCTAGATGTGAGAGGCACATTCTGCTGCTTCCTCCCTTAGAGTTAAACTTGCTTCTGAAAGCTCAACCTCCGGGGAGTTTGTTTGGCAGAGATATAGAACACACTTTTCCAAGCCTGTTGGAAGGCATTTGCAGTTTCATTTCGCGTCTAATTTCCCAAACCAAACTGCTTGCAGCTCTAACTGCCTTCTAACTACCACTTCTTCGGTTCAGTGAGATATGCTGGATTCTAAACGGAGAAGCTTCTCTGACGCTTTTTCACAGAGATTTTGAAACTGAAATCTCCCATGCTGTTTCCACCATAGCCAGCAATGGGCTTCCCCATAGAACTTGCCAACCTGAATTCCTACAGGCTAGATGTGAGAGGCACATTCTGCTGCTTCCTCCCTTAGAGTTAAACTAGCTTCTGAAAGCTCAACCTCCAGGGAGTCTGTTTGGCAGAGATATAGAACACACTTTTCCAAGCCTGTTGGGAGGCATTTGCAGTTTCATTTCGCGTCTAATTTCCCAAACCAAACTGCTTGCAGCTCTAACTGCCTTCTAACTACCACTTCTTCGGTTCAGTGAGATATGCTGGATTCTAAACGGAGAAGCTTCTCTGACGCTTTTTCACAGAGATTTTGAAACTGAAATCTCCCATGCCGTTTCCACCATAGGCAGCAATGGGCTTCCCCATAGAACTTGCCAACCTGAATTCCTACAGGCTAGATGTGAGAGGCACATTCTGCTGCTTCCTCCCTAAGAGTTAAGCTTGCTTCTGAAAGCTCAACCTCCGGGGAGTCTGTTTGGCAGAGATATAGAACACACTTTTCCAAGCCTGTTGGAAGGCCTTTGCAGTGTCATTTCGCATCTAATTTCCCAAACCAAACTGCTTGCAGCTCTAACTCCCTTCTAACTACCACTTCTTCGGTTCAGTGAGATATGCTGGATTCTAAACGGAGAAGCTTCTCTGACGCTTTTTCACAGAGATTTTGAAACTGAAATCTCCCATGCCGTTTCCACCATAGGCAGCAATGGGCTTCCCCATAGAACTTGCCAACCTGAATTCCTACAGGCTAGATGTGAGAGGCACATTCTGCTGCTTCCTCCCTTAGAGTTAAACTAGCTTCTGAAAGCTCAACCTCCGGGGAGTTTGTTTGGCAGAGATATAGAACACAGTTTTCCAAGGCTGTTGGAAGGCCTTTGCAGTTTCATTTCGCGTCTAATTTCCCAAACCAAACTGCTTGCAGCTCTAACTCCCTTCTAACTACCACTTCTTCGGTTCAGTGAGATATGCTGGATTCTAAACGGAGAAGCTTCTCTGACGCTTTTTCACAGAGATTTTGAAACTGAAATTTCCAAACCCGTTTCCAACGAAGGCGCCAATGGGCTTCCCCATAGAACTTGCCAACCTGAATTCCTACAGGCTAGATGTGAGAGGCACATTCTGCTGCTTCCTCCCTTAGAGTTAACCTAGCTTCTGAAAGCTCAACCTCCGGGGAGTTTGTTTGGCAGAGATATAGAACACACTTTTCCAAGCCTGTTGGAAGGCATTTGCAGTTTCATTTCGCGTCTAATTTCCCAAACCAAACTGCTTGCAGCTCTAACTGCCTTCTAACTACCACTTCTTCGGTTCAGTGAGATATGCTGGATTCTAAACGGAGAAGCTTCTCTGACGCTTTTTCACAGAGATTTTGAAACTGAAATCTCCCATGCTGTTTCCACCATAGCCAGCAATGGGCTTAGACATAGAACTTGCCAACCTGAATTCCTACAGGCTAGATGTGAGAGGCACATTCTGCTGCTTCCTCCCTTAGAGTTAAACTAGCTTCTGAAAGCTCAACCTCCGGGGAGTTTGTTTGGCAGAGATATAGAACACACTTTTCCAAGCCTGTTGGAAGGCATTTGCAGTTTCATTTCCCGTCTAATTTCCCAAACCAAACTGCTTGCAGCTCTAACTCCCTTCTAACTACCACTTCTTCGGTTCAGTGAGATATGCTGGATTCTAAACGGAGAAGCTTCTCTGACGCTTTTTCACAGAGATTTTGAAACTGAAATCTCCCATGCCGTTTCCACCATAGGCAGCAATGGGCTTCCCCATAGAACTTGCCAACCTGAATTCCTACAGGCTAGATGTGAGAGGCACATTCTGCTGCTTCCTCCCTAAGAGTTAAGCTTGCTTCTGAAAGCTCAACCTCCGGGGAGTTTGTTTGGCAGAGATATAGAACACACTTTTCCAAGCCTGTTGGAAGGCCTTTGCAGTGTCATTTCGCATCTAATTTCCCAAACCAAACTGCTTGCAGCTCTAACTCCCTTCTAACTACCACTTCTTCGGTTCAGTGAGATATGCTGGATTCTAAACGGAGAAGCTTCTCTGATGCTTTTACACAGAGATTTTGAAACTGAAATCTCCCATGCCGTTTCCACCATAGGCAGCAATGGGCTTCCCCATAGAACTTGCCAACCTGAATTCCTACAGGCTAGATGTGAGAGGCACATTCTGCTGCTTCCTCCCTTAGAGTTAAACTAGCTTCTGAAAGCTCAACCTCCGGGGAGTTTGTTTGGCAGAGATATAGAACACACTTTTCCAAGCCTGTTGGAAGGCCTTTGCAGTTTCATTTCGCGTCTAATTTCCCAAACCAAACTGCTTGCAGCTCTAACTCCCTTCTAACTACCACTTCTTCGGTTCAGTGAGATATGCTGGATTCTAAACGGAGAAGATTCTCTGACGCTTTTTCACAGAGATTTTGAAACTGAAATCTCCCATGCCGTTTCCACCATAGGCAGCAATGGGCTTCCCCATAGAACTTGCCAACCTGAATTCCTACAGGCTAGATGTGAGAGGCACATTCTGCTGCTTCCTCCCTTAGAGTTAAACTTGCTTCTGAAAGCTCAACCTCCGGGGAGTTTGTTTGGCAGAGATATAGAACACACTTTTCCAAGCCTGTTGGAAGGCATTTGCAGTTTCATTTCGCGTCTAATTTCCCAAACCAAACTGCTTGCAGCTCTAACTGCCTTCTAACTACCACTTCTTCGGTTCAGTGAGATACGCTGGATTCTAAACGGAGAAGCTTCTCTGACGCTTTTTCACAGAGATTTTGAAACTGAAATTTCCAAACCCGTTTCCAACGAAGGCGCCAATGGGCTTCCCCATAGAACTTGCCAACCTGAATTCCTACAGGCTAGATGTGAGAGGCACATTCTGCTGCTTCCTCCCTTAGAGTTAAACTTGCTTCTGAAAGCTCAACCTCCGGGGAGTTTGTTTGGCAGAGATATAGAACACACTTTTCCAAGCCTGTTGGAAGGCATTTGCAGTTTCATTTCGCGTCTAATTTCCCAAACCAAACTGCTTGCAGCTCTAACTCCCTTCTAACTACCACTTCTTCGGTTCAGTGAGATATGCTGGATTCTAAACGGAGAAGCTTCTCTGACGCTTTTTCACAGAGATTTTGAAACTGAAATTTCCAAACCCGTTTCCAACGAAGGCGCCAATGGGCTTCCCCATAGAACTTGCCAACCTGAATTCCTACAGGCTAGATGTGAGAGGCACATTCTGCTGCTTCCTCCCTTAGAGTTAAACTAGCTTCTGAAAGCTCAACCTCCGGGGAGTTTGTTTGGCAGAGATATAGAACACACTTTTCCAAGCCTGTTGGAAGGCCTTTGCAGTTTCATTTCGCGTCTAATTTCCCAAACCAAACTGCTTGCAGCTCTAACTCCCTTCTAACTACCACTTCTTCGGTTCAGTGAGATATGCTGGATTCTAAACGGAGAAGCTTCTCTGATGCTTTTTCACAGAGATTTTGAAACTGAAATCTCCCATGCCGTTTCCACCATAGGCAGCAATGGGCTTCCCCATAGAACTTGCCAACCTGAATTCCTACAGGCTAGATGTGAGAGGCACATTCTGCTGCTTCCTCCCTTAGAGTTAAACTAGCTTCTGAAAGCTCAACCTCCGGGGAGTTTGTTTGGCAGAGATATAGAACACACTTTTCCAAGCCTGTTGGAAGGCCTTTGCAGTTTCATTTCGCGTCTAATTTCCCAAACCAAACTGCTTGCAGCTCTAACTCCCTTCTAACTACCACTTCTTCGGTTCAGTGAGATATGCTGGATTCTAAACGGAGAAGATTCTCTGACGCTTTTTCACAGAGATTTTGAAACTGAAATCTCCCATGCCGTTTCCACCATAGGCAGCAATGGGCTTCCCCATAGAACTTGCCAACCTGAATTCCTACAGGCTAGATGTGAGAGGCACATTCTGCTGCTTCCTCCCTTAGAGTTAAACTTGCTTCTGAAAGCTCAACCTCCGGGGAGTTTGTTTGGCAGAGATATAGAACACACTTTTCCAAGCCTGTTGGAAGGCATTTGCAGTTTCATTTCGCGTCTAATTTCCCAAACCAAACTGCTTGCAGCTCTAACTGCCTTCTAACTACCACTTCTTCGGTTTAGTGAGATACGCTGGATTCTAAACGGAGAAGCTTCTCTGACGCTTTTTCACAGAGATTTTGAAACTGAAATTTCCAAACCCGTTTCCAACGAAGGCGCCAATGGGCTTCCCCATAGAACTTGCCAACCTGAATTCCTACAGGCTAGATGTGAGAGGCACATTCTGCTGCTTCCTCCCTTAGAGTTAAACTAGCTTCTGAAAGCTCAACCTCCGGGGAGTTTGTTTGGCAGAGATATAGAACACACTTTTCCAAGCCTGTTGGAAGGCATTTGCAGTTTCATTTCGCGTCTAATTTCCCAAACCAAACTGCTTGCAGCTCTAACTGCCTTCTAACTACCACTTCTTCGGTTCAGTGAGATATGCTGGATTCTAAACGGAGAAGCTTCTCTGACGCTTTTTCACAGAGATTTTGAAACTGAAATCTCCCATGCCGTTTCCACCATAGGCAGCAATGGGCTTCCCCATAGAACTTGCCAACCTGAATTCCTACAGGCTAGATGTGAGAGGCACATTCTGCTGCTTCCTCCCTAAGAGTTAAGCTTGCTTCTGAAAGCTCAACCTCCGGGGAGTCTGTTTGGCAGAGATATAGAACACACTTTTCCAAGCCTGTTGGAAGGCCTTTGCAGTGTCATTTCGCATCTAATTTCCCAAACCAAACTGTTTGCAGCTCTAACTCCCTTGTAACTACCACTTCTTCGGTTCAGTGAGATATGCTGGATTCTAAACGGAGAAGCTTCTCTGACGCTTTTTCACAGAGATTTTGAAACTGAAATCTCCCATGCCGTTTCCACCATAGGCAGCAATGGGCTTCCCCATAGAACTTGCCAACCTGAATTCCTACAGGCTAGATGTGAGAGGCACATTCTGCTGCTTCCTCCCTTAGAGTTAAACTAGCTTCTGAAAGCTCAACCTCCGGGGAGTTTGTTTGGCAGAGATATAGAACACACTTTTCCAAGCCTGTTGGAAGGCATTTTCAGTTTCATTTCGCGTCTAATTTCCCAAACCAAACTGCTTGCAGCTCTAACTCCCTTCTAACTACCACTTCTTCGGTTCAGTGAGATATGCTGGATTCTAAACGGAGAAGCTTCTCTGACGCTTTTTCACAGAGATTTTGAAACTGAAATCTCCCATGCCGTTTCCACCATAGGCAGCAATGGGCTTCCCCATAGAACTTGCCAACCTGAATTCCTACAGGCTAGATGTGAGAGGCACATTCTGCTGCTTCCTCCCTTAGAGTTAAACTTGCTTCTGAAAGCTCAACCTCCGGGGAGTTTGTTTGGCAGAGATATAGAACACACTTTTCCAAGCCTGTTGGAAGGCATTTGCAGTTTCATTTCGCGTCTAATTTCCCAAACCAAACTGCTTGCAGCTCTAACTGCCTTCTAACTACCACTTCTTCGGTTCAGTGAGATATGCTGGATTCTAAACGGAGAAGCTTCTCTGACGCTTTTTCACAGAGATTTTGAAACTGAAATCTCCCATGCTGTTTCCACCATAGCCAGCAATGGGCTTCCCCATAGAACTTGCCAACCTGAATTCCTACAGGCTAGATGTGAGAGGCACATTCTGCTGCTTCCTCCCTTAGAGTTAAACTAGCTTCTGAAAGCTCAACCTCCAGGGAGTCTGTTTGGCAGAGATATAGAACACACTTTTCCAAGCCTGTTGGGAGGCATTTGCAGTTTCATTTCGCGTCTAATTTCCCAAACCAAACTGCTTGCAGCTCTAACTGCCTTCTAACTACCACTTCTTCGGTTCAGTGAGATATGCTGGATTCTAAACGGAGAAGCTTCTCTGACGCTTTTTCACAGAGATTTTGAAACTGAAATCTCCCATGCCGTTTCCACCATAGGCAGCAATGGGCTTCCCCATAGAACTTGCCAACCTGAATTCCTACAGGCTAGATGTGAGAGGCACATTCTGCTGCTTCCTCCCTAAGAGTTAAGCTTGCTTCTGAAAGCTCAACCTCCGGGGAGTCTGTTTGGCAGAGATATAGAACACACTTTTCCAAGCCTGTTGGAAGGCCTTTGCAGTGTCATTTCGCATCTAATTTCCCAAACCAAACTGCTTGCAGCTCTAACTCCCTTCTAACTACCACTTCTTCGGTTCAGTGAGATATGCTGGATTCTAAACGGAGAAGCTTCTCTGACGCTTTTTCACAGAGATTTTGAAACTGAAATCTCCCATGCCGTTTCCACCATAGGCAGCAATGGGCTTCCCCATAGAACTTGCCAACCTGAATTCCTACAGGCTAGATGTGAGAGGCACATTCTGCTGCTTCCTCCCTTAGAGTTAAACTAGCTTCTGAAAGCTCAACCTCCGGGGAGTTTGTTTGGCAGAGATATAGAACACAGTTTTCCAAGGCTGTTGGAAGGCCTTTGCAGTTTCATTTCGCGTCTAATTTCCCAAACCAAACTGCTTGCAGCTCTAACTCCCTTCTAACTACCACTTCTTCGGTTCAGTGAGATATGCTGGATTCTAAACGGAGAAGCTTCTCTGACGCTTTTTCACAGAGATTTTGAAACTGAAATTTCCAAACCCGTTTCCAACGAAGGCGCCAATGGGCTTCCCCATAGAACTTGCCAACCTGAATTCCTACAGGCTAGATGTGAGAGGCACATTCTGCTGCTTCCTCCCTTAGAGTTAACCTAGCTTCTGAAAGCTCAACCTCCGGGGAGTTTGTTTGGCAGAGATATAGAACACACTTTTCCAAGCCTGTTGGAAGGCATTTGCAGTTTCATTTCGCGTCTAATTTCCCAAACCAAACTGCTTGCAGCTCTAACTGCCTTCTAACTACCACTTCTTCGGTTCAGTGAGATATGCTGGATTCTAAACGGAGAAGCTTCTCTGACGCTTTTTCACAGAGATTTTGAAACTGAAATCTCCCATGCTGTTTCCACCATAGCCAGCAATGGGCTTAGACATAGAACTTGCCAACCTGAATTCCTACAGGCTAGATGTGAGAGGCACATTCTGCTGCTTCCTCCCTTAGAGTTAAACTAGCTTCTGAAAGCTCAACCTCCGGGGAGTTTGTTTGGCAGAGATATAGAACACACTTTTCCAAGCCTGTTGGAAGGCATTTGCAGTTTCATTTCCCGTCTAATTTCCCAAACCAAACTGCTTGCAGCTCTAACTCCCTTCTAACTACCACTTCTTCGGTTCAGTGAGATATGCTGGATTCTAAACGGAGAAGCTTCTCTGACGCTTTTTCACAGAGATTTTGAAACTGAAATCTCCCATGCCGTTTCCACCATAGGCAGCAATGGGCTTCCCCATAGAACTTGCCAACCTGAATTCCTACAGGCTAGATGTGAGAGGCACATTCTGCTGCTTCCTCCCTAAGAGTTAAGCTTGCTTCTGAAAGCTCAACCTCCGGGGAGTTTGTTTGGCAGAGATATAGAACACACTTTTCCAAGCCTGTTGGAAGGCCTTTGCAGTGTCATTTCGCATCTAATTTCCCAAACCAAACTGCTTGCAGCTCTAACTCCCTTCTAACTACCACTTCTTCGGTTCAGTGAGATATGCTGGATTCTAAACGGAGAAGCTTCTCTGATGCTTTTACACAGAGATTTTGAAACTGAAATCTCCCATGCCGTTTCCACCATAGGCAGCAATGGGCTTCCCCATAGAACTTGCCAACCTGAATTCCTACAGGCTAGATGTGAGAGGCACATTCTGCTGCTTCCTCCCTTAGAGTTAAACTAGCTTCTGAAAGCTCAACCTCCGGGGAGTTTGTTTGGCAGAGATATAGAACACACTTTTCCAAGCCTGTTGGAAGGCCTTTGCAGTTTCATTTCGCGTCTAATTTCCCAAACCAAACTGCTTGCAGCTCTAACTCCCTTCTAACTACCACTTCTTCGGTTCAGTGAGATATGCTGGATTCTAAACGGAGAAGATTCTCTGACGCTTTTTCACAGAGATTTTGAAACTGAAATCTCCCATGCCGTTTCCACCATAGGCAGCAATGGGCTTCCCCATAGAACTTGCCAACCTGAATTCCTACAGGCTAGATGTGAGAGGCACATTCTGCTGCTTCCTCCCTTAGAGTTAAACTTGCTTCTGAAAGCTCAACCTCCGGGGAGTTTGTTTGGCAGAGATATAGAACACACTTTTCCAAGCCTGTTGGAAGGCATTTGCAGTTTCATTTCGCGTCTAATTTCCCAAACCAAACTGCTTGCAGCTCTAACTGCCTTCTAACTACCACTTCTTCGGTTCAGTGAGATACGCTGGATTCTAAACGGAGAAGCTTCTCTGACGCTTTTTCACAGAGATTTTGAAACTGAAATTTCCAAACCCGTTTCCAACGAAGGCGCCAATGGGCTTCCCCATAGAACTTGCCAACCTGAATTCCTACAGGCTAGATGTGAGAGGCACATTCTGCTGCTTCCTCCCTTAGAGTTAAACTTGCTTCTGAAAGCTCAACCTCCGGGGAGTTTGTTTGGCAGAGATATAGAACACACTTTTCCAAGCCTGTTGGAAGGCATTTGCAGTTTCATTTCGCGTCTAATTTCCCAAACCAAACTGCTTGCAGCTCTAACTCCCTTCTAACTACCACTTCTTCGGTTCAGTGAGATATGCTGGATTCTAAACGGAGAAGCTTCTCTGACGCTTTTTCACAGAGATTTTGAAACTGAAATTTCCAAACCCGTTTCCAACGAAGGCGCCAATGGGCTTCCCCATAGAACTTGCCAACCTGAATTCCTACAGGCTAGATGTGAGAGGCACATTCTGCTGCTTCCTCCCTTAGAGTTAAACTAGCTTCTGAAAGCTCAACCTCCGGGGAGTTTGTTTGGCAGAGATATAGAACACACTTTTCCAAGCCTGTTGGAAGGCCTTTGCAGTTTCATTTCGCGTCTAATTTCCCAAACCAAACTGCTTGCAGCTCTAACTCCCTTCTAACTACCACTTCTTCGGTTCAGTGAGATATGCTGGATTCTAAACGGAGAAGCTTCTCTGATGCTTTTTCACAGAGATTTTGAAACTGAAATCTCCCATGCCGTTTCCACCATAGGCAGCAATGGGCTTCCCCATAGAACTTGCCAACCTGAATTCCTACAGGCTAGATGTGAGAGGCACATTCTGCTGCTTCCTCCCTTAGAGTTAAACTAGCTTCTGAAAGCTCAACCTCCGGGGAGTTTGTTTGGCAGAGATATAGAACACACTTTTCCAAGCCTGTTGGAAGGCCTTTGCAGTTTCATTTCGCGTCTAATTTCCCAAACCAAACTGCTTGCAGCTCTAACTCCCTTCTAACTACCACTTCTTCGGTTCAGTGAGATATGCTGGATTCTAAACGGAGAAGATTCTCTGACGCTTTTTCACAGAGATTTTGAAACTGAAATCTCCCATGCCGTTTCCACCATAGGCAGCAATGGGCTTCCCCATAGAACTTGCCAACCTGAATTCCTACAGGCTAGATGTGAGAGGCACATTCTGCTGCTTCCTCCCTTAGAGTTAAACTTGCTTCTGAAAGCTCAACCTCCGGGGAGTTTGTTTGGCAGAGATATAGAACACACTTTTCCAAGCCTGTTGGAAGGCATTTGCAGTTTCATTTCGCGTCTAATTTCCCAAACCAAACTGCTTGCAGCTCTAACTGCCTTCTAACTACCACTTCTTCGGTTTAGTGAGATACGCTGGATTCTAAACGGAGAAGCTTCTCTGACGCTTTTTCACAGAGATTTTGAAACCTTAATTTCCAAACCCGTTTCCAACGAAGGCGCCAATGGGCTTCCCCATAGAACTTGCCAACCTGAATTCCTACAGGCTAGATGTGAGAGGCACATTCTGCTGCTTCCTCCCTTAGAGTTAAACTAGCTTCTGAAAGCTCAACCTCCGGGGAGTTTGTTTGGCAGAGATATAGAACACACTTTTCCAAGCCTGTTGGAAGGCCTTTGCAGTGTCATTTCGCGTCTAATTTCCCAAACCAAACTGCTTGCAGCTCTAACTGCCTTCTAACTACCACTTCTTCGGTTCAGTGAGATATGCTGGATTCTAAACGGAGAAGCTTCTCTGACGCTTTTTCACAGAGATTTTGAAACTGAAATCTCCCATGCCGTTTCCACCATAGGCAGCAATGGGCTTCCCCATAGAACTTGCCAACCTGAATTCCTACAGGCTAGATGTGAGAGGCACATTCTGCTGCTTCCTCCCTAAGAGTTAAGCTTGCTTCTGAAAGCTCAACCTCCGGGGAGTCTGTTTGGCAGAGATATAGAACACACTTTTCCAAGCCTGTTGGAAGGCCTTTGCAGTGTCATTTCGCATCTAATTTCCCAAACCAAACTGTTTGCAGCTCTAACTCCCTTGTAACTACCACTTCTTCGGTTCAGTGAGATATGCTGGATTCTAAACGGAGAAGCTTCTCTGACGCTTTTTCACAGAGATTTTGAAACTGAAATCTCCCATGCCGTTTCCACCATAGGCAGCAATGGGCTTCCCCATAGAACTTGCCAACCTGAATTCCTACAGGCTAGATGTGAGAGGCACATTCTGCTGCTTCCTCCCTTAGAGTTAAACTAGCTTCTGAAAGCTCAACCTCCGGGGAGTTTGTTTGGCAGAGATATAGAACACACTTTTCCAAGCCTGTTGGAAGGCATTTGCAGTTTCATTTCGCGTCTAATTTCCCAAACCAAACTGCTTGCAGCTCTAACTGCCTTCTAACTACCACTTCTTCGGTTCAGTGAGATATGCTGGATTCTAAACGGAGAAGCTTCTCTGACGCTTTTTCACAGAGATTTTGAAACTGAAATCTCCCATGCCGTTTCCACCATAGCCAGCAATGGGCTTAGACATAGAACTTGCCAACCTGAATTCCTACAGGCTAGATGTGAGAGGCACATTCTGCTGCTTCCTCCCTTAGAGTTAAACTAGCTTCTGAAAGCTCAACCTCCAGGGAGTCTGTTTGGCAGAGATATAGAACACACTTTTCCAAGCCTGTTGGAAGGCATTTGCAGTTTCATTTCGCGTCTAATTTCCCAAACCAAACTGCTTGCAGCTCTAACTGCCTTCTAACTACCACTATTTCGGTTCAGTGAGATATGCTGGATTCTAAACGGAGAAGCTTCTCTGACGCTTTTTCACAGAGATTTTGAAACTGAAATCTCCCATGCCGTTTCCACCATAGGCAGCAATGGGCTTCCCCATAGAACTTGCCAACCTGAATTCCTACAGGCTAGATGTGAGAGGCACATTCTGCTGCTTCCTCCCTTAGAGTTAAACTAGCTTCTGAAAGCTCAACCTCCGGGGAGTTTGTTTGGCAGAGATATAGAACACACTTTTCCAAGCCTGTTGGAAGGCATTTGCAGTGTCATTTCGCGTCTAATTTCCCAAACCAAACTGCTTGCAGCTCTAACTCCCTTCTAACTACCACTTCTTCGGTTCAGTGAGATATGCTGGATTCTAAACGGAGAAGCTTCTCTGACGCTTTTTCACAGAGATTTTGAAACTGAAATCTCCCATGCCGTTTCCACCATAGGCAGCAATGGGCTTCCCCATAGAACTTGCCAACCTGAATTCCTACAGGCTAGATGTGAGAGGCACATTCTGCTGCTTCCTCCCTTAGAGTTAAACTTGCTTCTGAAAGCTCAACCTCCGGGGAGTTTGTTTGGCAGAGATATAGAACACACTTTTCCAAGCCTGTTGGAAGGCATTTGCAGTTTCATTTCGCGTCTAATTTCCCAAACCAAACTGCTTGCAGCTCTAACTCCCTTCTAACTACCACTTCTTCGGTTCAGTGAGATATGCTGGATTCTAAACGGAGAAGCTTCTCTGACGCTTTTTCACAGAGATTTTGAAACTGAAATCTCCCATGCCGTTTCCACCATAGGCAGCAATGGGCTTCCCCATAGAACTTGCCAACCTGAATTCCTACAGGCTAGATGTGAGAGGCACATTCTGCTGCTTCCTCCCTTAGAGTTAAACTAGCTTCTGAAAGCTCAACCTCCGGGGAGTTTGTTTGGCAGAGATATAGAACACACTTTTCCAAGCCTGTTGGAAGGCCTTTGCAGTTTCATTTCGCGTCTAATTTCCCAAACCAAACTGCTTGCAGCTCTAACTCCCTTCTAACTACCACTTCTTCGGTTCAGTGAGATATGCTGGATTCTAAACGGAGAAGCTTCTCTGACGCTTTTTCACAGAGATTTTGAAACTGAAATTTCCAAACCCGTTTCCAACGAAGGCGCCAATGGGCTTCCCCATAGAACTTGCCAACCTGAATTCCTACAGGCTAGATGTGAGAGGCACATTCTGCTGCTTCCTCCCTTAGAGTTAAACTAGCTTCTGAAAGCTTAACCTCCGGGGAGTTTGTTTGGCAGAGATATAGAACACACTTTTCCAAGCCTGTTGGAAGGCATTTGCAGTTTCATTTCGCGTCTAATTTCCCAAACCAAACTGCTTGCAGCTCTAACTGCCTTCTAACTACCACTTCTTCGGTTCAGTGAGATATGCTGGATTCTAAACGGAGAAGCTTCTCTGACGCTTTTTCACAGAGATTTTGAAACTGAAATCTCCCATGCTGTTTCCACCATAGCCAGCAATGGGCTTAGACATAGAACTTGCCAACCTGAATTCCTACAGGCTAGATGTGAGAGGCACATTCTGCTGCTTCCTCCCTTAGAGTTAAACTAGCTTCTGAAAGCTCAACCTCCAGGGAGTCTGTTTGGCAGAGATATAGAACACACTTTTCCAAGCCTGTTGGAAGGCATTTGCAGTTTCATTTCGCGTCTAATTTCCCAAACCAAACTGCTTGCAGCTCTAACTGCCTTCTAACTACCACTTCTTCGGTTCAGTGAGATATGCTGGATTCTAAACGGAGAAGCTTCTCTGACGCTTTTTCACAGAGATTTTGAAACTGAAATCTCCCATGCCGTTTCCACCATAGGCAGCAATGGGCTTCCCCATAGAACTTGCCAACCTGAATTCCTACAGGCTAGATGTGAGAGGCACATTCTGCTGCTTCCTCCCTTAGAGTTAAACTAGCTTCTGAAAGCTCAACCTCCGGGGAGTTTGTTTGGCAGAGATATAGAACACACTTTTCCAAGCCTGTTGGAAGGCATTTGCAGTGTCATTTCGCGTCTAATTTCCCAAACCAAACTGCTTGCAGCTCTAACTCCCTTCTAACTACCACTTCTTCGGTTCAGTGAGATATGCTGGATTCTAAACGGAGAAGCTTCTCTGACGCTTTTTCACAGAGATTTTGAAACTGAAATCTCCCATGCCGTTTCCACCATAGGCAGCAATGGGCTTCCCCATAGAACTTGCCAACCTGAATTCCTACAGGCTAGATGTGAGAGGCACATTCTGCTGCTTCCTCCCTTAGAGTTAAACTTGCTTCTGAAAGCTCAACCTCCGGGGAGTTTGTTTGGCAGAGATATAGAACACACTTTTCCAAGCCTGTTGGAAGGCATTTGCAGTTTCATTTCGCGTCTAATTTCCCAAACCAAACTGCTTGCAGCTCTAACTCCCTTCTAACTACCACTTCTTCGGTTCAGTGAGATATGCTGGATTCTAAACGGAGAAGCTTCTCTGACGCTTTTTCACAGAGATTTTGAAACTGAAATTTCCAAACCCGTTTCCAACGAAGGCGCCAATGGGCTTCCCCATAGAACTTGCCAACCTGAATTCCTACAGGCTAGATGTGAGAGGCACATTCTGCTGCTTCCTCCCTTAGAGTTAAACTAGCTTCTGAAAGCTCAACCTCCGGGGAGTTTGTTTGGCAGAGATATAGAACACACTTTTCCAAGCCTGTTGGAAGGCCTTTGCAGTTTCATTTCGCGTCTAATTTCCCAAACCAAACTGCTTGCAGCTCTAACTCCCTTCTAACTACCACTTCTTCGGTTCAGTGAGATATGCTGGATTCTAAACGGAGAAGCTTCTCTGATGCTTTTTCACAGAGATTTTGAAACTGAAATCTCCCATGCCGTTTCCACCATAGGCAGCAATGGGCTTCCCCATAGAACTTGCCAACCTGAATTCCTACAGGCTAGATGTGAGAGGCACATTCTGCTGCTTCCTCCCTTAGAGTTAAACTAGCTTCTGAAAGCTCAACCTCCGGGGAGTTTGTTTGGCAGAGATATAGAACACACTTTTCCAAGCCTGTTGGAAGGCCTTTGCAGTTTCATTTCGCGTCTAATTTCCCAAACCAAACTGCTTGCAGCTCTAACTCCCTTCTAACTACCACTTCTTCGGTTCAGTGAGATATGCTGGATTCTAAACGGAGAAGATTCTCTGACGCTTTTTCACAGAGATTTTGAAACTGAAATCTCCCATGCCGTTTCCACCATAGGCAGCAATGGGCTTCCCCATAGAACTTGCCAACCTGAATTCCTACAGGCTAGATGTGAGAGGCACATTCTGCTGCTTCCTCCCTTAGAGTTAAACTTGCTTCTGAAAGCTCAACCTCCGGGGAGTTTGTTTGGCAGAGATATAGAACACACTTTTCCAAGCCTGTTGGAAGGCATTTGCAGTTTCATTTCGCGTCTAATTTCCCAAACCAAACTGCTTGCAGCTCTAACTGCCTTCTAACTACCACTTCTTCGGTTTAGTGAGATACGCTGGATTCTAAACGGAGAAGCTTCTCTGACGCTTTTTCACAGAGATTTTGAAACTGAAATTTCCAAACCCGTTTCCAACGAAGGCGCCAATGGGCTTCCCCATAGAACTTGCCAACCTGAATTCCTACAGGCTAGATGTGAGAGGCACATTCTGCTGCTTCCTCCCTTAGAGTTAAACTAGCTTCTGAAAGCTCAACCTCCGGGGAGTTTGTTTGGCAGAGATATAGAACACACTTTTCCAAGCCTGTTGGAAGGCATTTGCAGTTTCATTTCGCGTCTAATTTCCCAAACCAAACTGCTTGCAGCTCTAACTGCCTTCTAACTACCACTTCTTCGGTTCAGTGAGATATGCTGGATTCTAAACGGAGAAGCTTCTCTGACGCTTTTTCACAGAGATTTTGAAACTGAAATCTCCCATGCCGTTTCCACCATAGGCAGCAATGGGCTTCCCCATAGAACTTGCCAACCTGAATTCCTACAGGCTAGATGTGAGAGGCACATTCTGCTGCTTCCTCCCTAAGAGTTAAGCTTGCTTCTGAAAGCTCAACCTCCGGGGAGTCTGTTTGGCAGAGATATAGAACACACTTTTCCAAGCCTGTTGGAAGGCCTTTGCAGTGTCATTTCGCATCTAATTTCCCAAACCAAACTGTTTGCAGCTCTAACTCCCTTGTAACTACCACTTCTTCGGTTCAGTGAGATATGCTGGATTCTAAACGGAGAAGCTTCTCTGACGCTTTTTCACAGAGATTTTGAAACTGAAATCTCCCATGCCGTTTCCACCATAGGCAGCAATGGGCTTCCCCATAGAACTTGCCAACCTGAATTCCTACAGGCTAGATGTGAGAGGCACATTCTGCTGCTTCCTCCCTTAGAGTTAAACTAGCTTCTGAAAGCTCAACCTCCGGGGAGTTTGTTTGGCAGAGATATAGAACACACTTTTCCAAGCCTGTTGGAAGGCATTTTCAGTTTCATTTCGCGTCTAATTTCCCAAACCAAACTGCTTGCAGCTCTAACTCCCTTCTAACTACCACTTCTTCGGTTCAGTGAGATATGCTGGATTCTAAACGGAGAAGCTTCTCTGATGCTTTTTCACAGAGATTTTGAAACTGAAATCTCCCATGCCGTTTCCACCATAGGCAGCAATGGGCTTCCCCATAGAACTTGCCAACCTGAATTCCTACAGGCTAGATGTGAGAGGCACATTCTGCTGCTTCCTCCCTTAGAGTTAAACTAGCTTCTGAAAGCTCAACCTCCGGGGAGTTTGTTTGGCAGAGATATAGAACACACTTTTCCAAGCCTGTTGGAAGGCCTTTGCAGTTTCATTTCGCGTCTAATTTCCCAAACCAAACTGCTTGCAGCTCTAACTCCCTTCTAACTACCACTTCTTCGGTTCAGTGAGATATGCTGGATTCTAAACGGAGAAGATTCTCTGACGCTTTTTCACAGAGATTTTGAAACTGAAATCTCCCATGCCGTTTCCACCATAGGCAGCAATGGGCTTCCCCATAGAACTTGCCAACCTGAATTCCTACAGGCTAGATGTGAGAGGCACATTCTGCTGCTTCCTCCCTTAGAGTTAAACTTGCTTCTGAAAGCTCAACCTCCGGGGAGTTTGTTTGGCAGAGATATAGAACACACTTTTCCAAGCCTGTTGGAAGGCATTTGCAGTTTCATTTCGCGTCTAATTTCCCAAACCAAACTGCTTGCAGCTCTAACTGCCTTCTAACTACCACTTCTTCGGTTTAGTGAGATACGCTGGATTCTAAACGGAGAAGCTTCTCTGACGCTTTTTCACAGAGATTTTGAAACTGAAATTTCCAAACCCGTTTCCAACGAAGGCGCCAATGGGCTTCCCCATAGAACTTGCCAACCTGAATTCCTACAGGCTAGATGTGAGAGGCACATTCTGCTGCTTCCTCCCTTAGAGTTAAACTAGCTTCTGAAAGCTCAACCTCCGGGGAGTTTGTTTGGCAGAGATATAGAACACACTTTTCCAAGCCTGTTGGAAGGCATTTGCAGTTTCATTTCGCGTCTAATTTCCCAAACCAAACTGCTTGCAGCTCTAACTGCCTTCTAACTACCACTTCTTCGGTTCAGTGAGATATGCTGGATTCTAAACGGAGAAGCTTCTCTGACGCTTTTTCACAGAGATTTTGAAACTGAAATCTCCCATGCCGTTTCCACCATAGGCAGCAATGGGCTTCCCCATAGAACTTGCCAACCTGAATTCCTACAGGCTAGATGTGAGAGGCACATTCTGCTGCTTCCTCCCTAAGAGTTAAGCTTGCTTCTGAAAGCTCAACCTCCGGGGAGTCTGTTTGGCAGAGATATAGAACACACTTTTCCAAGCCTGTTGGAAGGCCTTTGCAGTGTCATTTCGCATCTAATTTCCCAAACCAAACTGTTTGCAGCTCTAACTCCCTTGTAACTACCACTTCTTCGGTTCAGTGAGATATGCTGGATTCTAAACGGAGAAGCTTCTCTGACGCTTTTTCACAGAGATTTTGAAACTGAAATCTCCCATGCCGTTTCCACCATAGGCAGCAATGGGCTTCCCCATAGAACTTGCCAACCTGAATTCCTACAGGCTAGATGTGAGAGGCACATTCTGCTGCTTCCTCCCTTAGAGTTAAACTAGCTTCTGAAAGCTCAACCTCCGGGGAGTTTGTTTGGCAGAGATATAGAACACACTTTTCCAAGCCTGTTGGAAGGCATTTTCAGTTTCATTTCGCGTCTAATTTCCCAAACCAAACTGCTTGCAGCTCTAACTCCCTTCTAACTACCACTTCTTCGGTTCAGTGAGATATGCTGGATTCTAAACGGAGAAGCTTCTCTGACGCTTTTTCACAGAGATTTTGAAACTGAAATCTCCCATGCCGTTTCCACCATAGGCAGCAATGGGCTTCCCCATAGAACTTGCCAACCTGAATTCCTACAGGCTAGATGTGAGAGGCACATTCTGCTGCTTCCTCCCTTAGAGTTAAACTTGCTTCTGAAAGCTCAACCTCCGGGGAGTTTGTTTGGCAGAGATATAGAACACACTTTTCCAAGCCTGTTGGAAGGCATTTGCAGTTTCATTTCGCGTCTAATTTCCCAAACCAAACTGCTTGCAGCTCTAACTGCCTTCTAACTACCACTTCTTCGGTTCAGTGAGATATGCTGGATTCTAAACGGAGAAGCTTCTCTGACGCTTTTTCACAGAGATTTTGAAACTGAAATCTCCCATGCTGTTTCCACCATAGCCAGCAATGGGCTTCCCCATAGAACTTGCCAACCTGAATTCCTACAGGCTAGATGTGAGAGGCACATTCTGCTGCTTCCTCCCTTAGAGTTAAACTAGCTTCTGAAAGCTCAACCTCCAGGGAGTCTGTTTGGCAGAGATATAGAACACACTTTTCCAAGCCTGTTGGGAGGCATTTGCAGTTTCATTTCGCGTCTAATTTCCCAAACCAAACTGCTTGCAGCTCTAACTGCCTTCTAACTACCACTTCTTCGGTTCAGTGAGATATGCTGGATTCTAAACGGAGAAGCTTCTCTGACGCTTTTTCACAGAGATTTTGAAACTGAAATCTCCCATGCCGTTTCCACCATAGGCAGCAATGGGCTTCCCCATAGAACTTGCCAACCTGAATTCCTACAGGCTAGATGTGAGAGGCACATTCTGCTGCTTCCTCCCTAAGAGTTAAGCTTGCTTCTGAAAGCTCAACCTCCGGGGAGTCTGTTTGGCAGAGATATAGAACACACTTTTCCAAGCCTGTTGGAAGGCCTTTGCAGTGTCATTTCGCATCTAATTTCCCAAACCAAACTGCTTGCAGCTCTAACTCCCTTCTAACTACCACTTCTTCGGTTCAGTGAGATATGCTGGATTCTAAACGGAGAAGCTTCTCTGACGCTTTTTCACAGAGATTTTGAAACTGAAATCTCCCATGCCGTTTCCACCATAGGCAGCAATGGGCTTCCCCATAGAACTTGCCAACCTGAATTCCTACAGGCTAGATGTGAGAGGCACATTCTGCTGCTTCCTCCCTTAGAGTTAAACTAGCTTCTGAAAGCTCAACCTCCGGGGAGTTTGTTTGGCAGAGATATAGAACACACTTTTCCAAGCCTGTTGGAAGGCCTTTGCAGTTTCATTTCGCGTCTAATTTCCCAAACCAAACTGCTTGCAGCTCTAACTCCCTTCTAACTACCACTTCTTCGGTTCAGTGAGATATGCTGGATTCTAAACGGAGAAGCTTCTCTGATGCTTTTTCACAGAGATTTTGAAACTGAAATCTCCCATGCCGTTTCCACCATAGGCAGCAATGGGCTTCCCCATAGAACTTGCCAACCTGAATTCCTACAGGCTAGATGTGAGAGGCACATTCTGCTGCTTCCTCCCTTAGAGTTAAACTAGCTTCTGAAAGCTCAACCTCCGGGGAGTTTGTTTGGCAGAGATATAGAACACACTTTTCCAAGCCTGTTGGAAGGCCTTTGCAGTTTCATTTCGCGTCTAATTTCCCAAACCAAACTGCTTGCAGCTCTAACTCCCTTCTAACTACCACTTCTTCGGTTCAGTGAGATATGCTGGATTCTAAACGGAGAAGATTCTCTGACGCTTTTTCACAGAGATTTTGAAACTGAAATCTCCCATGCCGTTTCCACCATAGGCAGCAATGGGCTTCCCCATAGAACTTGCCAACCTGAATTCCTACAGGCTAGATGTGAGAGGCACATTCTGCTGCTTCCTCCCTTAGAGTTAAACTTGCTTCTGAAAGCTCAACCTCCGGGGAGTTTGTTTGGCAGAGATATAGAACACACTTTTCCAAGCCTGTTGGAAGGCATTTGCAGTTTCATTTCGCGTCTAATTTCCCAAACCAAACTGCTTGCAGCTCTAACTGCCTTCTAACTACCACTTCTTCGGTTTAGTGAGATACGCTGGATTCTAAACGGAGAAGCTTCTCTGACGCTTTTTCACAGAGATTTTGAAACTGAAATTTCCAAACCCGTTTCCAACGAAGGCGCCAATGGGCTTCCCCATAGAACTTGCCAACCTGAATTCCTACAGGCTAGATGTGAGAGGCACATTCTGCTGCTTCCTCCCTTAGAGTTAAACTAGCTTCTGAAAGCTCAACCTCCGGGGAGTTTGTTTGGCAGAGATATAGAACACACTTTTCCAAGCCTGTTGGAAGGCATTTGCAGTTTCATTTCGCGTCTAATTTCCCAAACCAAACTGCTTGCAGCTCTAACTGCCTTCTAACTACCACTTCTTCGGTTCAGTGAGATATGCTGGATTCTAAACGGAGAAGCTTCTCTGACGCTTTTTCACAGAGATTTTGAAACTGAAATCTCCCATGCCGTTTCCACCATAGGCAGCAATGGGCTTCCCCATAGAACTTGCCAACCTGAATTCCTACAGGCTAGATGTGAGAGGCACATTCTGCTGCTTCCTCCCTAAGAGTTAAGCTTGCTTCTGAAAGCTCAACCTCCGGGGAGTCTGTTTGGCAGAGATATAGAACACACTTTTCCAAGCCTGTTGGAAGGCCTTTGCAGTGTCATTTCGCATCTAATTTCCCAAACCAAACTGCTTGCAGCTCTAACTCCCTTCTAACTACCACTTCTTCGGTTCAGTGAGATATGCTGGATTCTAAACGGAGAAGCTTCTCTGACGCTTTTTCACAGAGATTTTGAAACTGAAATCTCCCATGCCGTTTCCACCATAGGCAGCAATGGGCTTCCCCATAGAACTTGCCAACCTGAATTCCTACAGGCTAGATGTGAGAGGCACATTCTGCTGCTTCCTCCCTTAGAGTTAAACTAGCTTCTGAAAGCTCAACCTCCGGGGAGTTTGTTTGGCAGAGATATAGAACACACTTTTCCAAGCCTGTTGGAAGGCATTTGCAGTTTCATTTCGCGTCTAATTTCCCAAACCAAACTGCTTGCAGCTCTAACTCCCTTCTAACTACCACTTCTTCGGTTCAGTGAGATATGCTGGATTCTAAACGGAGAAGCTTCTCTGACGCTTTTTCACAGAGATTTTGAAACTGAAATTTCCAAACCCGTTTCCAACGAAGGCGCCAATGGGCTTCCCCATAGAACTTGCCAACCTGAATTCCTACAGGCTAGATGTGAGAGGCACATTCTGCTGCTTCCTCCCTTAGAGTTAAACTAGCTTCTGAAAGCTCAACCTCCGGGGAGTTTGTTTGGCAGAGATATAGAACACACTTTTCCAAGCCTGTTGGAAGGCCTTTGCAGTTTCATTTCGCGTCTAATTTCCCAAACCAAACTGCTTGCAGCTCTAACTCCCTTCTAACTACCACTTCTTCGGTTCAGTGAGATATGCTGGATTCTAAACGGAGAAGCTTCTCTGATGCTTTTTCACAGAGATTTTGAAACTGAAATCTCCCATGCCGTTTCCACCATAGGCAGCAATGGGCTTCCCCATAGAACTTGCCAACCTGAATTCCTACAGGCTAGATGTGAGAGGCACATTCTGCTGCTTCCTCCCTTAGAGTTAAACTAGCTTCTGAAAGCTCAACCTCCGGGGAGTTTGTTTGGCAGAGATATAGAACACACTTTTCCAAGCCTGTTGGAAGGCCTTTGCAGTTTCATTTCGCGTCTAATTTCCCAAACCAAACTGCTTGCAGCTCTAACTCCCTTCTAACTACCACTTCTTCGGTTCAGTGAGATATGCTGGATTCTAAACGGAGAAGCTTCTCTGATGCTTTTTCACAGAGATTTTGAAACTGAAATCTCCCATGCCGTTTCCACCATAGGCAGCAATGGGCTTCCCCATAGAACTTGCCAACCTGAATTCCTACAGGCTAGATGTGAGAGGCACATTCTGCTGCTTCCTCCCTTAGAGTTAAACTAGCTTCTGAAAGCTCAACCTCCGGGGAGTTTGTTTGGCAGAGATATAGAACACACTTTTCCAAGCCTGTTGGAAGGCCTTTGCAGTTTCATTTCGCGTCTAATTTCCCAAACCAAACTGCTTGCAGCTCTAACTCCCTTCTAACTACCACTTCTTCGGTTCAGTGAGATATGCTGGATTCTAAACGGAGAAGATTCTCTGACGCTTTTTCACAGAGATTTTGAAACTGAAATCTCCCATGCCGTTTCCACCATAGGCAGCAATGGGCTTCCCCATAGAACTTGCCAACCTGAATTCCTACAGGCTAGATGTGAGAGGCACATTCTGCTGCTTCCTCCCTTAGAGTTAAACTAGCTTCTGAAAGCTCAACCTCCGGGGAGTTTGTTTGGCAGAGATATAGAACACACTTTTCCAAGCCTGTTGGAAGGCATTTGCAGTGTCATTTCGCGTCTAATTTCCCAAACCAAACTGCTTGCAGCTCTAACTCCCTTCTAACTACCACTTCTTCGGTTCAGTGAGATATGCTGGATTCTAAACGGAGAAGCTTCTCTGACGCTTTTTCACAGAGATTTTGAAACTGAAATCTCCCATGCCGTTTCCACCATAGGCAGCAATGGGCTTCCCCATAGAACTTGCCAACCTGAATTCCTACAGGCTAGATGTGAGAGGCACATTCTGCTGCTTCCTCCCTTAGAGTTAAACTTGCTTCTGAAAGCTCAACCTCCGGGGAGTTTGTTTGGCAGAGATATAGAACACACTTTTCCAAGCCTGTTGGAAGGCATTTGCAGTTTCATTTCGCGTCTAATTTCCCAAACCAAACTGCTTGCAGCTCTAACTCCCTTCTAACTACCACTTCTTCGGTTCAGTGAGATATGCTGGATTCTAAACGGAGAAGCTTCTCTGACGCTTTTTCACAGAGATTTTGAAACTGAAATTTCCAAACCCGTTTCCAACGAAGGCGCCAATGGGCTTCCCCATAGAACTTGCCAACCTGAATTCCTACAGGCTAGATGTGAGAGGCACATTCTGCTGCTTCCTCCCTTAGAGTTAAACTAGCTTCTGAAAGCTCAACCTCCGGGGAGTTTGTTTGGCAGAGATATAGAACACACTTTTCCAAGCCTGTTGGAAGGCATTTGCAGTGTCATTTCGCGTCTAATTTCCCAAACCAAACTGCTTGCAGCTCTAACTCCCTTCTAACTACCACTTCTTCGGTTCAGTGAGATATGCTGGATTCTAAACGGAGAAGCTTCTCTGACGCTTTTTCACAGAGATTTTGAAACTGAAATCTCCCATGCCGTTTCCACCATAGGCAGCAATGGGCTTCCCCATAGAACTTGCCAACCTGAATTCCTACAGGCTAGATGTGAGAGGCACATTCTGCTGCTTCCTCCCTTAGAGTTAAACTTGCTTCTGAAAGCTCAACCTCCGGGGAGTTTGTTTGGCAGAGATATAGAACACACTTTTCCAAGCCTGTTGGAAGGCATTTGCAGTTTCATTTCGCGTCTGATTTCCCAAACCAAACTGCTTGCAGCTCTAACTCCCTTCTAACTACCACTTCTTCGGTTCAGTGAGATATGCTGGATTCTAAACGGAGAAGCTTCTCTGACGCTTTTTCACAGAGATTTTGAAACTGAAATTTCCAAACCCGTTTCCAACGAAGGCGCCAATGGGCTTCCCCATAGAACTTGCCAACCTGAATTCCTACAGGCTAGATGTGAGAGGCACATTCTGCTGCTTCCTCCCTTAGAGTTAAACTAGCTTCTGAAAGCTCAACCTCCGGGGAGTTTGTTTGGCAGAGATATAGAACACACTTTTCCAAGCCTGTTGGAAGGCATTTGCAGTTTCATTTCGCGTCTAATTTCCCAAACCAAACTGCTTGCAGCTCTAACTGCCTTCTAACTACCACTTCTTCGGTTCAGTGAGATATGCTGGATTCTAAACGGAGAAGCTTCTCTGACGCTTTTTCACAGAGATTTTGAAACTGAAATCTCCCATGCTGTTTCCACCATAGCCAGCAATGGGCTTAGACAAAGAACTTGCCAACCTGAATTCCTACAGGCTAGATGTGAGAGGCACATTCTGCTGCTTCCTCCCTTAGAGTTAAACTAGCTTCTGAAAGCTCAACCTCCAGGGAGTCTGTTTGGCAGAGATATAGAACACACTTTTCCAAGCCTGTTGGAAGGCATTTGCAGTTTCATTTCGCGTCTAATTTCCCAAACCAAACTGCTTGCAGCTCTAACTGCCTTCTAACTACCACTTCTTCGGTTCAGTGAGATATGCTGGATTCTAAACGGAGAAGCTTCTCTGACGCTTTTTCACAGAGATTTTGAAACTGAAATCTCCCATGCCGTTTCCACCATAGGCAGCAATGGGCTTCCCTATAGAACTTGCCAACCTGAATTCCTACAGGCTAGATGTGAGAGGCACATTCTGCTGCTTCCTCCCTTAGAGTTAAACTTGCTTCTGAAAGCTCAACCTCCGGGGAGTTTGTTTGGCAGAGATATAGAACACACTTTTCCAAGCCTGTTGGAAGGCATTTGCAGTTTCATTTCGCGTCTAATTTCCCAAACCAAACTGCTTGCAGCTCTAACTCCCTTCTAACTACCACTTCTTCGGTTCAGTGAGATATGCTGGATTCTAAACGGAGAAGCTTCTCTGACGCTTTTTCACAGAGATTTTGAACTGAAATTTCCAAACCCGTTTCCAACGAAGGCGCCAATGGGCTTCCCCATAGAACTTGCCAACCTGAATTCCTACAGGCTAGATGTGAGAGGCACATTCTGCTGCTTCCTCCCTTAGAGTTAAACTAGCTTCTGAAAGCTCAACCTCCGGGGAGTTTGTTTGGCAGAGATATAGAACACACTTTTCCAAGCCTGTTGGAAGGCATTTGCAGTTTCATTTCGCGTCTAATTTCCCAAACCAAACTGCTTGCAGCTCTAACTCCCTTCTAACTACCACTTCTTCGGTTCAGTGAGATATGCTGGATTCTAAACGGAGAAGCTTCTCTGACGCTTTTTCACAGAGATTTTGAAACTGAAATCTCCCATGCCGTTTCCACCATAGGCAGCAATGGGCTTCCCCATAGAACTTGCCAACCTGAATTCCTACAGGCTAGATGTGAGAGGCACATTCTGCTGCTTCCTCCCTAAGAGTTAAGCTTGCTTCTGAAAGCTCAACCTCCGGGGAGTCTGTTTGGCAGAGATATAGAACACACTTTTCCAAGCCTGTTGGAAGGCCTTTGCAGTGTCATTTCGCATCTAATTTCCCAAACCAAACTGCTTGCAGCTCTAACTCCCTTCTAACTACCACTTCTTCGGTTCAGTGAGATATGCTGGATTCTAAACGGAGAAGCTTCTCTGACGCTTTTTCACAGAGATTTTGAAACTGAAATCTCCCATGCCGTTTCCACCATAGGCAGCAATGGGCTTCCCCATAGAACTTGCCAACCTGAATTCCTACAGGCTAGATGTGAGAGGCACATTCTGCTGCTTCCTCCCTTAGAGTTAAACTAGCTTCTGAAAGCTCAACCTCCGGGGAGTTTGTTTGGCAGAGATATAGAACACACTTTTCCAAGCCTGTTGGAAGGCCTTTGCAGTTTCATTTCGCGTCTAATTTCCCAAACCAAACTGCTTGCAGCTCTAACTCCCTTCTAACTACCACTTCTTCGGTTCAGTGAGATATGCTGGATTCTAAACGGAGAAGATTCTCTGACGCTTTTTCACAGAGATTTTGAAACTGAAATCTCCCATGCCGTTTCCACCATAGGCAGCAATGGGCTTCCCCATAGAACTTGCCAACCTGAATTCCTACAGGCTAGATGTGAGAGGCACATTCTGCTGCTTCCTCCCTTAGAGTTAAACTTGCTTCTGAAAGCTCAACCTCCGGGGAGTTTGTTTGGCAGAGATATAGAACACACTTTTCCAAGCCTGTTGGAAGGCATTTGCAGTTTCATTTCGCGTCTAATTTCCCAAACCAAACTGCTTGCAGCTCTAACTGCCTTCTAACTACCACTTCTTCGGTTCAGTGAGATACGCTGGATTCTAAACGGAGAAGCTTCTCTGACGCTTTTTCACAGAGATTTTGAAACTGAAATTTCCAAACCCGTTTCCAACGAAGGCGCCAATGGGCTTCCCCATAGAACTTGCCAACCTGAATTCCTACAGGCTAGATGTGAGAGGCACATTCTGCTGCTTCCTCCCTTAGAGTTAAACTAGCTTCTGAAAGCTCAACCTCCGGGGAGTTTGTTTGGCAGAGATATAGAACACACTTTTCCAAGCCTGTTGGAAGGCATTTGCAGTTTCATTTCGCGTCTAATTTCCCAAACCAAACTGCTTGCAGCTCTAACTGCCTTCTAACTACCACTTCTTCGGTTCAGTGAGATATGCTGGATTCTAAACGGAGAAGCTTCTCTGACGCTTTTTCACAGAGATTTTGAAACTGAAATCTCCCATGCTGTTTCCACCATAGCCAGCAATGGGCTTCCCCATAGAACTTGCCAACCTGAATTCCTACAGGCTAGATGTGAGAGGCACATTCTGCTGCTTCCTCCCTTAGAGTTAAACTAGCTTCTGAAAGCTCAACCTCCAGGGAGTCTGTTTGGCAGAGATATAGAACACACTTTTCCAAGCCTGTTGGAAGGCATTTGCAGTTTCATTTCGCGTCTAATTTCCCAAACCAAACTGCTTGCAGCTCTAACTGCCTTCTAACTACCACTTCTTCGGTTCAGTGAGATATGCTGGATTCTAAACGGAGAAGCTTCTCTGACGCTTTTTCACAGAGATTTTGAAACTGAAATTTCCAAACCCGTTTCCAACGAAGGCGCCAATGGGCTTCCCCATAGAACTTGCCAACCTGAATTCCTACAGGCTAGATGTGAGAGGCACATTCTGCTGCTTCCTCCCTTAGAGTTAAACTAGCTTCTGAAAGCTCAACCTCCGGGGAGTTTCTTTGGCAGAGATATAGAACACACTTTTCCAAGCCTGTTGGAAGGCCTTTGCAGTGTCATTTCGCATCTAATTTCCCAAACCAAACTGCTTGCAGCTCTAACTCCCTTCTAACTACCACTTCTTCGGTTCAGTGAGATATGCTGGATTCTAAACGGAGAAGCTTCTCTGACGCTTTTTCACAGAGATTTTGAAACTGAAATCTCCCATGCCGTTTCCACCATAGGCAGCAATGGGCTTCCCCATAGAACTTGCCAACCTGAATTCCTACAGGCTAGATGTGAGAGGCACATTCTGCTGCTTCCTCCCTTAGAGTTAAACTAGCTTCTGAAAGCTCAACCTCCGGGGAGTTTGTTTGGCAGAGATATAGAACACACTTTTCCAAGCCTGTTGGAAGGCATTTGCAGTTTCATTTCGCGTCTAATTTCCCAAACCAAACTGCTTGCAGCTCTAACTGCCTTCTAACTACCACTTCTTCGGTTCAGTGAGATATGCTGGATTCTAAACGGAGAAGCTTCTCTGACGCTTTTTCACAGAGATTTTGAAACTGAAATCTCCCATGCTGTTTCCACCATAGCCAGCAATGGGCTTAGACATAGAACTTGCCAACCTGAATTCCTACAGGCTAGATGTGAGAGGCACATTCTGCTGCTTCCTCCCTTAGAGTTAAACTAGCTTCTGAAAGCTCAACCTCCAGGGAGTCTGTTTGGCAGAGATATAGAACACACTTTTCCAAGCCTGTTGGAAGGCATTTGCAGTTTCATTTCGCGTCTAATTTCCCAAACCAAACTGCATGCAGCTCTAACTGCCTTCTAACTACCACTTCTTCGGTTCAGTGAGATATGCTGGATTCTAAACGGAGAAGCTTCTCTGACGCTTTTTCACAGAGATTTTGAAACTGAAATCTCCCATGCCGTTTCCACCATAGGCAGCAATGGGCTTCCCCATAGAACTTGCCAACCTGAATTCCTACAGGCTAGATGTGAGAGGCACATTCTGCTGCTTCCTCCCTTAGAGTTAAACTAGCTTCTGAAAGCTCAACCTCCGGGGAGTTTGTTTGGCAGAGATATAGAACACACTTTTCCAAGCCTGTTGGAAGGCATTTGCAGTGTCATTTCGCGTCTAATTTCCCAAACCAAACTGCTTGCAGCTCTAACTCCCTTCTAACTACCACTTCTTCGGTTCAGTGAGATATGCTGGATTCTAAACGGAGAAGCTTCTCTGACGCTTTTTCACAGAGATTTTGAAACTGAAATCTCCCATGCCGTTTCCACCATAGGCAGCAATGGGCTTCCCCATAGAACTTGCCAACCTGAATTCCTACAGGCTAGATGTGAGAGGCACATTCTGCTGCTTCCTCCCTTAGAGTTAAACTTGCTTCTGAAAGCTCAACCTCCGGGGAGTTTGTTTGGCAGAGATATAGAACACACTTTTCCAAGCCTGTTGGAAGGCATTTGCAGTTTCATTTCGCGTCTAATTTCCCAAACCAAACTGCTTGCAGCTCTAACTCCCTTCTAACTACCACTTCTTCGGTTCAGTGAGATATGCTGGATTCTAAACGGAGAAGCTTCTCTGACGCTTTTTCACAGAGATTTTGAAACTGAAATTTCCAAACCCGTTTCCAACGAAGGCGCCAATGGGCTTCCCCATAGAACTTGCCAACCTGAATTCCTACAGGCTAGATGTGAGAGGCACATTCTGCTGCTTCCTCCCTTAGAGTTAAACTAGCTTCTGAAAGCTCAACCTCCGGGGAGTTTGTTTGGCAGAGATATAGAACACAGTTTTCCAAGGCTGTTGGAAGGCCTTTGCAGTTTCATTTCGCGTCTAATTTCCCAAACCAAACTGCTTGCAGCTCTAACTCCCTTCTAACTACCACTTCTTCGGTTCAGTGAGATATGCTGGATTCTAAACGGAGAAGCTTCTCTGACGCTTTTTCACAGAGATTTTGAAACTGAAATTTCCAAACCCGTTTCCAACGAAGGCGCCAATGGGCTTCCCCATAGAACTTGCCAACCTGAATTCCTACAGGCTAGATGTGAGAGGCACATTCTGCTGCTTCCTCCCTTAGAGTTAAACTAGCTTCTGAAAGCTCAACCTCCGGGGAGTTTCTTTGGCAGAGATATAGAACACACTTTTCCAAGCCTGTTGGAAGGCCTTTGCAGTGTCATTTCGCATCTAATTTCCCAAACCAAACTGCTTGCAGCTCTAACTCCCTTCTAACTACCACTTCTTCGGTTCAGTGAGATATGCTGGATTCTAAACGGAGAAGCTTCTCTGACGCTTTTTCACAGAGATTTTGAAACTGAAATCTCCCATGCCGTTTCCACCATAGGCAGCAATGGGCTTCCCCATAGAACTTGCCAACCTGAATTCCTACAGGCTAGATGTGAGAGGCACATTCTGCTGCTTCCTCCCTTAGAGTTAAACTAGCTTCTGAAAGCTCAACCTCCGGGGAGTTTGTTTGGCAGAGATATAGAACACAGTTTTCCAAGGCTGTTGGAAGGCCTTTGCAGTTTCATTTCGCGTCTAATTTCCCAAACCAAACTGCTTGCAGCTCTAACTCCCTTCTAACTACCACTTCTTCGGTTCAGTGAGATATGCTGGATTCTAAACGGAGAAGCTTCTCTGACGCTTTTTCACAGAGATTTTGAAACTGAAATTTCCAAACCCGTTTCCAACGAAGGCGCCAATGGGCTTCCCCATAGAACTTGCCAACCTGAATTCCTACAGGCTAGATGTGAGAGGCACATTCTGCTGCTTCCTCCCTTAGAGTTAAACTAGCTTCTGAAAGCTCAACCTCCGGGGAGTTTGTTTGGCAGAGATATAGAACACACTTTTCCAAGCCTGTTGGAAGGCATTTGCAGTTTCATTTCGCGTCTAATTTCCCAAACCAAACTGCTTGCAGCTCTAACTGCCTTCTAACTACCACTTCTTCGGTTCAGTGAGATATGCTGGATTCTAAACGGAGAAGCTTCTCTGACGCTTTTTCACAGAGATTTTGAAACTGAAATCTCCCATGCTGTTTCCACCATAGCCAGCAATGGGCTTAGACATAGAACTTGCCAACCTGAATTCCTACAGGCTAGATGTGAGAGGCACATTCTGCTGCTTCCTCCCTTAGAGTTAAACTAGCTTCTGAAAGCTCAACCTCCAGGGAGTCTGTTTGGCAGAGATATAGAACACACTTTTCCAAGCCTGTTGGAAGGCATTTGCAGTTTCATTTCGCGTCTAATTTCCCAAACCAAACTGCTTGCAGCTCTAACTGCCTTCTAACTACCACTTCTTCGGTTCAGTGAGATATGCTGGATTCTAAACGGAGAAGCTTCTCTGACGCTTTTTCACAGAGATTTTGAAACTGAAATCTCCCATGCCGTTTCCACCATAGGCAGCAATGGGCTTCCCCATAGAACTTGCCAACCTGAATTCCTACAGGCTAGATGTGAGAGGCACATTCTGCTGCTTCCTCCCTTAGAGTTAAACTAGCTTCTGAAAGCTCAACCTCCGGGGAGTTTGTTTGGCAGAGATATAGAACACACTTTTCCAAGCCTGTTGGAAGGCATTTGCAGTGTCATTTCGCGTCTAATTTCCCAAACCAAACTGCTTGCAGCTCTAACTCCCTTCTAACTACCACTTCTTCGGTTCAGTGAGATATGCTGGATTCTAAACGGAGAAGCTTCTCTGACGCTTTTTCACAGAGATTTTGAAACTGAAATCTCCCATGCCGTTTCCACCATAGGCAGCAATGGGCTTCCCCATAGAACTTGCCAACCTGAATTCCTACAGGCTAGATGTGAGAGGCACATTCTGCTGCTTCCTCCCTTAGAGTTAAACTTGCTTCTGAAAGCTCAACCTCCGGGGAGTTTGTTTGGCAGAGATATAGAACACACTTTTCCAAGCCTGTTGGAAGGCATTTGCAGTTTCATTTCGCGTCTAATTTCCCAAACCAAACTGCTTGCAGCTCTAACTCCCTTCTAACTACCACTTCTTCGGTTCAGTGAGATATGCTGGATTCTAAACGGAGAAGCTTCTCTGACGCTTTTTCACAGAGATTTTGAAACTGAAATCTCCCATGCCGTTTCCACCATAGGCAGCAATGGGCTTCCCCATAGAACTTGCCAACCTGAATTCCTACAGGCTAGATGTGAGAGGCACATTCTGCTGCTTCCTCCCTTAGAGTTAAACTAGCTTCTGAAAGCTCAACCTCCGGGGAGTTTGTTTGGCAGAGATATAGAACACACTTTTCCAAGCCTGTTGGAAGGCCTTTGCAGTTTCATTTCGCGTCTAATTTCCCAAACCAAACTGCTTGCAGCTCTAACTCCCTTCTAACTACCACTTCTTCGGTTCAGTGAGATATGCTGGATTCTAAACGGAGAAGCTTCTCTGACGCTTTTTCACAGAGATTTTGAAACTGAAATTTCCAAACCCGTTTCCAACGAAGGCGCCAATGGGCTTCCCCATAGAACTTGCCAACCTGAATTCCTACAGGCTAGATGTGAGAGGCACATTCTGCTGCTTCCTCCCTTAGAGTTAAACTAGCTTCTGAAAGCTCAACCTCCGGGGAGTTTGTTTGGCAGAGATATAGAACACACTTTTCCAAGCCTGTTGGAAGGCATTTGCAGTTTCATTTCGCGTCTAATTTCCCAAACCAAACTGCTTGCAGCTCTAACTGCCTTCTAACTACCACTTCTTCGGTTCAGTGAGATATGCTGGATTCTAAACGGAGAAGCTTCTCTGACGCTTTTTCACAGAGATTTTGAAACTGAAATCTCCCATGCTGTTTCCACCATAGCCAGCAATGGGCTTAGACATAGAACTTGCCAACCTGAATTCCTACAGGCTAGATGTGAGAGGCACATTCTGCTGCTTCCTCCCTTAGAGTTAAACTAGCTTCTGAAAGCTCAACCTCCAGGGAGTCTGTTTGGCAGAGATATAGAACACACTTTTCCAAGCCTGTTGGAAGGCATTTGCAGTGTCATTTCGCGTCTAATTTCCCAAACCAAACTGCTTGCAGCTCTAACTGCCTTCTAACTACCACTTCTTCGGTTCAGTGAGATATGCTGGATTCTAAACGGAGAAGCTTCTCTGACGCTTTTTCACAGAGATTTTGAAACTGAAATCTCCCATGCCGTTTCCACCATAGGCAGCAATGGGCTTCCCCATAGAACTTGCCAACCTGAATTCCTACAGGCTAGATGTGAGAGGCACATTCTGCTGCTTCCTCCCTTAGAGTTAAACTAGCTTCTGAAAGCTCAACCTCCGGGGAGTTTGTTTGGCAGAGATATAGAACACAGTTTTCCAAGGCTGTTGGAAGGCCTTTGCAGTTTCATTTCGCGTCTAATTTCCCAAACCAAACTGCTTGCAGCTCTAACTCCCTTCTAACTACCACTTCTTCGGTTCAGTGAGATATGCTGGATTCTAAACGGAGAAGCTTCTCTGACGCTTTTTCACAGAGATTTTGAAACTGAAATTTCCAAACCCGTTTCCAACGAAGGCGCCAATGGGCTTCCCCATAGAACTTGCCAACCTGAATTCCTACAGGCTAGATGTGAGAGGCACATTCTGCTGCTTCCTCCCTTAGAGTTAAACTAGCTTCTGAAAGCTCAACCTCCGGGGAGTTTGTTTGGCAGAGATATAGAACACACTTTTCCAAGCCTGTTGGAAGGCATTTGCAGTTTCATTTCGCGTCTAATTGCCCAAACCAAACTGCTTGCAGCTCTAACTGCCTTCTAACTACCACTTCTTCGGTTCAGTGAGATATGCTGGATTCTAAACGGAGAAGCTTCTCTGACGCTTTTTCACAGAGATTTTGAAACTGAAATCTCCCATGCTGTTTCCACCATAGCCAGCAATGGGCTTAGACATAGAACTTGCCAACCTGAATTCCTACAGGCTAGATGTGAGAGGCACATTCTGCTGCTTCCTCCCTTAGAGTTAAACTAGCTTCTGAAAGCTCAACCTCCAGGGAGTCTGTTTGGCAGAGATATAGAACACACTTTTCCAAGCCTGTTGGAAGGCATTTGCAGTTTCATTTCGCGTCTAATTTCCCAAACCAAACTGCTTGCAGCTCTAACTGCCTTCTAACTACCACTTCTTCGGTTCAGTGAGATATGCTGGATTCTAAACGGAGAAGCTTCTCTGACGCTTTTTCACAGAGATTTTGAAACTGAAATCTCCCATGCCGTTTCCACCATAGGCAGCAATGGGCTTCCCCATAGAACTTGCCAACCTGAATTCCTACAGGCTAGATGTGAGAGGCACATTCTGCTGCTTCCTCCCTTAGAGTTAAACTAGCTTCTGAAAGCTCAACCTCCGGGGAGTTTGTTTGGCAGAGATATAGAACACACTTTTCCAAGCCTGTTGGAAGGCATTTGCAGTGTCATTTCGCGTCTAATTTCCCAAACCAAACTGCTTGCAGCTCTAACTCCCTTCTAACTACCACTTCTTCGGTTCAGTGAGATATGCTGGATTCTAAACGGAGAAGCTTCTCTGACGCTTTTTCACAGAGATTTTGAAACTGAAATCTCCCATGCCGTTTCCACCATAGGCAGCAATGGGCTTCCCCATAGAACTTGCCAACCTGAATTCCTACAGGCTAGATGTGAGAGGCACATTCTGCTGCTTCCTCCCTTAGAGTTAAACTTGCTTCTGAAAGCTCAACCTCCGGGGAGTTTGTTTGGCAGAGATATAGAACACACTTTTCCAAGCCTGTTGGAAGGCATTTGCAGTTTCATTTCGCGTCTAATTTCCCAAACCAAACTGCTTGCAGCTCTAACTCCCTTCTAACTACCACTTCTTCGGTTCAGTGAGATATGCTGGATTCTAAACGGAGAAGCTTCTCTGACGCTTTTTCACAGAGATTTTGAAACTGAAATTTCCAAACCCGTTTCCAACGAAGGCGCCAATGGGCTTCCCCATAGAACTTGCCAACCTGAATTCCTACAGGCTAGATGTGAGAGGCACATTCTGCTGCTTCCTCCCTTAGAGTTAAACTAGCTTCTGAAAGCTCAACCTTCGGGGAGTTTGTTTGGCAGAGATATAGAACACACTTTTCCAAGCCTGTTGGAAGGCATTTGCAGTTTCATTTCGCGTCTAATTTCCCAAACCAAACTGCTTGCAGCTCTAACTCCCTTCTAACTACCACTTCTTCGGTTCAGTGAGATATGCTGGATTCTAAACGGAGAAGCTTCTCTGACGCTTTTTCACAGAGATTTTGAAACTGAAATCTCCCATGCCGTTTCCACCATAGGCAGCAATGGGCTTCCCCATAGAACTTGCCAACCTGAATTCCTACAGGCTAGATGTGAGAGGCACATTCTGCTGCTTCCTCCCTTAGAGTTAAACTAGCTTCTGAAAGCTCAACCTCCGGGGAGTTTGTTTGGCAGAGATATAGAACACACTTTTCCAAGCCTGTTGGAAGGCCTTTGCAGTTTCATTTCGCGTCTAATTTCCCAAACCAAACTGCTTGCAGCTCTAACTCCCTTCTAACTACCACTTCTTCGGTTCAGTGAGATATGCTGGATTCTAAACGGAGAAGCTTCTCTGACGCTTTTTCACAGAGATTTTGAAACTGAAATTTCCAAACCCGTTTCCAACGAAGGCGCCAATGGGCTTCCCCATAGAACTTGCCAACCTGAATTCCTACAGGCTAGATGTGAGAGGCACATTCTGCTGCTTCCTCCCTTAGAGTTAAACTAGCTTCTGAAAGCTCAACCTCCGGGGAGTTTGTTTGGCAGAGATATAGAACACACTTTTCCAAGCCTGTTGGAAGGCATTTGCAGTTTCATTTCGCGTCTAATTTCCCAAACCAAACTGCTTGCAGCTCTAACTGCCTTCTAACTACCACTTCTTCGGTTCAGTGAGATATGCTGGATTCTAAACGGAGAAGCTTCTCTGACGCTTTTTCACAGAGATTTTGAAACTGAAATCTCCCATGCTGTTTCCACCATAGCCAGCAATGGGCTTAGACATAGAACTTGCCAACCTGAATTCCTACAGGCTAGATGTGAGAGGCACATTCTGCTGCTTCCTCCCTTAGAGTTAAACTAGCTTCTGAAAGCTCAACCTCCAGGGAGTCTGTTTGGCAGAGATATAGAACACACTTTTCCAAGCCTGTTGGAAGGCATTTGCAGTTTCATTTCGCGTCTAATTTCCCAAACCAAACTGCTTGCAGCTCTAACTGCCTTCTAACTACCACTTCTTCGGTTCAGTGAGATATGCTGGATTCTAAACGGAGAAGCTTCTCTGACGCTTTTTCACAGAGATTTTGAAACTGAAATCTCCCATGCCGTTTCCACCATAGGCAGCAATGGGCTTCCCCATAGAACTTGCCAACCTGAATTCCTACAGGCTAGATGTGAGAGGCACATTCTGCTGCTTCCTCCCTTAGAGTTAAACTAGCTTCTGAAAGCTCAACCTCCGGGGAGTTTGTTTGGCAGAGATATAGAACACACTTTTCCAAGCCTGTTGGAAGGCATTTGCAGTGTCATTTCGCGTCTAATTTCCCAAACCAAACTGCTTGCAGCTCTAACTCCCTTCTAACTACCACTTCTTCGGTTCAGTGAGATATGCTGGATTCTAAACGGAGAAGCTTCTCTGACGCTTTTTCACAGAGATTTTGAAACTGAAATTTCCAAACCCGTTTCCAACGAAGGCGCCAATGGGCTTCCCCATAGAACTTGCCAACCTGAATTCCTACAGGCTAGATGTGAGAGGCACATTCTGCTGCTTCCTCCCTTAGAGTTAAACTAGCTTCTGAAAGCTCAACCTCCGGGGAGTTTGTTTGGCAGAGATATAGAACACACTTTTCCAAGCCTGTTGGAAGGCATTTGCAGTTTCATTTCGCGTCTAATTTCCCAAACCAAACTGCTTGCAGCTCTAACTGCCTTCTAACTACCACTTCTTCGGTTCAGTGAGATATGCTGGATTCTAAACGGAAAAGCTTCTCTGACGCTTTTTCACAGAGATTTTGAAACTGAAATCTCCCATGCTGTTTCCACCATAGCCAGCAATGGGCTTAGACATAGAACTTGCCAACCTGAATTCCTACAGGCTAGATGTGAGAGGCACATTCTGCTGCTTCCTCCCTTAGAGTTAAACTAGCTTCTGAAAGCTCAACCTCCGGGGAGTCTGTTTGGCAGAGATATAGAACACACTTTTCCAAGCCTGTTGGAAGGCATTTGCAGTGTCATTTCGCGTCTAATTTCCCAAACCAAACTGCTTGCAGCTCTAACTGCCTTCTAACTACCACTTCTTCGGTTCAGTGAGATATGCTGGATTCTAAACGGAGAAGCTTCTCTGACGCTTTTTCACAGAGATTTTGAAACTGAAATCTCCCATGCCGTTTCCACCATAGGCAGCAATGGGCTTCCCCATAGAACTTGCCAACCTGAATTCCTACAGGCTAGATGTGAGAGGCACATTCTGCTGCTTCCTCCCTTAGAGTTAAACTAGCTTCAGAAAGCTCAACCTCCGGGGAGTTTGTTTGGCAGAGATATAGAACACAGTTTTCCAAGGCTGTTGGAAGGCCTTTGCAGTTTCATTTCGCGTCTAATTTCCCAAACCAAACTGCTTGCAGCTCTAACTCCCTTCTAACTACCACTTCTTCGGTTCAGTGAGATATGCTGGATTCTAAACGGAGAAGCTTCTCTGACGCTTTTTCACAGAGATTTTGAAACTGAAATTTCCAAACCCGTTTCCAACGAAGGCGCCAATGGGCTTCCCCATAGAACTTGCCAACCTGAATTCCTACAGGCTAGATGTGAGAGGCACATTCTGCTGCTTCCTCCCTTAGAGTTAAACTAGCTTCTGAAAGCTCAACCTCCGGGGAGTTTGTTTGGCAGAGATATAGAACACACTTTTCCAAGCCTGTTGGAAGGCATTTGCAGTTTCATTTCGCGTCTAATTTCCCAAACCAAACTGCTTGCAGCTCTAACTGCCTTCTAACTACCACTTCTTCGGTTCAGTGAGATATGCTGGATTCTAAACGGAGAAGCTTCTCTGACGCTTTTTCACAGAGATTTTGAAACTGAAATCTCCCATGCCGTTTCCACCATAGGCAGCAATGGGCTTCCCCATAGAACTTGCCAACCTGAATTCCTACAGGCTAGATGTGAGAGGCACATTCTGCTGCTTCCTCCCTTAGAGTTAAACTAGCTTCTGAAAGCTCAACCTCCGGGGAGTTTGTTTGGCAGAGATATAGAACACACTTTTCCAAGCCTGTTGGAAGGCATTTGCAGTGTCATTTCGCGTCTAATTTCCCAAACCAAACTGCTTGCAGCTCTAACTCCCTTCTAACTACCACTTCTTCGGTTCAGTGAGATATGCTGGATTCTAAACGGAGAAGCTTCTCTGACGCTTTTTCACAGAGATTTTGAAACTGAAATCTCCCATGCCGTTTCCACCATAGGCAGCAATGGGCTTCCCCATAGAACTTGCCAACCTGAATTCCTACAGGCTAGATGTGAGAGGCACATTCTGCTGCTTCCTCCCTTAGAGTTAAACTTGCTTCTGAAAGCTCAACCTCCGGGGAGTTTGTTTGGCAGAGATATAGAACACACTTTTCCAAGCCTGTTGGAAGGCATTTGCAGTTTCATTTCGCGTCTAATTTCCCAAACCAAACTGCTTGCAGCTCTAACTCCCTTCTAACTACCACTTCTTCGGTTCAGTGAGATATGCTGGATTCTAAACGGAGAAGCTTCTCTGACGCTTTTTCACAGAGATTTTGAAACTGAAATTTCCAAACCCGTTTCCAACGAAGGCGCCAATGGGCTTCCCCATAGAACTTGCCAACCTGAATTCCTACAGGCTAGATGTGAGAGGCACATTCTGCTGCTTCCTCCCTTAGAGTTAAACTAGCTTCTGAAAGCTCAACCTCCGGGGAGTTTGTTTGGCAGAGATATAGAACACACTTTTCCAAGCCTGTTGGAAGGCATTTGCAGTTTCATTTCGCGTCTAATTTCCCAAACCAAACTGCTTGCAGCTCTAACTGCCTTCTAACTACCACTTCTTCGGTTCAGTGAGATATGCTGGATTCTAAACGGAGAAGCTTCTCTGACGCTTTTTCACAGAGATTTTGAAACTGAAATCTCCCATGCCGTTTCCACCATAGGCAGCAATGGGCTTCCCCATAGAACTTGCCAACCTGAATTCCTACAGGCTAGATGTGAGAGGCACATTCTGCTGCTTCCTCCCTTAGAGTTAAACTAGCTTCTGAAAGCTCAACCTCCGGGGAGTTTGTTTGGCAGAGATATAGAACACACTTTTCCAAGCCTGTTGGAAGGCATTTGCAGTGTCATTTCGCGTCTAATTTCCCAAACCAAACTGCTTGCAGCTCTAACTCCCTTCTAACTACCACTTCTTCGGTTCAGTGAGATATGCTGGATTCTAAACGGAGAAGCTTCTCTGACGCTTTTTCACAGAGATTTTGAAACTGAAATCTCCCATGCCGTTTCCACCATAGGCAGCAATGGGCTTCCCCATAGAACTTGCCAACCTGAATTCCTACAGGCTAGATGTGAGAGGCACATTCTGCTGCTTCCTCCCTTAGAGTTAAACTTGCTTCTGAAAGCTCAACCTCCGGGGAGTTTGTTTGGCAGAGATATAGAACACACTTTTCCAAGCCTGTTGGAAGGCATTTGCAGTTTCATTTCGCGTCTAATTTCCCAAACCAAACTGCTTGCAGCTCTAACTCCCTTCTAACTACCACTTCTTCGGTTCAGTGAGATATGCTGGATTCTAAACGGAGAAGCTTCTCTGACGCTTTTTCACAGAGATTTTGAAACTGAAATTTCCAAACCCGTTTCCAACGAAGGCGCCAATGGGCTTCCCCATAGAACTTGCCAACCTGAATTCCTACAGGCTAGATGTGAGAGGCACATTCTGCTGCTTCCTCCCTTAGAGTTAAACTAGCTTCTGAAAGCTCAACCTTCGGGGAGTTTGTTTGGCAGAGATATAGAACACACTTTTCCAAGCCTGTTGGAAGGCATTTGCAGTTTCATTTCGCGTCTAATTTCCCAAACCAAACTGCTTGCAGCTCTAACTCCCTTCTAACTACCACTTCTTCGGTTCAGTGAGATATGCTGGATTCTAAACGGAGAAGCTTCTCTGACGCTTTTTCACAGAGATTTTGAAACTGAAATCTCCCATGCCGTTTCCACCATAGGCAGCAATGGGCTTCCCCATAGAACTTGCCAACCTGAATTCCTACAGGCTAGATGTGAGAGGCACATTCTGCTGCTTCCTCCCTTAGAGTTAAACTAGCTTCTGAAAGCTCAACCTCCGGGGAGTTTGTTTGGCAGAGATATAGAACACACTTTTCCAAGCCTGTTGGAAGGCCTTTGCAGTTTCATTTCGCGTCTAATTTCCCAAACCAAACTGCTTGCAGCTCTAACTCCCTTCTAACTACCACTTCTTCGGTTCAGTGAGATATGCTGGATTCTAAACGGAGAAGCTTCTCTGACGCTTTTTCACAGAGATTTTGAAACTGAAATTTCCAAACCCGTTTCCAACGAAGGCGCCAATGGGCTTCCCCATAGAACTTGCCAACCTGAATTCCTACAGGCTAGATGTGAGAGGCACATTCTGCTGCTTCCTCCCTTAGAGTTAAACTAGCTTCTGAAAGCTCAACCTCCGGGGAGTTTGTTTGGCAGAGATATAGAACACACTTTTCCAAGCCTGTTGGAAGGCATTTGCAGTTTCATTTCGCGTCTAATTTCCCAAACCAAACTGCTTGCAGCTCTAACTGCCTTCTAACTACCACTTCTTCGGTTCAGTGAGATATGCTGGATTCTAAACGGAGAAGCTTCTCTGACGCTTTTTCACAGAGATTTTGAAACTGAAATCTCCCATGCTGTTTCCACCATAGCCAGCAATGGGCTTAGACATAGAACTTGCCAACCTGAATTCCTACAGGCTAGATGTGAGAGGCACATTCTGCTGCTTCCTCCCTTAGAGTTAAACTAGCTTCTGAAAGCTCAACCTCCAGGGAGTCTGTTTGGCAGAGATATAGAACACACTTTTCCAAGCCTGTTGGAAGGCATTTGCAGTTTCATTTCGCGTCTAATTTCCCAAACCAAACTGCTTGCAGCTCTAACTGCCTTCTAACTACCACTTCTTCGGTTCAGTGAGATATGCTGGATTCTAAACGGAGAAGCTTCTCTGACGCTTTTTCACAGAGATTTTGAAACTGAAATCTCCCATGCCGTTTCCACCATAGGCAGCAATGGGCTTCCCCATAGAACTTGCCAACCTGAATTCCTACAGGCTAGATGTGAGAGGCACATTCTGCTGCTTCCTCCCTTAGAGTTAAACTAGCTTCTGAAAGCTCAACCTCCGGGGAGTTTGTTTGGCAGAGATATAGAACACACTTTTCCAAGCCTGTTGGAAGGCATTTGCAGTTTCATTTCGCGTCTAATTTCCCAAACCAAACTGCTTGCAGCTCTAACTCCCTTCTAACTACCACTTCTTCGGTTCAGTGAGATATGCTGGATTCTAAACGGAGAAGCTTCTCTGACGCTTTTTCACAGAGATTTTGAAACTGAAATTTCCAAACCCGTTTCCAACGAAGGCGCCAATGGGCTTCCCCATAGAACTTGCCAACCTGAATTCCTACAGGCTAGATGTGAGAGGCACATTCTGCTGCTTCCTCCCTTAGAGTTAAACTAGCTTCTGAAAGCTCAACCTCCGGGGAGTTTGTTTGGCAGAGATATAGAACACACTTTTCCAAGCCTGTTGGAAGGCATTTGCAGTTTCATTTCGCGTCTAATTTCCCAAACCAAACTGCTTGCAGCTCTAACTGCCTTCTAACTACCACTTCTTCGGTTCAGTGAGATATGCTGGATTCTAAACGGAGAAGCTTCTCTGACGCTTTTTCACAGAGATTTTGAAACTGAAATCTCCCATGCTGTTTCCACCATAGCCAGCAATGGGCTTAGACATAGAACTTGCCAACCTGAATTCCTACAGGCTAGATGTGAGAGGCACATTCTGCTGCTTCCTCCCTTAGAGTTAAACTAGCTTCTGAAAGCTCAACCTCCGGGGAGTCTGTTTGGCAGAGATATAGAACACACTTTTCCAAGCCTGTTGGAAGGCATTTGCAGTGTCATTTCGCGTCTAATTTCCCAAACCAAACTGCTTGCAGCTCTAACTGCCTTCTAACTACCACTTCTTCGGTTCAGTGAGATATGCTGGATTCTAAACGGAGAAGCTTCTCTGACGCTTTTTCACAGAGATTTTGAAACTGAAATCTCCCATGCCGTTTCCACCATAGGCAGCAATGGGCTTCCCCATAGAACTTGCCAACCTGAATTCCTACAGGCTAGATGTGAGAGGCACATTCTGCTGCTTCCTCCCTTAGAGTTAAACTAGCTTCTGAAAGCTCAACCTCCGGGGAGTTTGTTTGGCAGAGATATAGAACACAGTTTTCCAAGGCTGTTGGAAGGCCTTTGCAGTTTCATTTCGCGTCTAATTTCCCAAACCAAACTGCTTGCAGCTCTAACTCCCTTCTAACTACCACTTCTTCGGTTCAGTGAGATATGCTGGATTCTAAACGGAGAAGCTTCTCTGACGCTTTTTCACAGAGATTTTGAAACTGAAATTTCCAAACCCGTTTCCAACGAAGGCGCCAATTGGCTTCCCCATAGAACTTGCCAACCTGAATTCCTACAGGCTAGATGTGAGAGGCACATTCTGCTGCTTCCTCCCTTAGAGTTAAACTAGCTTCTGAAAGCTCAACCTCCGGGGAGTTTGTTTGGCAGAGATATAGAACACACTTTTCCAAGCCTGTTGGAAGGCATTTGCAGTTTCATTTCGCGTCTAATTTCCCAAACCAAACTGCTTGCAGCTCTAACTGCCTTCTAACTACCACTTCTTCGGTTCAGTGAGATATGCTGGATTCTAAACGGAGAAGCTTCTCTGACGCTTTTTCACAGAGATTTTGAAACTGAAATCTCCCATGCCGTTTCCACCATAGGCAGCAATGGGCTTCCCCATAGAACTTGCCAACCTGAATTCCTACAGGCTAGATGTGAGAGGCACATTCTGCTGCTTCCTCCCTTAGAGTTAAACTAGCTTCTGAAAGCTCAACCTCCGGGGAGTTTGTTTGGCAGAGATATAGAACACACTTTTCCAAGCCTGTTGGAAGGCATTTGCAGTGTCATTTCGCGTCTAATTTCCCAAACCAAACTGCTTGCAGCTCTAACTCCCTTCTAACTACCACTTCTTCGGTTCAGTGAGATATGCTGGATTCTAAACGGAGAAGCTTCTCTGACGCTTTTTCACAGAGATTTTGAAACTGAAATCTCCCATGCCGTTTCCACCATAGGCAGCAATGGGCTTCCCCATAGAACTTGCCAACCTGAATTCCTACAGGCTAGATGTGAGAGGCACATTCTGCTGCTTCCTCCCTTAGAGTTAAACTTGCTTCTGAAAGCTCAACCTCCGGGGAGTTTGTTTGGCAGAGATATAGAACACACTTTTCCAAGCCTGTTGGAAGGCATTTGCAGTTTCATTTCGCGTCTAATTTCCCAAACCAAACTGCTTGCAGCTCTAACTCCCTTCTAACTACCACTTCTTCGGTTCAGTGAGATATGCTGGATTCTAAACGGAGAAGCTTCTCTGACGCTTTTTCACAGAGATTTTGAAACTGAAATTTCCAAACCCGTTTCCAACGAAGGCGCCAATGGGCTTCCCCATAGAACTTGCCAACCTGAATTCCTACAGGCTAGATGTGAGAGGCACATTCTGCTGCTTCCTCCCTTAGAGTTAAACTAGCTTCTGAAAGCTCAACCTCCGGGGAGTTTGTTTGGCAGAGATATAGAACACACTTTTCCAAGCCTGTTGGAAGGCATTTGCAGTTTCATTTCGCGTCTAATTTCCCAAACCAAACTGCTTGCAGCTCTAACTCCCTTCTAACTACCACTTCTTCGGTTCAGTGAGATATGCTGGATTCTAAACGGAGAAGCTTCTCTGACGCTTTTTCACAGAGATTTTGAAACTGAAATCTCCCATGCCGTTTCCACCATAGGCAGCAATGGGCTTCCCCATAGAACTTGCCAACCTGAATTCCTACAGGCTAGATGTGAGAGGCACATTCTGCTGCTTCCTCCCTTAGAGTTAAACTAGCTTCTGAAAGCTCAACCTCCGGGGAGTTTGTTTGGCAGAGATATAGAACACACTTTTCCAAGCCTGTTGGAAGGCCTTTGCAGTTTCATTTCGCGTCTAATTTCCCAAACCAAACTGCTTGCAGCTCTAACTCCCTTCTAACTACCACTTCTTCGGTTCAGTGAGATATGCTGGATTCTAAACGGAGAAGCTTCTCTGACGCTTTTTCACAGAGATTTTGAAACTGAAATTTCCAAACCCGTTTCCAACGAAGGCGCCAATGGGCTTCCCCATAGAACTTGCCAACCTGAATTCCTACAGGCTAGATGTGAGAGGCACATTCTGCTGCTTCCTCCCTTAGAGTTAAACTAGCTTCTGAAAGCTCAACCTCCGGGGAGTTTGTTTGGCAGAGATATAGAACACACTTTTCTAAGCCTGTTAGAAGGCATTTGCAGTTTCATTTCGCGTCTAATTTCCCAAACCAAACTGCTTGCAGCTCTAACTGCCTTCTAACTACCACTTCTTCGGTTCAGTGAGATATGCTGGATTCTAAACGGAGAAGCTTCTCTGACGCTTTTTCACAGAGATTTTGAAACTGAAATCTCCCATGCTGTTTCCACCATAGCCAGCAATGGGCTTAGACATAGAACTTGCCAACCTGAATTCCTACAGGCTAGATGTGAGAGGCACATTCTGCTGCTTCCTCCCTTAGAGTTAAACTAGCTTCTGAAAGCTCAACCTCCAGGGAGTCTGTTTGGCAGAGATATAGAACACACTTTTCCAAGCCTGTTGGAAGGCATTTGCAGTTTCATTTCGCGTCTAATTTCCCAAACCAAACTGCTTGCAGCTCTAACTGCCTTCTAACTACCACTTCTTCGGTTCAGTGAGATATGCTGGATTCTAAACGGAGAAGCTTCTCTGACGCTTTTTCACAGAGATTTTGAAACTGAAATCTCCCATGCCGTTTCCACCATAGGCAGCAATGGGCTTCCCCATAGAACTTGCCAACCTGAATTCCTACAGGCTAGATGTGAGAGGCACATTCTGCTGCTTCCTCCCTTAGAGTTAAACTAGCTTCTGAAAGCTCAACCTCCGGGGAGTTTGTTTGGCAGAGATATAGAACACACTTTTCCAAGCCTGTTGGAAGGCATTTGCAGTGTCATTTCGCGTCTAATTTCCCAAACCAAACTGCTTGCAGCTCTAACTCCCTTCTAACTACCACTTCTTCGGTTCAGTGAGATATGCTGGATTCTAAACGGAGAAGCTTCTCTGACGCTTTTTCACAGAGATTTTGAAACTGAAATTTCCAAACCCGTTTCCAACGAAGGCGCCAATGGGCTTCCCCATAGAACTTGCCAACCTGAATTCCTACAGGCTAGATGTGAGAGGCACATTCTGTTGCTTCCTCCCTTAGAGTTAACCTAGCTTCTGAAAGCTCAACCTCCGGGGAGTTTGTTTGGCAGAGATATAGAACACACTTTTCCAAGCCTGTTGGAAGGCATTTGCAGTTTCATTTCGCGTCTAATTTCCCAAACCAAACTGCTTGCAGCTCTAACTGCCTTCTAACTACCACTTCTTCGGTTCAGTGAGATATGCTGGATTCTAAACGGAGAAGCTTCTCTGACGCTTTTTCACAGAGATTTTGAAACTGAAATCTCCCATGCTGTTTCCACCATAGCCAGCAATGGGCTTAGACATAGAACTTGCCAACCTGAATTCCTACAGGCTAGATGTGAGAGGCACATTCTGCTGCTTCCTCCCTTAGAGTTAAACTAGCTTCTGAAAGCTCAACCTCCAGGGAGTCTGTTTGGCAGAGATATAGAACACACTTATCCAAGCCTGTTGGAAGGCATTTGCAGTTTCATTTCGCGTCTAATTTCCCAAACCAAACTGCTTGCAGCTCTAACTGCCTTCTAACTACCACTTCTTCGGTTCAGTGAGATATGCTGGATTCTAAACGGAGAAGCTTCTCTGACGCTTTTTCACAGAGATTTTGAAACTGAAATCTCCCATGCCGTTTCCACCATAGGCAGCAATGGGCTTCCCCATAGAACTTGCCAACCTGAATTCCTACAGGCTAGATGTGAGAGGCACATTCTGCTGCTTCCTCCCTTAGAGTTAAACTAGCTCCTGAAAGCTCAACCTCCGGGGAGTTTGTTTGGCAGAGATATAGAACACACTTTTCCAAGCCTGTTGGAAGGCATTTGCAGTGTCATTTCGCGTCTAATTTCCCAAACCAAACTGCTTGCAGCTCTAACTGCCTTCTAACTACCACTTCTTCGGTTCAGTGAGATATGCTGGATTCTAAACGGAGAAGCTTCTCTGACGCTTTTTCACAGAGATTTTGAAACTGAAATCTCCCATGCCGTTTCCACCATAGGCAGCAATGGGCTTCCCCATAGAACTTGCCAACCTGAATTCCTACAGGCTAGATGTGAGAGGCACATTCTGCTGCTTCCTCCCTAAGAGTTAAGCTTGCTTCTGAAAGCTCAACCTCCGGGGAGTCTGTTTGGCAGAGATATAGAACACACTTTTCCAAGCCTGTTGGAAGGCATTTGCAGTGTCATTTCGCGTCTAATTTCCCAAACCAAACTGCTTGCAGCTCTATCTCCCTTCTAACTACCACTTCTTCGGTTCAGTGAGATATGCTGGATTCTAAACGGAGAAGCTTCTCTGACGCTTTTTCACAGAGATTTTGAAACTGAAATCTCCCATGCCGTTTCCACCATAGGCAGCAATGGGCTTCCCCATAGAACTTGCCAACCTGAATTCCTACAGGCTAGATGTGAGAGGCACATTCTGCTGCTTCCTCCCTTAGAGTTAAACTTGCTTCTGAAAGCTCAACCTCCGGGGAGTTTGTTTGGCAGAGATATAGAACACACTTTTCCAAGCCTGTTGGAAGGCATTTGCAGTTTCATTTCGCGTCTAATTTCCCAAACCAAACTGCTTGCAGCTCTAACTCCCTTCTAACTACCACTTCTTCGGTTCAGTGAGATATGCTGGATTCTAAACGGAGAAGCTTCTCTGACGCTTTTTCACAGAGATTTTGAAACTGAAATCTCCCATGCCGTTTCCACCATAGGCAGCAATGGGCTTCCCCATAGAACTTGCCAACCTGAATTCCTACAGGCTAGATGTGAGAGGCACATTCTGCTGCTTCCTCCCTTAGAGTTAAACTAGCTTCTGAAAGCTCAACCTCCGGGGAGTTTGTTTGGCAGAGATATAGAACACACTTTTCCAAGCCTGTTGGAAGGCCTTTGCAGTTTCATTTCGCGTCTAATTTCCCAAACCAAACTGCTTGCAGCTCTAACTCCCTTCTAACTACCACTTCTTCGGTTCAGTGAGATATGCTGGATTCTAAACGGAGAAGATTCTCTGACGCTTTTTCACAGAGATTTTGAAACTGAAATCTCCCATGCCGTTTCCACCATAGGCAGCAATGGGCTTCCCCATAGAACTTGCCAACCTGAATTCCTACAGGCTAGATGTGAGAGGCACATTCTGCTGCTTCCTCCCTTAGAGTTAAACTTGCTTCTGAAAGCTCAACCTCCGGGGAGTTTGTTTGGCAGAGATATAGAACACACTTTTCCAAGCCTGTTGGAAGGCATTTGCAGTTTCATTTCGCGTATAATTTCCCAAACCAAACTGCTTGTAGCTCTAACTGCCTTCTAACTACCACTTCTTCGGTTCAGTGAGATACGCTGGATTCTAAACGGAGAAGCTTCTCTGACGCTTTTTCACAGAGATTTTGAAACTGAAATTTCCAAACCCGTTTCCAACGAAGGCGCCAATGGGCTTCCCCATAGAACTTGCCAACCTGAATTCCTACAGGCTAGATGTGAGAGGCACATTCTGCTGCTTCCTCCCTTAGAGTTAAACTAGCTTCTGAAAGCTCAACCTCCGGGGAGTTTGTTTGGCAGAGATATAGAACACACTTTTCCAAGCCTGTTGGAAGGCATTTGCAGTTTCATTTCGCGTCTAATTTCCCAAACCAAACTGCTTGCAGCTCTAACTGCCTTCTAACTACCACTTCTTCGGTTCAGTGAGATATGCTGGATTCTAAACGGAGAAGCTTCTCTGACGCTTTTTCACAGAGATTTTGAAACTGAAATCTCCCATGCTGTTTCCACCATAGCCAGCAATGGGCTTAGACAAAGAACTTGCCAACCTGAATTCCTACAGGCTAGATGTGAGAGGCACATTCTGCTGCTTCCTCCCTTAGAGTTAAACTAGCTTCTGAAAGCTCAACCTCCAGGGAGTCTGTTTGGCAGAGATATAGAACACACTTTTCCAAGCCTGTTGGAAGGCATTTGCAGTTTCATTTCGCGTCTAATTTCCCAAACCAAACTGCTTGCAGCTCTAACTGCCTTCTAACTACCACTTCTTCGGTTCAGTGAGATATGCTGGATTCTAAACGGAGAAGCTTCTCTGACGCTTTTTCACAGAGATTTTGAAACTGAAATCTCCCATGCCGTTTCCACCATAGGCAGCAATGGGCTTCCCCATAGAACTTGCCAACCTGAATTCCTACAGGCTAGATGTGAGAGGCACATTCTGCTGCTTCCTCCCTTAGAGTTAAACTAGCTTCTGAAAGCTCAACCTCCGGGGAGTTTGTTTGGCAGAGATATAGAACACACTTTTCCAAGCCTGTTGGAAGGCATTTGCAGTGTCATTTCGCGTCTAATTTCCCAAACCAAACTGCTTGCAGCTCTAACTCCCTTCTAACTACCACTTCTTCGGTTCAGTGAGATATGCTGGATTCTAAACGGAGAAGCTTCTCTGACGCTTTTTCACAGAGATTTTGAAACTGAAATCTCCCATGCCGTTTCCACCATAGGCAGCAATGGGCTTCCCCATAGAACTTGCCAACCTGAATTCCTACAGGCTAGATGTGAGAGGCACATTCTGCTGCTTCCTCCCTTAGAGTTAAACTTGCTTCTGAAAGCTCAACCTCCGGGGAGTTTGTTTGGCAGAGATATAGAACACACTTTTCCAAGCCTGTTGGAAGGCATTTGCAGTTTCATTTCGCGTCTAATTTCCCAAACCAAACTGCTTGCAGCTCTAACTCCCTTCTAACTACCACTTCTTCGGTTCAGTGAGATATGCTGGATTCTAAACGGAGAAGCTTCTCTGACGCTTTTTCACAGAGATTTTGAACTGAAATTTCCAAACCCGTTTCCAACGAAGGCGCCAATGGGCTTCCCCATAGAACTTGCCAACCTGAATTCCTACAGGCTAGATGTGAGAGGCACATTCTGCTGCTTCCTCCCTTAGAGTTAAACTAGCTTCTGAAAGCTCAACCTCCGGGGAGTTTGTTTGGCAGAGATATAGAACACACTTTTCCAAGCCTGTTGGAAGGCATTTGCAGTTTCATTTCGCGTCTAATTTCCCAAACCAAACTGCTTGCAGCTCTAACTCCCTTCTAACTACCACTTCTTCGGTTCAGTGAGATATGCTGGATTCTAAACGGAGAAGCTTCTCTGACGCTTTTTCACAGAGATTTTGAAACTGAAATCTCCCATGCCGTTTCCACCATAGGCAGCAATGGGCTTCCCCATAGAACTTGCCAACCTGAATTCCTACAGGCTAGATGTGAGAGGCACATTCTGCTGCTTCCTCCCTAAGAGTTAAGCTTGCTTCTGAAAGCTCAACCTCCGGGGAGTCTGTTTGGCAGAGATATAGAACACACTTTTCCAAGCCTGTTGGAAGGCCTTTGCAGTGTCATTTCGCATCTAATTTCCCAAACCAAACTGCTTGCAGCTCTAACTCCCTTCTAACTACCACTTCTTCGGTTCAGTGAGATATGCTGGATTCTAAACGGAGAAGCTTCTCTGACGCTTTTTCACAGAGATTTTGAAACTGAAATCTCCCATGCCGTTTCCACCATAGGCAGCAATGGGCTTCCCCATAGAACTTGCCAACCTGAATTCCTACAGGCTAGATGTGAGAGGCACATTCTGCTGCTTCCTCCCTTAGAGTTAAACTAGCTTCTGAAAGCTCAACCTCCGGGGAGTTTGTTTGGCAGACATATAGAACACACTTTTCCAAGCCTGTTGGAAGGCCTTTGCAGTTTCATTTCGCGTCTAATTTCCCAAACCAAACTGCTTGCAGCTCTAACTCCCTTCTAACTACCACTTCTTCGGTTCAGTGAGATATGCTGGATTCTAAACGGAGAAGATTCTCTGACGCTTTTTCACAGAGATTTTGAAACTGAAATCTCCCATGCCGTTTCCACCATAGGCAGCAATGGGCTTCCCCATAGAACTTGCCAACCTGAATTCCTACAGGCTAGATGTGAGAGGCACATTCTGCTGCTTCCTCCCTTAGAGTTAAACTTGCTTCTGAAAGCTCAACCTCCGGGGAGTTTGTTTGGCAGAGATATAGAACACACTTTTCCAAGCCTGTTGGAAGGCATTTGCAGTTTCATTTCGCGTCTAATTTCCCAAACCAAACTGCTTGCAGCTCTAACTGCCTTCTAACTACCACTTCTTCGGTTCAGTGAGATACGCTGGATTCTAAACGGAGAAGCTTCTCTGACGCTTTTTCACAGAGATTTTGAAACTGAAATTTCCAAACCCGTTTCCAACGAAGGCGCCAATGGGCTTCCCCATAGAACTTGCCAACCTGAATTCCTACAGGCTAGATGTGAGAGGCACATTCTGCTGCTTCCTCCCTTAGAGTTAAACTAGCTTCTGAAAGCTCAACCTCCGGGGAGTTTGTTTGGCAGAGATATAGAACACACTTTTCCAAGCCTGTTGGAAGGCATTTGCAGTTTCATTTCGCGTCTAATTTCCCAAACCAAACTGCTTGCAGCTCTAACTGCCTTCTAACTACCACTTCTTCGGTTCAGTGAGATATGCTGGATTCTAAACGGAGAAGCTTCTCTGACGCTTTTTCACAGAGATTTTGAAACTGAAATCTCCCATGCTGTTTCCACCATAGCCAGCAATGGGCTTCCCCATAGAACTTGCCAACCTGAATTCCTACAGGCTAGATGTGAGAGGCACATTCTGCTGCTTCCTCCCTTAGAGTTAAACTAGCTTCTGAAAGCTCAACCTCCAGGGAGTCTGTTTGGCAGAGATATAGAACACACTTTTCCAAGCCTGTTGGAAGGCATTTGCAGTTTCATTTCGCGTCTAATTTCCCAAACCAAACTGCTTGCAGCTCTAACTGCCTTCTAACTACCACTTCTTCGGTTCAGTGAGATATGCTGGATTCTAAACGGAGAAGCTTCTCTGACGCTTTTTCACAGAGATTTTGAAACTGAAATTTCCAAACCCGTTTCCAACGAAGGCGCCAATGGGCTTCCCCATAGAACTTGCCAACCTGAATTCCTACAGGCTAGATGTGAGAGGCACATTCTGCTGCTTCCTCCCTTAGAGTTAAACTAGCTTCTGAAAGCTCAACCTCCGGGGAGTTTCTTTGGCAGAGATATAGAACACACTTTTCCAAGCCTGTTGGAAGGCCTTTGCAGTGTCATTTCGCATCTAATTTCCCAAACCAAACTGCTTGCAGCTCTAACTCCCTTCTAACTACCACTTCTTCGGTTCAGTGAGATATGCTGGATTCTAAACGGAGAAGCTTCTCTGACGCTTTTTCACAGAGATTTTGAAACTGAAATCTCCCATGCCGTTTCCACCATAGGCAGCAATGGGCTTCCCCATAGAACTTGCCAACCTGAATTCCTACAGGCTAGATGTGAGAGGCACATTCTGCTGCTTCCTCCCTTAGAGTTAAACTAGCTTCTGAAAGCTCAACCTCCGGGGAGTTTGTTTGGCAGAGATATAGAACACACTTTTCCAAGCCTGTTGGAAGGCATTTGCAGTTTCATTTCGCGTCTAATTTCCCAAACCAAACTGCTTGCAGCTCTAACTGCCTTCTAACTACCACTTCTTCGGTTCAGTGAGATATGCTGGATTCTAAACGGAGAAGCTTCTCTGACGCTTTTTCACAGAGATTTTGAAACTGAAATCTCCCATGCTGTTTCCACCATAGCCAGCAATGGGCTTAGACATAGAACTTGCCAACCTGAATTCCTACAGGCTAGATGTGAGAGGCACATTCTGCTGCTTCCTCCCTTAGAGTTAAACTAGCTTCTGAAAGCTCAACCTCCAGGGAGTCTGTTTGGCAGAGATATAGAACACACTTTTCCAAGCCTGTTGGAAGGCATTTGCAGTTTCATTTCGCGTCTAATTTCCCAAACCAAACTGCATGCAGCTCTAACTGCCTTCTAACTACCACTTCTTCGGTTCAGTGAGATATGCTGGATTCTAAACGGAGAAGCTTCTCTGACGCTTTTTCACAGAGATTTTGAAACTGAAATCTCCCATGCCGTTTCCACCATAGGCAGCAATGGGCTTCCCCATAGAACTTGCCAACCTGAATTCCTACAGGCTAGATGTGAGAGGCACATTCTGCTGCTTCCTCCCTTAGAGTTAAACTAGCTTCTGAAAGCTCAACCTCCGGGGAGTTTGTTTGGCAGAGATATAGAACACACTTTTCCAAGCCTGTTGGAAGGCATTTGCAGTGTCATTTCGCGTCTAATTTCCCAAACCAAACTGCTTGCAGCTCTAACTCCCTTCTAACTACCACTTCTTCGGTTCAGTGAGATATGCTGGATTCTAAACGGAGAAGCTTCTCTGACGCTTTTTCACAGAGATTTTGAAACTGAAATCTCCCATGCCGTTTCCACCATAGGCAGCAATGGGCTTCCCCATAGAACTTGCCAACCTGAATTCCTACAGGCTAGATGTGAGAGGCACATTCTGCTGCTTCCTCCCTTAGAGTTAAACTTGCTTCTGAAAGCTCAACCTCCGGGGAGTTTGTTTGGCAGAGATATAGAACACACTTTTCCAAGCCTGTTGGAAGGCATTTGCAGTTTCATTTCGCGTCTAATTTCCCAAACCAAACTGCTTGCAGCTCTAACTCCCTTCTAACTACCACTTCTTCGGTTCAGTGAGATATGCTGGATTCTAAACGGAGAAGCTTCTCTGACGCTTTTTCACAGAGATTTTGAAACTGAAATTTCCAAACCCGTTTCCAACGAAGGCGCCAATGGGCTTCCCCATAGAACTTGCCAACCTGAATTCCTACAGGCTAGATGTGAGAGGCACATTCTGCTGCTTCCTCCCTTAGAGTTAAACTAGCTTCTGAAAGCTCAACCTCCGGGGAGTTTGTTTGGCAGAGATATAGAACACAGTTTTCCAAGGCTGTTGGAAGGCCTTTGCAGTTTCATTTCGCGTCTAATTTCCCAAACCAAACTGCTTGCAGCTCTAACTCCCTTCTAACTACCACTTCTTCGGTTCAGTGAGATATGCTGGATTCTAAACGGAGAAGCTTCTCTGACGCTTTTTCACAGAGATTTTGAAACTGAAATTTCCAAACCCGTTTCCAACGAAGGCGCCAATGGGCTTCCCCATAGAACTTGCCAACCTGAATTCCTACAGGCTAGATGTGAGAGGCACATTCTGCTGCTTCCTCCCTTAGAGTTAAACTAGCTTCTGAAAGCTCAACCTCCGGGGAGTTTCTTTGGCAGAGATATAGAACACACTTTTCCAAGCCTGTTGGAAGGCCTTTGCAGTGTCATTTCGCATCTAATTTCCCAAACCAAACTGCTTGCAGCTCTAACTCCCTTCTAACTACCACTTCTTCGGTTCAGTGAGATATGCTGGATTCTAAACGGAGAAGCTTCTCTGACGCTTTTTCACAGAGATTTTGAAACTGAAATCTCCCATGCCGTTTCCACCATAGGCAGCAATGGGCTTCCCCATAGAACTTGCCAACCTGAATTCCTACAGGCTAGATGTGAGAGGCACATTCTGCTGCTTCCTCCCTTAGAGTTAAACTAGCTTCTGAAAGCTCAACCTCCGGGGAGTTTGTTTGGCAGAGATATAGAACACAGTTTTCCAAGGCTGTTGGAAGGCCTTTGCAGTTTCATTTCGCGTCTAATTTCCCAAACCAAACTGCTTGCAGCTCTAACTCCCTTCTAACTACCACTTCTTCGGTTCAGTGAGATATGCTGGATTCTAAACGGAGAAGCTTCTCTGACGCTTTTTCACAGAGATTTTGAAACTGAAATTTCCAAACCCGTTTCCAACGAAGGCGCCAATGGGCTTCCCCATAGAACTTGCCAACCTGAATTCCTACAGGCTAGATGTGAGAGGCACATTCTGCTGCTTCCTCCCTTAGAGTTAAACTAGCTTCTGAAAGCTCAACCTCCGGGGAGTTTGTTTGGCAGAGATATAGAACACACTTTTCCAAGCCTGTTGGAAGGCATTTGCAGTTTCATTTCGCGTCTAATTTCCCAAACCAAACTGCTTGCAGCTCTAACTGCCTTCTAACTACCACTTCTTCGGTTCAGTGAGATATGCTGGATTCTAAACGGAGAAGCTTCTCTGACGCTTTTTCACAGAGATTTTGAAACTGAAATCTCCCATGCTGTTTCCACCATAGCCAGCAATGGGCTTAGACATAGAACTTGCCAACCTGAATTCCTACAGGCTAGATGTGAGAGGCACATTCTGCTGCTTCCTCCCTTAGAGTTAAACTAGCTTCTGAAAGCTCAACCTCCAGGGAGTCTGTTTGGCAGAGATATAGAACACACTTTTCCAAGCCTGTTGGAAGGCATTTGCAGTTTCATTTCGCGTCTAATTTCCCAAACCAAACTGCTTGCAGCTCTAACTGCCTTCTAACTACCACTTCTTCGGTTCAGTGAGATATGCTGGATTCTAAACGGAGAAGCTTCTCTGACGCTTTTTCACAGAGATTTTGAAACTGAAATCTCGCATGCCGTTTCCACCATAGGCAGCAATGGGCTTCCCCATAGAACTTGCCAACCTGAATTCCTACAGGCTAGATGTGAGAGGCACATTCTGCTGCTTCCTCCCTTAGAGTTAAACTAGCTTCTGAAAGCTCAACCTCCGGGGAGTTTGTTTGGCAGAGATATAGAACACACTTTTCCAAGCCTGTTGGAAGGCATTTGCAGTGTCATTTCGCGTCTAATTTCCCAAACCAAACTGCTTGCAGCTCTAACTCCCTTCTAACTACCACTTCTTCGGTTCAGTGAGATATGCTGGATTCTAAACGGAGAAGCTTCTCTGACGCTTTTTCACAGAGATTTTGAAACTGAAATCTCCCATGCCGTTTCCACCATAGGCAGCAATGGGCTTCCCCATAGAACTTGCCAACCTGAATTCCTACAGGCTAGATGTGAGAGGCACATTCTGCTGCTTCCTCCCTTAGAGTTAAACTTGCTTCTGAAAGCTCAACCTCCGGGGAGTTTGTTTGGCAGAGATATAGAACACACTTTTCCAAGCCTGTTGGAAGGCATTTGCAGTTTCATTTCGCGTCTAATTTCCCAAACCAAACTGCTTGCAGCTCTAACTCCCTTCTAACTACCACTTCTTCGGTTCAGTGAGATATGCTGGATTCTAAACGGAGAAGCTTCTCTGACGCTTTTTCACAGAGATTTTGAAACTGAAATCTCCCATGCCGTTTCCACCATAGGCAGCAATGGGCTTCCCCATAGAACTTGCCAACCTGAATTCCTACAGGCTAGATGTGAGAGGCACATTCTGCTGCTTCCTCCCTTAGAGTTAAACTAGCTTCTGAAAGCTCAACCTCCGGGGAGTTTGTTTGGCAGAGATATAGAACACACTTTTCCAAGCCTGTTGGAAGGCCTTTGCAGTTTCATTTCGCGTCTAATTTCCCAAACCAAACTGCTTGCAGCTCTAACTCCCTTCTAACTACCACTTCTTCGGTTCAGTGAGATATGCTGGATTCTAAACGGAGAAGCTTCTCTGACGCTTTTTCACAGAGATTTTGAAACTGAAATTTCCAAACCCGTTTCCAACGAAGGCGCCAATGGGCTTCCCCATAGAACTTGCCAACCTGAATTCCTACAGGCTAGATGTGAGAGGCACATTCTGCTGCTTCCTCCCTTAGAGTTAAACTAGCTTCTGAAAGCTCAACCTCCGGGGAGTTTGTTTGGCAGAGATATAGAACACACTTTTCCAAGCCTGTTGGAAGGCATTTGCAGTTTCATTTCGCGTCTAATTTCCCAAACCAAACTGCTTGCAGCTCTAACTGCCTTCTAACTACCACTTCTTCGGTTCAGTGAGATATGCTGGATTCTAAACGGAGAAGCTTCTCTGACGCTTTTTCACAGAGATTTTGAAACTGAAATCTCCCATGCTGTTTCCACCATAGCCAGCAATGGGCTTAGACATAGAACTTGCCAACCTGAATTCCTACAGGCTAGATGTGAGAGGCACATTCTGCTGCTTCCTCCCTTAGAGTTAAACTAGCTTCTGAAAGCTCAACCTCCAGGGAGTCTGTTTGGCAGAGATATAGAACACACTTTTCCAAGCCTGTTGGAAGGCATTTGCAGTGTCATTTCGCGTCTAATTTCCCAAACCAAACTGCTTGCAGCTCTAACTGCCTTCTAACTACCACTTCTTCGGTTCAGTGAGATATGCTGGATTCTAAACGGAGAAGCTTCTCTGACGCTTTTTCACAGAGATTTTGAAACTGAAATTTCCAAACCCGTTTCCACCATAGGCAGCAATGGGCTTCCCCATAGAACTTGCCAACCTGAATTCCTACAGGCTAGATGTGAGAGGCACATTCTGCTGCTTCCTCCCTTAGAGTTAAACTAGCTTCTGAAAGCTCAACCTCCGGGGAGTTTGTTTGGCAGAGATATAGAACACAGTTTTCCAAGGCTGTTGGAAGGCCTTTGCAGTTTCATTTCGCGTCTAATTTCCCAAACCAAACTGCTTGCAGCTCTAACTCCCTTCTAACTACCACTTCTTCGGTTCAGTGAGATATGCTGGATTCTAAACGGAGAAGCTTCTCTGACGCTTTTTCACAGAGATTTTGAAACTGAAATTTCCAAACCCGTTTCCAACGAAGGCGCCAATGGGCTTCCCCATAGAACTTGCCAACCTGAATTCCTACAGGCTAGATGTGAGAGGCACATTCTGCTGCTTCCTCCCTTAGAGTTAAACTAGCTTCTGAAAGCTCAACCTCCGGGGAGTTTGTTTGGCAGAGATATAGAACACACTTTTCCAAGCCTGTTGGAAGGCATTTGCAGTTTCATTTCGCGTCTAATTGCCCAAACCAAACTGCTTGCAGCTCTAACTGCCTTCTAACTACCACTTCTTCGGTTCAGTGAGATATGCTGGATTCTAAACGGAGAAGCTTCTCTGACGCTTTTTCACAGAGATTTTGAAACTGAAATCTCCCATGCTGTTTCCACCATAGCCAGCAATGGGCTTAGACATAGAACTTGCCAACCTGAATTCCTACAGGCTAGATGTGAGAGGCACATTCTGCTGCTTCCTCCCTTAGAGTTAAACTAGCTTCTGAAAGCTCAACCTCCAGGGAGTCTGTTTGGCAGAGATATAGAACACACTTTTCCAAGCCTGTTGGAAGGCATTTGCAGTTTCATTTCGCGTCTAATTTCCCAAACCAAACTGCTTGCAGCTCTAACTGCCTTCTAACTACCACTTCTTCGGTTCAGTGAGATATGCTGGATTCTAAACGGAGAAGCTTCTCTGACGCTTTTTCACAGAGATTTTGAAACTGAAATCTCCCATGCCGTTTCCACCATAGGCAGCAATGGGCTTCCCCATAGAACTTGCCAACCTGAATTCCTACAGGCTAGATGTGAGAGGCACATTCTGCTGCTTCCTCCCTTAGAGTTAAACTAGCTTCTGAAAGCTCAACCTCCGGGGAGTTTGTTTGGCAGAGATATAGAACACACTTTTCCAAGCCTGTTGGAAGGCATTTGCAGTGTCATTTCGCGTCTAATTTCCCAAACCAAACTGCTTGCAGCTCTAACTCCCTTCTAACTACCACTTCTTCGGTTCAGTGAGATATGCTGGATTCTAAACGGAGAAGCTTCTCTGACGCTTTTTCACAGAGATTTTGAAACTGAAATCTCCCATGCCGTTTCCACCATAGGCAGCAATGGGCTTCCCCATAGAACTTGCCAACCTGAATTCCTACAGGCTAGATGTGAGAGGCACATTCTGCTGCTTCCTCCCTTAGAGTTAAACTTGCTTCTGAAAGCTCAACCTCCGGGGAGTTTGTTTGGCAGAGATATAGAACACACTTTTCCAAGCCTGTTGGAAGGCATTTGCAGTTTCATTTCGCGTCTAATTTCCCAAACCAAACTGCTTGCAGCTCTAACTCCCTTCTAACTACCACTTCTTCGGTTCAGTGAGATATGCTGGATTCTAAACGGAGAAGCTTCTCTGACGCTTTTTCACAGAGATTTTGAAACTGAAATTTCCAAACCCGTTTCCAACGAAGGCGCCAATGGGCTTCCCCATAGAACTTGCCAACCTGAATTCCTACAGGCTAGATGTGAGAGGCACATTCTGCTGCTTCCTCCCTTAGAGTTAAACTAGCTTCTGAAAGCTCAACCTCCGGGGAGTTTGTTTGGCAGAGATATAGAACACACTTTTCCAAGCCTGTTGGAAGGCCTTTGCAGTTTCATTTCGCGTCTAATTTCCCAAACCAAACTGCTTGCAGCTCTAACTCCCTTCTAACTACCACTTCTTCGGTTCAGTGAGATATGCTGGATTCTAAACGGAGAAGCTTCTCTGACGCTTTTTCACAGAGATTTTGAAACTGAAATTTCCAAACCCGTTTCCAACGAAGGCGCCAATGGGCTTCCCCATAGAACTTGCCAACCTGAATTCCTACAGGCTAGATGTGAGAGGCACATTCTGCTGCTTCCTCCCTTAGAGTTAAACTAGCTTCTGAAAGCTCAACCTCCGGGGAGTTTGTTTGGCAGAGATATAGAACACACTTTTCCAAGCCTGTTGGAAGGCATTTGCAGTTTCATTTCGCGTCTAATTTCCCAAACCAAACTGCTTGCAGCTCTAACTGCCTTCTAACTACCACTTCTTCGGTTCAGTGAGATATGCTGGATTCTAAACGGAGAAGCTTCTCTGACGCTTTTTCACAGAGATTTTGAAACTGAAATCTCCCATGCTGTTTCCACCATAGCCAGCAATGGGCTTAGACATAGAACTTGCCAACCTGAATTCCTACAGGCTAGATGTGAGAGGCACATTCTGCTGCTTCCTCCCTTAGAGTTAAACTAGCTTCTGAAAGCTCAACCTCCAGGGAGTCTGTTTGGCAGAGATATAGAACACACTTTTCCAAGCCTGTTGGAAGGCATTTGCAGTTTCATTTCGCGTCTAATTTCCCAAACCAAACTGCTTGCAGCTCTAACTGCCTTCTAACTACCACTTCTTCGGTTCAGTGAGATATGCTGGATTCTAAACGGAGAAGCTTCTCTGACGCTTTTTCACAGAGATTTTGAAACTGAAATCTCCCATGCCGTTTCCACCATAGGCAGCAATGGGCTTCCCCATAGAACTTGCCAACCTGAATTCCTACAGGCTAGATGTGAGAGGCACATTCTGCTGCTTCCTCCCTTAGAGTTAAACTAGCTTCTGAAAGCTCAACCTCCGGGGAGTTTGTTTGGCAGAGATATAGAACACACTTTTCCAAGCCTGTTGGAAGGCATTTGCAGTGTCATTTCGCGTCTAATTTCCCAAACCAAACTGCTTGCAGCTCTAACTCCCTTCTAACTACCACTTCTTCGGTTCAGTGAGATATGCTGGATTCTAAACGGAGAAGCTTCTCTGACGCTTTTTCACAGAGATTTTGAAACTGAAATGTCCAAACCCGTTTCCAACGAAGGCGCCAATGGGCTTCCCCATAGAACTTGCCAACCTGAATTCCTACAGGCTAGATGTGAGAGGCACATTCTGCTGCTTCCTCCCTTAGAGTTAAACTAGCTTCTGAAAGCTCAACCTCCGGGGAGTTTGTTTGGCAGAGATATAGAACACACTTTTCCAAGCCTGTTGGAAGGCATTTGCAGTTTCATTTCGCGTCTAATTTCCCAAACCAAACTGCTTGCAGCTCTAACTGCCTTCTAACTACCACTTCTTCGGTTCAGTGAGATATGCTGGATTCTAAACGGAAAAGCTTCTCTGACGCTTTTTCACAGAGATTTTGAAACTGAAATCTCCCATGCTGTTTCCACCATAGCCAGCAATGGGCTTAGACATAGAACTTGCCAACCTGAATTCCTACAGGCTAGATGTGAGAGGCACATTCTGCTGCTTCCTCCCTTAGAGTTAAACTAGCTTCTGAAAGCTCAACCTCCGGGGAGTCTGTTTGGCAGAGATATAGAACACACTTTTCCAAGCCTGTTGGAAGGCATTTGCAGTGTCATTTCGCGTCTAATTTCCCAAACCAAACTGCTTGCAGCTCTAACTGCCTTCTAACTACCACTTCTTCGGTTCAGTGAGATATGCTGGATTCTAAACGGAGAAGCTTCTCTGACGCTTTTTCACAGAGATTTTGAAACTGAAATCTCCCATGCCGTTTCCACCATAGGCAGCAATGGGCTTCCCCATAGAACTTGCCAACCTGAATTCCTACAGGCTAGATGTGAGAGGCACATTCTGCTGCTTCCTCCCTTAGAGTTAAACTAGCTTCAGAAAGCTCAACCTCCGGGGAGTTTGTTTGGCAGAGATATAGAACACAGTTTTCCAAGGCTGTTGGAAGGCCTTTGCAGTTTCATTTCGCGTCTAATTTCCCAAACCAAACTGCTTGCAGCTCTAACTCCCTTCTAACTACCACTTCTTCGGTTCAGTGAGATATGCTGGATTCTAAACGGAGAAGCTTCTCTGACGCTTTTTCACAGAGATTTTGAAACTGAAATTTCCAAACCCGTTTCCAACGAAGGCGCCAATGGGCTTCCCCATAGAACTTGCCAACCTGAATTCCTACAGGCTAGATGTGAGAGGCACATTCTGCTGCTTCCTCCCTTAGAGTTAAACTAGCTTCTGAAAGCTCAACCTCCGGGGAGTTTGTTTGGCAGAGATATAGAACACACTTTTCCAAGCCTGTTGGAAGGCATTTGCAGTTTCATTTCGCGTCTAATTTCCCAAACCAAACTGCTTGCAGCTCTAACTGCCTTCTAACTACCACTTCTTCGGTTCAGTGAGATATGCTGGATTCTAAACGGAGAAGCTTCTCTGACGCTTTTTCACAGAGATTTTGAAACTGAAATCTCCCATGCCGTTTCCACCATAGGCAGCAATGGGCTTCCCCATAGAACTTGCCAACCTGAATTCCTACAGGCTAGATGTGAGAGGCACATTCTGCTGCTTCCTCCCTTAGAGTTAAACTAGCTTCTGAAAGCTCAACCTCCGGGGAGTTTGTTTGGCAGAGATACAGAACACACTTTTCCAAGCCTGTTGGAAGGCCTTTGCAGTTTCATTTCGCGTCTAATTTCCCAAACCAAACTGCTTGCAGCTCTAACTCCCTTCTAACTACCACTTCTTCGGTTCAGTGAGATATGCTGGATTCTAAACGGAGAAGCTTCTCTGACGCTTTTTCACAGAGATTTTGAAACTGAAATTTCCAAACCCGTTTCCAACGAAGGCGCCAATGGGCTTCCCCATAGAACTTGCCAACCTGAATTCCTACAGGCTAGATGTGAGAGGCACATTCTGCTGCTTCCTCCCTTAGAGTTAAACTAGCTTCTGAAAGCTCAACCTCCGGGGAGTTTGTTTGGCAGAGATATAGAACACACTTTTCCAAGCCTGTTGGAAGGCATTTGCAGTTTCATTTCGCGTCTAATTTCCCAAACCAAACTGCTTGCAGCTCTAACTGCCTTCTAACTACCACTTCTTCGGTTCAGTGAGATATGCTGGATTCTAAACGGAGAAGCTTCTCTGACGCTTTTTCACAGAGATTTTGAAACTGAAATCTCCCATGCTGTTTCCACCATAGCCAGCAATGGGCTTAGACATAGAACTTGCCAACCTGAATTCGTACAGGCTAGATGTGAGAGGCACATTCTGCTGCTTCCTCCCTTAGAGTTAAACTAGCTTCTGAAAGCTCAACCTCCAGGGAGTCTGTTTGGCAGAGATATAGAACACACTTTTCCAAGCCTGTTGGAAGGCATTTGCAGTGTCATTTCGCGTCTAATTTCCCAAACCAAACTGCTTGCAGCTCTAACTGCCTTCTAACTACCACTTCTTCGGTTCAGTGAGATATGCTGGATTCTAAACGGAGAAGCTTCTCTGACGCTTTTTCACAGAGATTTTGAAACTGAAATCTCCCATGCCGTTTCCACCATAGGCAGCAATGGGCTTCCCCATAGAACTTGCCAACCTGAATTCCTACAGGCTAGATGTGAGAGGCACATTCTGCTGCTTCCTCCCTTAGAGTTAAACTAGCTTCTGAAAGCTCAACCTCCGGGGAGTTTGTTTGGCAGAGATATAGAACACAGTTTTCCAAGGCTGTTGGAAGGCCTTTGCAGTTTCATTTCGCGTCTAATTTCCCAAACCAAACTGCTTGCAGCTCTAACTCCCTTCTAACTACCACTTCTTCGGTTCAGTGAGATATGCTGGATTCTAAACGGAGAAGCTTCTCTGACGCTTTTTCACAGAGATTTTGAAACTGAAATTTCCAAACCCGTTTCCAACGAAGGCGCCAATGGGCTTCCCCATAGAACTTGCCAACCTGAATTCCTACAGGCTAGATGTGAGAGGCACATTCTGCTGCTTCCTCCCTTAGAGTTAAACTAGCTTCTGAAAGCTCAACCTCCGGGGAGTTTGTTTGGCAGAGATATAGAACACACTTTTCCAAGCCTGTTGGAAGGCATTTGCAGTTTCATTTCGCGTCTAATTTCCCAAACCAAACTGCTTGCAGCTCTAACTGCCTTCTAACTACCACTTCTTCGGTTCAGTGAGATATGCTGGATTCTAAACGGAGAAGCTTCTCTGACGCTTTTTCACAGAGATTTTGAAACTGAAATCTCCCATGCTGTTTCCACCATAGCCAGCAATGGGCTTAGACATAGAACTTGCCAACCTGAATTCCTACAGGCTAGATGTGAGAGGCACATTCTGCTGCTTCCTCCCTTAGAGTTAAACTAGCTTCTGAAAGCTCAACCTCCAGGGAGTCTGTTTGGCAGAGATATAGAACACACTTTTCCAAGCCTGTTGGAAGGCATTTGCAGTTTCATTTCGCGTCTAATTTCCCAAACCAAACTGCTTGCAGCTCTAACTGCCTTCTAACTACCACTTCTTCGGTTCAGTGAGATATGCTGGATTCTAAACGGAGAAGCTTCTCTGACGCTTTTTCACAGAGATTTTGAAACTGAAATCTCCCATGCCGTTTCCACCATAGGCAGCAATGGGCTTCCCCATAGAACTTGCCAACCTGAATTCCTACAGGCTAGATGTGAGAGGCACATTCTGCTGCTTCCTCCCTTAGAGTTAAACTTGCTTCTGAAAGCTCAACCTCCGGGGAGTTTGTTTGGCAGAGATATAGAACACACTTTTCCAAGCCTGTTGGAAGGCATTTGCAGTTTCATTTCGCGTCTAATTTCCCAAACCAAACTGCTTGCAGCTCTAACTCCCTTCTAACTACCACTTCTTCGGTTCAGTGAGATATGCTGGATTCTAAACGGAGAAGCTTCTCTGACGCTTTTTCACAGAGATTTTGAAACTGAAATTTCCAAACCCGTTTCCAACGAAGGCGCCAATGGGCTTCCCCATAGAACTTGCCAACCTGAATTCCTACAGGCTAGATGTGAGAGGCACATTCTGCTGCTTCCTCCCTTAGAGTTAAACTAGCTTCTGAAAGCTCAACCTCCGGGGAGTTTGTTTGGCAGAGATATAGAACACACTTTTCCAAGCCTGTTGGAAGGCATTTGCAGTGTCATTTCGCGTCTAATTTCCCAAACCAAACTGCTTGCAGCTCTAACTCCCTTCTAACTACCACTTCTTCGGTTCAGTGAGATATGCTGGATTCTAAACGGAGAAGCTTCTCTGACGCTTTTTCACAGAGATTTTGAAACTGAAATCTCCCATGCCGTTTCCACCATAGGCAGCAATGGGCTTCCCCATAGAACTTGCCAACCTGAATTCCTACAGGCTAGATGTGAGAGGCACATTCTGCTGCTTCCTCCCTTAGAGTTAAACTTGCTTCTGAAAGCTCAACCTCCGGGGAGTTTGTTTGGCAGAGATATAGAACACACTTTTCCAAGCCTGTTGGAAGGCATTTGCAGTTTCATTTCGCGTCTGATTTCCCAAACCAAACTGCTTGCAGCTCTAACTCCCTTCTAACTACCACTTCTTCGGTTCAGTGAGATATGCTGGATTCTAAACGGAGAAGCTTCTCTGACGCTTTTTCACAGAGATTTTGAAACTGAAATTTCCAAACCCGTTTCCAACGAAGGCGCCAATGGGCTTCCCCATAGAACTTGCCAACCTGAATTCCTACAGGCTAGATGTGAGAGGCACATTCTGCTGCTTCCTCCCTTAGAGTTAAACTAGCTTCTGAAAGCTCAACCTCCGGGGAGTTTGTTTGGCAGAGATATAGAACACACTTTTCCAAGCCTGTTGGAAGGCATTTGCAGTTTCATTTCGCGTCTAATTTCCCAAACCAAACTGCTTGCAGCTCTAACTGCCTTCTAACTACCACTTCTTCGGTTCAGTGAGATATGCTGGATTCTAAACGGAGAAGCTTCTCTGACGCTTTTTCACAGAGATTTTGAAACTGAAATCTCCCATGCTGTTTCCACCATAGCCAGCAATGGGCTTAGACAAAGAACTTGCCAACCTGAATTCCTACAGGCTAGATGTGAGAGGCACATTCTGCTGCTTCCTCCCTTAGAGTTAAACTAGCTTCTGAAAGCTCAACCTCCAGGGAGTCTGTTTGGCAGAGATATAGAACACACTTTTCCAAGCCTGTTGGAAGGCATTTGCAGTTTCATTTCGCGTCTAATTTCCCAAACCAAACTGCTTGCAGCTCTAACTGCCTTCTAACTACCACTTCTTCGGTTCAGTGAGATATGCTGGATTCTAAACGGAGAAGCTTCTCTGACGCTTTTTCACAGAGATTTTGAAACTGAAATCTCCCATGCCGTTTCCACCATAGGCAGCAATGGGCTTCCCCATAGAACTTGCCAACCTGAATTCCTACAGGCTAGATGTGAGAGGCACATTCTGCTGCTTCCTCCCTTAGAGTTAAACTAGCTTCTGAAAGCTCAACCTCCGGGGAGTTTGTTTGGCAGAGATATAGAACACACTTTTCCAAGCCTGTTGGAAGGCATTTGCAGTGTCATTTCGCGTCTAATTTCCCAAACCAAACTGCTTGCAGCTCTAACTCCCTTCTAACTACCACTTCTTCGGTTCAGTGAGATATGCTGGATTCTAAACGGAGAAGCTTCTCTGACGCTTTTTCACAGAGATTTTGAAACTGAAATCTCCCATGCCGTTTCCACCATAGGCAGCAATGGGCTTCCCCATAGAACTTGCCAACCTGAATTCCTACAGGCTAGATGTGAGAGGCACATTCTGCTGCTTCCTCCCTTAGAGTTAAACTTGCTTCTGAAAGCTCAACCTCCGGGGAGTTTGTTTGGCAGAGATATAGAACACACTTTTCCAAGCCTGTTGGAAGGCATTTGCAGTTTCATTTCGCGTCTAATTTCCCAAACCAAACTGCTTGCAGCTCTAACTCCCTTCTAACTACCACTTCTTCGGTTCAGTGAGATATGCTGGATTCTAAACGGAGAAGCTTCTCTGACGCTTTTTCACAGAGATTTTGAACTGAAATTTCCAAACCCGTTTCCAACGAAGGCGCCAATGGGCTTCCCCATAGAACTTGCCAACCTGAATTCCTACAGGCTAGATGTGAGAGGCACATTCTGCTGCTTCCTCCCTTAGAGTTAAACTAGCTTCTGAAAGCTCAACCTCCGGGGAGTTTGTTTGGCAGAGATATAGAACACACTTTTCCAAGCCTGTTGGAAGGCATTTGCAGTTTCATTTCGCGTCTAATTTCCCAAACCAAACTGCTTGCAGCTCTAACTCCCTTCTAACTACCACTTCTTCGGTTCAGTGAGATATGCTGGATTCTAAACGGAGAAGCTTCTCTGACGCTTTTTCACAGAGATTTTGAAACTGAAATCTCCCATGCCGTTTCCACCATAGGCAGCAATGGGCTTCCCCATAGAACTTGCCAACCTGAATTCCTACAGGCTAGATGTGAGAGGCACATTCTGCTGCTTCCTCCCTAAGAGTTAAGCTTGCTTCTGAAAGCTCAACCTCCGGGGAGTCTGTTTGGCAGAGATATAGAACACACTTTTCCAAGCCTGTTGGAAGGCCTTTGCAGTGTCATTTCGCATCTAATTTCCCAAACCAAACTGCTTGCAGCTCTAACTCCCTTCTAACTACCACTTCTTCGGTTCAGTGAGATATGCTGGATTCTAAACGGAGAAGCTTCTCTGACGCTTTTTCACAGAGATTTTGAAACTGAAATCTCCCATGCCGTTTCCACCATAGGCAGCAATGGGCTTCCCCATAGAACTTGCCAACCTGAATTCCTACAGGCTAGATGTGAGAGGCACATTCTGCTGCTTCCTCCCTTAGAGTTAAACTAGCTTCTGAAAGCTCAACCTCCGGGGAGTTTGTTTGGCAGACATATAGAACACACTTTTCCAAGCCTGTTGGAAGGCCTTTGCAGTTTCATTTCGCGTCTAATTTCCCAAACCAAACTGCTTGCAGCTCTAACTCCCTTCTAACTACCACTTCTTCGGTTCAGTGAGATATGCTGGATTCTAAACGGAGAAGATTCTCTGACGCTTTTTCACAGAGATTTTGAAACTGAAATCTCCCATGCCGTTTCCACCATAGGCAGCAATGGGCTTCCCCATAGAACTTGCCAACCTGAATTCCTACAGGCTAGATGTGAGAGGCACATTCTGCTGCTTCCTCCCTTAGAGTTAAACTTGCTTCTGAAAGCTCAACCTCCGGGGAGTTTGTTTGGCAGAGATATAGAACACACTTTTCCAAGCCTGTTGGAAGGCATTTGCAGTTTCATTTCGCGTCTAATTTCCCAAACCAAACTGCTTGCAGCTCTAACTCCCTTCTAACTACCACTTCTTCGGTTCAGTGAGATATGCTGGATTCTAAACGGAGAAGCTTCTCTGACGCTTTTTCACAGAGATTTTGAACTGAAATTTCCAAACCCGTTTCCAACGAAGGCGCCAATGGGCTTCCCCATAGAACTTGCCAACCTGAATTCCTACAGGCTAGATGTGAGAGGCACATTCTGCTGCTTCCTCCCTTAGAGTTAAACTAGCTTCTGAAAGCTCAACCTCCGGGGAGTTTGTTTGGCAGAGATATAGAACACACTTTTCCAAGCCTGTTGGAAGGCATTTGCAGTTTCATTTCGCGTCTAATTTCCCAAACCAAACTGCTTGCAGCTCTAACTCCCTTCTAACTACCACTTCTTCGGTTCAGTGAGATATGCTGGATTCTAAACGGAGAAGCTTCTCTGACGCTTTTTCACAGAGATTTTGAAACTGAAATCTCCCATGCCGTTTCCACCATAGGCAGCAATGGGCTTCCCCATAGAACTTGCCAACCTGAATTCCTACAGGCTAGATGTGAGAGGCACATTCTGCTGCTTCCTCCCTAAGAGTTAAGCTTGCTTCTGAAAGCTCAACCTCCGGGGAGTCTGTTTGGCAGAGATATAGAACACACTTTTCCAAGCCTGTTGGAAGGCCTTTGCAGTGTCATTTCGCATCTAATTTCCCAAACCAAACTGCTTGCAGCTCTAACTCCCTTCTAACTACCACTTCTTCGGTTCAGTGAGATATGCTGGATTCTAAACGGAGAAGCTTCTCTGACGCTTTTTCACAGAGATTTTGAAACTGAAATCTCCCATGCCGTTTCCACCATAGGCAGCAATGGGCTTCCCCATAGAACTTGCCAACCTGAATTCCTACAGGCTAGATGTGAGAGGCACATTCTGCTGCTTCCTCCCTTAGAGTTAAACTAGCTTCTGAAAGCTCAACCTCCGGGGAGTTTGTTTGGCAGACATATAGAACACACTTTTCCAAGCCTGTTGGAAGGCCTTTGCAGTTTCATTTCGCGTCTAATTTCCCAAACCAAACTGCTTGCAGCTCTAACTCCCTTCTAACTACCACTTCTTCGGTTCAGTGAGATATGCTGGATTCTAAACGGAGAAGATTCTCTGACGCTTTTTCACAGAGATTTTGAAACTGAAATCTCCCATGCCGTTTCCACCATAGGCAGCAATGGGCTTCCCCATAGAACTTGCCAACCTGAATTCCTACAGGCTAGATGTGAGAGGCACATTCTGCTGCTTCCTCCCTTAGAGTTAAACTTGCTTCTGAAAGCTCAACCTCCGGGGAGTTTGTTTGGCAGAGATATAGAACACACTTTTCCAAGCCTGTTGGAAGGCATTTGCAGTTTCATTTCGCGTCTAATTTCCCAAACCAAACTGCTTGCAGCTCTAACTGCCTTCTAACTACCACTTCTTCGGTTCAGTGAGATACGCTGGATTCTAAACGGAGAAGCTTCTCTGACGCTTTTTCACAGAGATTTTGAAACTGAAATTTCCAAACCCGTTTCCAACGAAGGCGCCAATGGGCTTCCCCATAGAACTTGCCAACCTGAATTCCTACAGGCTAGATGTGAGAGGCACATTCTGCTGCTTCCTCCCTTAGAGTTAAACTAGCTTCTGAAAGCTCAACCTCCGGGGAGTTTGTTTGGCAGAGATATAGAACACACTTTTCCAAGCCTGTTGGAAGGCATTTGCAGTTTCATTTCGCGTCTAATTTCCCAAACCAAACTGCTTGCAGCTCTAACTGCCTTCTAACTACCACTTCTTCGGTTCAGTGAGATATGCTGGATTCTAAACGGAGAAGCTTCTCTGACGCTTTTTCACAGAGATTTTGAAACTGAAATCTCCCATGCTGTTTCCACCATAGCCAGCAATGGGCTTCCCCATAGAACTTGCCAACCTGAATTCCTACAGGCTAGATGTGAGAGGCACATTCTGCTGCTTCCTCCCTTAGAGTTAAACTAGCTTCTGAAAGCTCAACCTCCAGGGAGTCTGTTTGGCAGAGATATAGAACACACTTTTCCAAGCCTGTTGGAAGGCATTTGCAGTTTCATTTCGCGTCTAATTTCCCAAACCAAACTGCTTGCAGCTCTAACTGCCTTCTAACTACCACTTCTTCGGTTCAGTGAGATATGCTGGATTCTAAACGGAGAAGCTTCTCTGACGCTTTTTCACAGAGATTTTGAAACTGAAATTTCCAAACCCGTTTCCAACGAAGGCGCCAATGGGCTTCCCCATAGAACTTGCCAACCTGAATTCCTACAGGCTAGATGTGAGAGGCACATTCTGCTGCTTCCTCCCTTAGAGTTAAACTAGCTTCTGAAAGCTCAACCTCCGGGGAGTTTCTTTGGCAGAGATATAGAACACACTTTTCCAAGCCTGTTGGAAGGCCTTTGCAGTGTCATTTCGCATCTAATTTCCCAAACCAAACTGCTTGCAGCTCTAACTCCCTTCTAACTACCACTTCTTCGGTTCAGTGAGATATGCTGGATTCTAAACGGAGAAGCTTCTCTGACGCTTTTTCACAGAGATTTTGAAACTGAAATCTCCCATGCCGTTTCCACCATAGGCAGCAATGGGCTTCCCCATAGAACTTGCCAACCTGAATTCCTACAGGCTAGATGTGAGAGGCACATTCTGCTGCTTCCTCCCTTAGAGTTAAACTAGCTTCTGAAAGCTCAACCTCCGGGGAGTTTGTTTGGCAGAGATATAGAACACACTTTTCCAAGCCTGTTGGAAGGCATTTGCAGTTTCATTTCGCGTCTAATTTCCCAAACCAAACTGCTTGCAGCTCTAACTGCCTTCTAACTACCACTTCTTCGGTTCAGTGAGATATGCTGGATTCTAAACGGAGAAGCTTCTCTGACGCTTTTTCACAGAGATTTTGAAACTGAAATCTCCCATGCTGTTTCCACCATAGCCAGCAATGGGCTTAGACATAGAACTTGCCAACCTGAATTCCTACAGGCTAGATGTGAGAGGCACATTCTGCTGCTTCCTCCCTTAGAGTTAAACTAGCTTCTGAAAGCTCAACCTCCAGGGAGTCTGTTTGGCAGAGATATAGAACACACTTTTCCAAGCCTGTTGGAAGGCATTTGCAGTTTCATTTCGCGTCTAATTTCCCAAACCAAACTGCATGCAGCTCTAACTGCCTTCTAACTACCACTTCTTCGGTTCAGTGAGATATGCTGGATTCTAAACGGAGAAGCTTCTCTGACGCTTTTTCACAGAGATTTTGAAACTGAAATCTCCCATGCCGTTTCCACCATAGGCAGCAATGGGCTTCCCCATAGAACTTGCCAACCTGAATTCCTACAGGCTAGATGTGAGAGGCACATTCTGCTGCTTCCTCCCTTAGAGTTAAACTAGCTTCTGAAAGCTCAACCTCCGGGGAGTTTGTTTGGCAGAGATATAGAACACACTTTTCCAAGCCTGTTGGAAGGCATTTGCAGTGTCATTTCGCGTCTAATTTCCCAAACCAAACTGCTTGCAGCTCTAACTCCCTTCTAACTACCACTTCTTCGGTTCAGTGAGATATGCTGGATTCTAAACGGAGAAGCTTCTCTGACGCTTTTTCACAGAGATTTTGAAACTGAAATCTCCCATGCCGTTTCCACCATAGGCAGCAATGGGCTTCCCCATAGAACTTGCCAACCTGAATTCCTACAGGCTAGATGTGAGAGGCACATTCTGCTGCTTCCTCCCTTAGAGTTAAACTTGCTTCTGAAAGCTCAACCTCCGGGGAGTTTGTTTGGCAGAGATATAGAACACACTTTTCCAAGCCTGTTGGAAGGCATTTGCAGTTTCATTTCGCGTCTAATTTCCCAAACCAAACTGCTTGCAGCTCTAACTCCCTTCTAACTACCACTTCTTCGGTTCAGTGAGATATGCTGGATTCTAAACGGAGAAGCTTCTCTGACGCTTTTTCACAGAGATTTTGAAACTGAAATTTCCAAACCCGTTTCCAACGAAGGCGCCAATGGGCTTCCCCATAGAACTTGCCAACCTGAATTCCTACAGGCTAGATGTGAGAGGCACATTCTGCTGCTTCCTCCCTTAGAGTTAAACTAGCTTCTGAAAGCTCAACCTCCGGGGAGTTTGTTTGGCAGAGATATAGAACACAGTTTTCCAAGGCTGTTGGAAGGCCTTTGCAGTTTCATTTCGCGTCTAATTTCCCAAACCAAACTGCTTGCAGCTCTAACTCCCTTCTAACTACCACTTCTTCGGTTCAGTGAGATATGCTGGATTCTAAACGGAGAAGCTTCTCTGACGCTTTTTCACAGAGATTTTGAAACTGAAATTTCCAAACCCGTTTCCAACGAAGGCGCCAATGGGCTTCCCCATAGAACTTGCCAACCTGAATTCCTACAGGCTAGATGTGAGAGGCACATTCTGCTGCTTCCTCCCTTAGAGTTAAACTAGCTTCTGAAAGCTCAACCTCCGGGGAGTTTCTTTGGCAGAGATATAGAACACACTTTTCCAAGCCTGTTGGAAGGCCTTTGCAGTGTCATTTCGCATCTAATTTCCCAAACCAAACTGCTTGCAGCTCTAACTCCCTTCTAACTACCACTTCTTCGGTTCAGTGAGATATGCTGGATTCTAAACGGAGAAGCTTCTCTGACGCTTTTTCACAGAGATTTTGAAACTGAAATCTCCCATGCCGTTTCCACCATAGGCAGCAATGGGCTTCCCCATAGAACTTGCCAACCTGAATTCCTACAGGCTAGATGTGAGAGGCACATTCTGCTGCTTCCTCCCTTAGAGTTAAACTAGCTTCTGAAAGCTCAACCTCCGGGGAGTTTGTTTGGCAGAGATATAGAACACAGTTTTCCAAGGCTGTTGGAAGGCCTTTGCAGTTTCATTTCGCGTCTAATTTCCCAAACCAAACTGCTTGCAGCTCTAACTCCCTTCTAACTACCACTTCTTCGGTTCAGTGAGATATGCTGGATTCTAAACGGAGAAGCTTCTCTGACGCTTTTTCACAGAGATTTTGAAACTGAAATTTCCAAACCCGTTTCCAACGAAGGCGCCAATGGGCTTCCCCATAGAACTTGCCAACCTGAATTCCTACAGGCTAGATGTGAGAGGCACATTCTGCTGCTTCCTCCCTTAGAGTTAAACTAGCTTCTGAAAGCTCAACCTCCGGGGAGTTTGTTTGGCAGAGATATAGAACACACTTTTCCAAGCCTGTTGGAAGGCATTTGCAGTTTCATTTCGCGTCTAATTTCCCAAACCAAACTGCTTGCAGCTCTAACTGCCTTCTAACTACCACTTCTTCGGTTCAGTGAGATATGCTGGATTCTAAACGGAGAAGCTTCTCTGACGCTTTTTCACAGAGATTTTGAAACTGAAATCTCCCATGCTGTTTCCACCATAGCCAGCAATGGGCTTAGACATAGAACTTGCCAACCTGAATTCCTACAGGCTAGATGTGAGAGGCACATTCTGCTGCTTCCTCCCTTAGAGTTAAACTAGCTTCTGAAAGCTCAACCTCCAGGGAGTCTGTTTGGCAGAGATATAGAACACACTTTTCCAAGCCTGTTGGAAGGCATTTGCAGTTTCATTTCGCGTCTAATTTCCCAAACCAAACTGCTTGCAGCTCTAACTGCCTTCTAACTACCACTTCTTCGGTTCAGTGAGATATGCTGGATTCTAAACGGAGAAGCTTCTCTGACGCTTTTTCACAGAGATTTTGAAACTGAAATCTCCCATGCCGTTTCCACCATAGGCAGCAATGGGCTTCCCCATAGAACTTGCCAACCTGAATTCCTACAGGCTAGATGTGAGAGGCACATTCTGCTGCTTCCTCCCTTAGAGTTAAACTAGCTTCTGAAAGCTCAACCTCCGGGGAGTTTGTTTGGCAGAGATATAGAACACACTTTTCCAAGCCTGTTGGAAGGCATTTGCAGTGTCATTTCGCGTCTAATTTCCCAAACCAAACTGCTTGCAGCTCTAACTCCCTTCTAACTACCACTTCTTCGGTTCAGTGAGATATGCTGGATTCTAAACGGAGAAGCTTCTCTGACGCTTTTTCACAGAGATTTTGAAACTGAAATCTCCCATGCCGTTTCCACCATAGGCAGCAATGGGCTTCCCCATAGAACTTGCCAACCTGAATTCCTACAGGCTAGATGTGAGAGGCACATTCTGCTGCTTCCTCCCTTAGAGTTAAACTTGCTTCTGAAAGCTCAACCTCCGGGGAGTTTGTTTGGCAGAGATATAGAACACACTTTTCCAAGCCTGTTGGAAGGCATTTGCAGTTTCATTTCGCGTCTAATTTCCCAAACCAAACTGCTTGCAGCTCTAACTCCCTTCTAACTACCACTTCTTCGGTTCAGTGAGATATGCTGGATTCTAAACGGAGAAGCTTCTCTGACGCTTTTTCACAGAGATTTTGAAACTGAAATCTCCCATGCCGTTTCCACCATAGGCAGCAATGGGCTTCCCCATAGAACTTGCCAACCTGAATTCCTACAGGCTAGATGTGAGAGGCACATTCTGCTGCTTCCTCCCTTAGAGTTAAACTAGCTTCTGAAAGCTCAACCTCCGGGGAGTTTGTTTGGCAGAGATATAGAACACACTTTTCCAAGCCTGTTGGAAGGCCTTTGCAGTTTCATTTCGCGTCTAATTTCCCAAACCAAACTGCTTGCAGCTCTAACTCCCTTCTAACTACCACTTCTTCGGTTCAGTGAGATATGCTGGATTCTAAACGGAGAAGCTTCTCTGACGCTTTTTCACAGAGATTTTGAAACTGAAATTTCCAAACCCGTTTCCAACGAAGGCGCCAATGGGCTTCCCCATAGAACTTGCCAACCTGAATTCCTACAGGCTAGATGTGAGAGGCACATTCTGCTGCTTCCTCCCTTAGAGTTAAACTAGCTTCTGAAAGCTCAACCTCCGGGGAGTTTGTTTGGCAGAGATATAGAACACACTTTTCCAAGCCTGTTGGAAGGCATTTGCAGTTTCATTTCGCGTCTAATTTCCCAAACCAAACTGCTTGCAGCTCTAACTGCCTTCTAACTACCACTTCTTCGGTTCAGTGAGATATGCTGGATTCTAAACGGAGAAGCTTCTCTGACGCTTTTTCACAGAGATTTTGAAACTGAAATCTCCCATGCTGTTTCCACCATAGCCAGCAATGGGCTTAGACATAGAACTTGCCAACCTGAATTCCTACAGGCTAGATGTGAGAGGCACATTCTGCTGCTTCCTCCCTTAGAGTTAAACTAGCTTCTGAAAGCTCAACCTCCAGGGAGTCTGTTTGGCAGAGATATAGAACACACTTTTCCAAGCCTGTTGGAAGGCATTTGCAGTGTCATTTCGCGTCTAATTTCCCAAACCAAACTGCTTGCAGCTCTAACTGCCTTCTAACTACCACTTCTTCGGTTCAGTGAGATATGCTGGATTCTAAACGGAGAAGCTTCTCTGACGCTTTTTCACAGAGATTTTGAAACTGAAATTTCCAAACCCGTTTCCACCATAGGCAGCAATGGGCTTCCCCATAGAACTTGCCAACCTGAATTCCTACAGGCTAGATGTGAGAGGCACATTCTGCTGCTTCCTCCCTTAGAGTTAAACTAGCTTCTGAAAGCTCAACCTCCGGGGAGTTTGTTTGGCAGAGATATAGAACACAGTTTTCCAAGGCTGTTGGAAGGCCTTTGCAGTTTCATTTCGCGTCTAATTTCCCAAACCAAACTGCTTGCAGCTCTAACTCCCTTCTAACTACCACTTCTTCGGTTCAGTGAGATATGCTGGATTCTAAACGGAGAAGCTTCTCTGACGCTTTTTCACAGAGATTTTGAAACTGAAATTTCCAAACCCGTTTCCAACGAAGGCGCCAATGGGCTTCCCCATAGAACTTGCCAACCTGAATTCCTACAGGCTAGATGTGAGAGGCACATTCTGCTGCTTCCTCCCTTAGAGTTAAACTAGCTTCTGAAAGCTCAACCTCCGGGGAGTTTGTTTGGCAGAGATATAGAACACACTTTTCCAAGCCTGTTGGAAGGCATTTGCAGTTTCATTTCGCGTCTAATTGCCCAAACCAAACTGCTTGCAGCTCTAACTGCCTTCTAACTACCACTTCTTCGGTTCAGTGAGATATGCTGGATTCTAAACGGAGAAGCTTCTCTGACGCTTTTTCACAGAGATTTTGAAACTGAAATCTCCCATGCTGTTTCCACCATAGCCAGCAATGGGCTTAGACATAGAACTTGCCAACCTGAATTCCTACAGGCTAGATGTGAGAGGCACATTCTGCTGCTTCCTCCCTTAGAGTTAAACTAGCTTCTGAAAGCTCAACCTCCAGGGAGTCTGTTTGGCAGAGATATAGAACACACTTTTCCAAGCCTGTTGGAAGGCATTTGCAGTTTCATTTCGCGTCTAATTTCCCAAACCAAACTGCTTGCAGCTCTAACTGCCTTCTAACTACCACTTCTTCGGTTCAGTGAGATATGCTGGATTCTAAACGGAGAAGCTTCTCTGACGCTTTTTCACAGAGATTTTGAAACTGAAATCTCCCATGCCGTTTCCACCATAGGCAGCAATGGGCTTCCCCATAGAACTTGCCAACCTGAATTCCTACAGGCTAGATGTGAGAGGCACATTCTGCTGCTTCCTCCCTTAGAGTTAAACTAGCTTCTGAAAGCTCAACCTCCGGGGAGTTTGTTTGGCAGAGATATAGAACACACTTTTCCAAGCCTGTTGGAAGGCATTTGCAGTGTCATTTCGCGTCTAATTTCCCAAACCAAACTGCTTGCAGCTCTAACTCCCTTCTAACTACCACTTCTTCGGTTCAGTGAGATATGCTGGATTCTAAACGGAGAAGCTTCTCTGACGCTTTTTCACAGAGATTTTGAAACTGAAATCTCCCATGCCGTTTCCACCATAGGCAGCAATGGGCTTCCCCATAGAACTTGCCAACCTGAATTCCTACAGGCTAGATGTGAGAGGCACATTCTGCTGCTTCCTCCCTTAGAGTTAAACTTGCTTCTGAAAGCTCAACCTCCGGGGAGTTTGTTTGGCAGAGATATAGAACACACTTTTCCAAGCCTGTTGGAAGGCATTTGCAGTTTCATTTCGCGTCTAATTTCCCAAACCAAACTGCTTGCAGCTCTAACTCCCTTCTAACTACCACTTCTTCGGTTCAGTGAGATATGCTGGATTCTAAACGGAGAAGCTTCTCTGACGCTTTTTCACAGAGATTTTGAAACTGAAATTTCCAAACCCGTTTCCAACGAAGGCGCCAATGGGCTTCCCCATAGAACTTGCCAACCTGAATTCCTACAGGCTAGATGTGAGAGGCACATTCTGCTGCTTCCTCCCTTAGAGTTAAACTAGCTTCTGAAAGCTCAACCTCCGGGGAGTTTGTTTGGCAGAGATATAGAACACACTTTTCCAAGCCTGTTGGAAGGCCTTTGCAGTTTCATTTCGCGTCTAATTTCCCAAACCAAACTGCTTGCAGCTCTAACTCCCTTCTAACTACCACTTCTTCGGTTCAGTGAGATATGCTGGATTCTAAACGGAGAAGCTTCTCTGACGCTTTTTCACAGAGATTTTGAAACTGAAATTTCCAAACCCGTTTCCAACGAAGGCGCCAATGGGCTTCCCCATAGAACTTGCCAACCTGAATTCCTACAGGCTAGATGTGAGAGGCACATTCTGCTGCTTCCTCCCTTAGAGTTAAACTAGCTTCTGAAAGCTCAACCTCCGGGGAGTTTGTTTGGCAGAGATATAGAACACACTTTTCCAAGCCTGTTGGAAGGCATTTGCAGTTTCATTTCGCGTCTAATTTCCCAAACCAAACTGCTTGCAGCTCTAACTGCCTTCTAACTACCACTTCTTCGGTTCAGTGAGATATGCTGGATTCTAAACGGAGAAGCTTCTCTGACGCTTTTTCACAGAGATTTTGAAACTGAAATCTCCCATGCTGTTTCCACCATAGCCAGCAATGGGCTTAGACATAGAACTTGCCAACCTGAATTCCTACAGGCTAGATGTGAGAGGCACATTCTGCTGCTTCCTCCCTTAGAGTTAAACTAGCTTCTGAAAGCTCAACCTCCAGGGAGTCTGTTTGGCAGAGATATAGAACACACTTTTCCAAGCCTGTTGGAAGGCATTTGCAGTTTCATTTCGCGTCTAATTTCCCAAACCAAACTGCTTGCAGCTCTAACTGCCTTCTAACTACCACTTCTTCGGTTCAGTGAGATATGCTGGATTCTAAACGGAGAAGCTTCTCTGACGCTTTTTCACAGAGATTTTGAAACTGAAATCTCCCATGCCGTTTCCACCATAGGCAGCAATGGGCTTCCCCATAGAACTTGCCAACCTGAATTCCTACAGGCTAGATGTGAGAGGCACATTCTGCTGCTTCCTCCCTTAGAGTTAAACTAGCTTCTGAAAGCTCAACCTCCGGGGAGTTTGTTTGGCAGAGATATAGAACACACTTTTCCAAGCCTGTTGGAAGGCATTTGCAGTGTCATTTCGCGTCTAATTTCCCAAACCAAACTGCTTGCAGCTCTAACTCCCTTCTAACTACCACTTCTTCGGTTCAGTGAGATATGCTGGATTCTAAACGGAGAAGCTTCTCTGACGCTTTTTCACAGAGATTTTGAAACTGAAATGTCCAAACCCGTTTCCAACGAAGGCGCCAATGGGCTTCCCCATAGAACTTGCCAACCTGAATTCCTACAGGCTAGATGTGAGAGGCACATTCTGCTGCTTCCTCCCTTAGAGTTAAACTAGCTTCTGAAAGCTCAACCTCCGGGGAGTTTGTTTGGCAGAGATATAGAACACACTTTTCCAAGCCTGTTGGAAGGCATTTGCAGTTTCATTTCGCGTCTAATTTCCCAAACCAAACTGCTTGCAGCTCTAACTGCCTTCTAACTACCACTTCTTCGGTTCAGTGAGATATGCTGGATTCTAAACGGAAAAGCTTCTCTGACGCTTTTTCACAGAGATTTTGAAACTGAAATCTCCCATGCTGTTTCCACCATAGCCAGCAATGGGCTTAGACATAGAACTTGCCAACCTGAATTCCTACAGGCTAGATGTGAGAGGCACATTCTGCTGCTTCCTCCCTTAGAGTTAAACTAGCTTCTGAAAGCTCAACCTCCGGGGAGTCTGTTTGGCAGAGATATAGAACACACTTTTCCAAGCCTGTTGGAAGGCATTTGCAGTGTCATTTCGCGTCTAATTTCCCAAACCAAACTGCTTGCAGCTCTAACTGCCTTCTAACTACCACTTCTTCGGTTCAGTGAGATATGCTGGATTCTAAACGGAGAAGCTTCTCTGACGCTTTTTCACAGAGATTTTGAAACTGAAATCTCCCATGCCGTTTCCACCATAGGCAGCAATGGGCTTCCCCATAGAACTTGCCAACCTGAATTCCTACAGGCTAGATGTGAGAGGCACATTCTGCTGCTTCCTCCCTTAGAGTTAAACTAGCTTCAGAAAGCTCAACCTCCGGGGAGTTTGTTTGGCAGAGATATAGAACACAGTTTTCCAAGGCTGTTGGAAGGCCTTTGCAGTTTCATTTCGCGTCTAATTTCCCAAACCAAACTGCTTGCAGCTCTAACTCCCTTCTAACTACCACTTCTTCGGTTCAGTGAGATATGCTGGATTCTAAACGGAGAAGCTTCTCTGACGCTTTTTCACAGAGATTTTGAAACTGAAATTTCCAAACCCGTTTCCAACGAAGGCGCCAATGGGCTTCCCCATAGAACTTGCCAACCTGAATTCCTACAGGCTAGATGTGAGAGGCACATTCTGCTGCTTCCTCCCTTAGAGTTAAACTAGCTTCTGAAAGCTCAACCTCCGGGGAGTTTGTTTGGCAGAGATATAGAACACACTTTTCCAAGCCTGTTGGAAGGCATTTGCAGTTTCATTTCGCGTCTAATTTCCCAAACCAAACTGCTTGCAGCTCTAACTGCCTTCTAACTACCACTTCTTCGGTTCAGTGAGATATGCTGGATTCTAAACGGAGAAGCTTCTCTGACGCTTTTTCACAGAGATTTTGAAACTGAAATCTCCCATGCCGTTTCCACCATAGGCAGCAATGGGCTTCCCCATAGAACTTGCCAACCTGAATTCCTACAGGCTAGATGTGAGAGGCACATTCTGCTGCTTCCTCCCTTAGAGTTAAACTAGCTTCTGAAAGCTCAACCTCCAGGGAGTCTGTTTGGCAGAGATATAGAACACACTTTTCCAAGCCTGTTGGAAGGCATTTGCAGTTTCATTTCGCGTCTAATTTCCCAAACCAAACTGCTTGCAGCTCTAACTGCCTTCTAACTACCACTTCTTCGGTTCAGTGAGATATGCTGGATTCTAAACGGAGAAGCTTCTCTGACGCTTTTTCACAGAGATTTTGAAACTGAAATCTCCCATGCCGTTTCCACCATAGGCAGCAATGGGCTTCCCCATAGAACTTGCCAACCTGAATTCCTACAGGCTAGATGTGAGAGGCACATTCTGCTGCTTCCTCCCTTAGAGTTAAACTAGCTTCTGAAAGCTCAACCTCCGGGGAGTTTGTTTGGCAGAGATATAGAACACACTTTTCCAAGCCTGTTGGAAGGCATTTGCAGTGTCATTTCGCGTCTAATTTCCCAAACCAAACTGCTTGCAGCTCTAACTCCCTTCTAACTACCACTTCTTCGGTTCAGTGAGATATGCTGGATTCTAAACGGAGAAGCTTCTCTGACGCTTTTTCACAGAGATTTTGAAACTGAAATTTCCAAACCCGTTTCCAACGAAGGCGCCAATGGGCTTCCCCATAGAACTTGCCAACCTGAATTCCTACAGGCTAGATGTGAGAGGCACATTCTGCTGCTTCCTCCCTTAGAGTTAAACTAGCTTCTGAAAGCTCAACCTCCGGGGAGTTTGTTTGGCAGAGATATAGAACACACTTTTCCAAGCCTGTTGGAAGGCATTTGCAGTTTCATTTCGCGTCTAATTTCCCAAACCAAACTGCTTGCAGCTCTAACTGCCTTCTAACTACCACTTCTTCGGTTCAGTGAGATATGCTGGATTCTAAACGGAGAAGCTTCTCTGACGCTTTTTCACAGAGATTTTGAAACTGAAATCTCCCATGCTGTTTCCACCATAGCCAGCAATGGGCTTAGACATAGAACTTGCCAACCTGAATTCCTACAGGCTAGATGTGAGAGGCACATTCTGCTGCTTCCTCCCTTAGAGTTAAACTAGCTTCTGAAAGCTCAACCTCCGGGGAGTCTGTTTGGCAGAGATATAGAACACACTTTTCCAAGCCTGTTGGAAGGCATTTGCAGTGTCATTTCGCGTCTAATTTCCCAAACCAAACTGCTTGCAGCTCTAACTGCCTTCTAACTACCACTTCTTCGGTTCAGTGAGATATGCTGGATTCTAAACGGAGAAGCTTCTCTGACGCTTTTTCACAGAGATTTTGAAACTGAAATCTCCCATGCCGTTTCCACCATAGGCAGCAATGGGCTTCCCCATAGAACTTGCCAACCTGAATTCCTACAGGCTAGATGTGAGAGGCACATTCTGCTGCTTCCTCCCTTAGAGTTAAACTAGCTTCTGAAAGCTCAACCTCCGGGGAGTTTGTTTGGCAGAGATATAGAACACAGTTTTCCAAGGCTGTTGGAAGGCCTTTGCAGTTTCATTTCGCGTCTAATTTCCCAAACCAAACTGCTTGCAGCTCTAACTCCCTTCTAACTACCACTTCTTCGGTTCAGTGAGATATGCTGGATTCTAAACGGAGAAGCTTCTCTGACGCTTTTTCACAGAGATTTTGAAACTGAAATTTCCAAACCCGTTTCCAACGAAGGCGCCAATGGGCTTCCCCATAGAACTTGCCAACCTGAATTCCTACAGGCTAGATGTGAGAGGCACATTCTGCTGCTTCCTCCCTTAGAGTTAAACTAGCTTCTGAAAGCTCAACCTCCGGGGAGTTTGTTTGGCAGAGATATAGAACACACTTTTCCAAGCCTGTTGGAAGGCATTTGCAGTTTCATTTCGCGTCTAATTTCCCAAACCAAACTGCTTGCAGCTCTAACTGCCTTCTAACTACCACTTCTTCGGTTCAGTGAGATATGCTGGATTCTAAACGGAGAAGCTTCTCTGACGCTTTTTCACAGAGATTTTGAAACTGAAATCTCCCATGCCGTTTCCACCATAGGCAGCAATGGGCTTCCCCATAGAACTTGCCAACCTGAATTCCTACAGGCTAGATGTGAGAGGCACATTCTGCTGCTTCCTCCCTTAGAGTTAAACTAGCTTCTGAAAGCTCAACCTCCGGGGAGTTTGTTTGGCAGAGATATAGAACACACTTTTCCAAGCCTGTTGGAAGGCATTTGCAGTGTCATTTCGCGTCTAATTTCCCAAACCAAACTGCTTGCAGCTCTAACTCCCTTCTAACTACCACTTCTTCGGTTCAGTGAGATATGCTGGATTCTAAACGGAGAAGCTTCTCTGACGCTTTTTCACAGAGATTTTGAAACTGAAATCTCCCATGCCGTTTCCACCATAGGCAGCAATGGGCTTCCCCATAGAACTTGCCAACCTGAATTCCTACAGGCTAGATGTGAGAGGCACATTCTGCTGCTTCCTCCCTTAGAGTTAAACTTGCTTCTGAAAGCTCAACCTCCGGGGAGTTTGTTTGGCAGAGATATAGAACACACTTTTCCAAGCCTGTTGGAAGGCATTTGCAGTTTCATTTCGCGTCTAATTTCCCAAACCAAACTGCTTGCAGCTCTAACTCCCTTCTAACTACCACTTCTTCGGTTCAGTGAGATATGCTGGATTCTAAACGGAGAAGCTTCTCTGACGCTTTTTCACAGAGATTTTGAAACTGAAATTTCCAAACCCGTTTCCAACGAAGGCGCCAATGGGCTTCCCCATAGAACTTGCCAACCTGAATTCCTACAGGCTAGATGTGAGAGGCACATTCTGCTGCTTCCTCCCTTAGAGTTAAACTAGCTTCTGAAAGCTCAACCTCCGGGGAGTTTGTTTGGCAGAGATATAGAACACACTTTTCCAAGCCTGTTGGAAGGCATTTGCAGTTTCATTTCGCGTCTAATTTCCCAAACCAAACTGCTTGCAGCTCTAACTCCCTTCTAACTACCACTTCTTCGGTTCAGTGAGATATGCTGGATTCTAAACGGAGAAGCTTCTCTGACGCTTTTTCACAGAGATTTTGAAACTGAAATCTCCCATGCCGTTTCCACCATAGGCAGCAATGGGCTTCCCCATAGAACTTGCCAACCTGAATTCCTACAGGCTAGATGTGAGAGGCACATTCTGCTGCTTCCTCCCTTAGAGTTAAACTAGCTTCTGAAAGCTCAACCTCCGGGGAGTTTGTTTGGCAGAGATATAGAACACACTTTTCCAAGCCTGTTGGAAGGCCTTTGCAGTTTCATTTCGCGTCTAATTTCCCAAACCAAACTGCTTGCAGCTCTAACTGCCTTCTAACTACCACTTCTTCGGTTCAGTGAGATATGCTGGATTCTAAACGGAGAAGCTTCTCTGACGCTTTTTCACAGAGATTTTGAAACTGAAATTTCCAAACCCGTTTCCAACGAAGGCGCCAATGGGCTTCCCCATAGAACTTGCCAACCTGAATTCCTACAGGCTAGATGTGAGAGGCACATTCTGCTGCTTCCTCCCTTAGAGTTAAACTAGCTTCTGAAAGCTCAACCTCCGGGGAGTTTGTTTGGCAGAGATATAGAACACACTTTTCCAAGCCTGTTAGAAGGCATTTGCAGTTTCATTTCGCGTCTAATTTCCCAAACCAAACTGCTTGCAGCTCTAACTGCCTTCTAACTACCACTTCTTCGGTTCAGTGAGATATGCTGGATTCTAAACGGAGAAGCTTCTCTGACGCTTTTTCACAGAGATTTTGAAACTGAAATCTCCCATGCTGTTTCCACCATAGCCAGCAATGGGCTTAGACATAGAACTTGCCAACCTGAATTCCTACAGGCTAGATGTGAGAGGCACATTCTGCTGCTTCCTCCCTTAGAGTTAAACTAGCTTCTGAAAGCTCAACCTCCAGGGAGTCTGTTTGGCAGAGATATAGAACACACTTTTCCAAGCCTGTTGGAAGGCATTTGCAGTTTCATTTCGCGTCTAATTTCCCAAACCAAACTGCTTGCAGCTCTAACTGCCTTCTAACTACCACTTCTTCGGTTCAGTGAGATATGCTGGATTCTAAACGGAGAAGCTTCTCTGACGCTTTTTCACAGAGATTTTGAAACTGAAATCTCCCATGCCGTTTCCACCATAGGCAGCAATGGGCTTCCCCATAGAACTTGCCAACCTGAATTCCTACAGGCTAGATGTGAGAGGCACATTCTGCTGCTTCCTCCCTTAGAGTTAAACTAGCTTCTGAAAGCTCAACCTCCGGGGAGTTTGTTTGGCAGAGATATAGAACACACTTTTCCAAGCCTGTTGGAAGGCATTTGCAGTGTCATTTCGCGTCTAATTTCCCAAACCAAACTGCTTGCAGCTCTAACTCCCTTCTAACTACCACTTCTTCGGTTCAGTGAGATATGCTGGATTCTAAACGGAGAAGCTTCTCTGACGCTTTTTCACAGAGATTTTGAAACTGAAATCTCCCATGCCGTTTCCACCATAGGCAGCAATGGGCTTCCCCATAGAACTTGCCAACCTGAATTCCTACAGGCTAGATGTGAGAGGCACATTCTGCTGCTTCCTCCCTTAGAGTTAAACTTGCTTCTGAAAGCTCAACCTCCGGGGAGTTTGTTTGGCAGAGATATAGAACACACTTTTCCAAGCCTGTTGGAAGGCATTTGCAGTTTCATTTCGCGTCTAATTTCCCAAACCAAACTGCTTGCAGCTCTAACTCCCTTCTAACTACCACTTCTTCGGTTCAGTGAGATATGCTGGATTCTAAACGGAGAAGCTTCTCTGACGCTTTTTCACAGAGATTTTGAAACTGAAATCTCCCATGCCGTTTCCACCATAGGCAGCAATGGGCTTCCCCATAGAACTTGCCAACCTGAATTCCTACAGGCTAGATGTGAGAGGCACATTCTGCTGCTTCCTCCCTTAGAGTTAAACTAGCTTCTGAAAGCTCAACCTCCGGGGAGTTTGTTTGGCAGAGATATAGAACACACTTTTCCAAGCCTGTTGGAAGGCCTTTGCAGTTTCATTTCGCGTCTAATTTCCCAAACCAAACTGCTTGCAGCTCTAACTCCCTTCTAACTACCACTTCTTCGGTTCAGTGAGATATGCTGGATTCTAAACGGAGAAGATTCTCTGACGCTTTTTCACAGAGATTTTGAAACTGAAATCTCCCATGCCGTTTCCACCATAGGCAGCAATGGGCTTCCCCATAGAACTTGCCAACCTGAATTCCTACAGGCTAGATGTGAGAGGCACATTCTGCTGCTTCCTCCCTTAGAGTTAAACTTGCTTCTGAAAGCTCAACCTCCGGGGAGTTTGTTTGGCAGAGATATAGAACACACTTTTCCAAGCCTGTTGGAAGGCATTTGCAGTTTCATTTCGCGTATAATTTCCCAAACCAAACTGCTTGTAGCTCTAACTGCCTTCTAACTACCACTTCTTCGGTTCAGTGAGATACGCTGGATTCTAAACGGAGAAGCTTCTCTGACGCTTTTTCACAGAGATTTTGAAACTGAAATTTCCAAACCCGTTTCCAACGAAGGCGCCAATGGGCTTCCCCATAGAACTTGCCAACCTGAATTCCTACAGGCTAGATGTGAGAGGCACATTCTGCTGCTTCCTCCCTTAGAGTTAAACTAGCTTCTGAAAGCTCAACCTCCGGGGAGTTTGTTTGGCAGAGATATAGAACACACTTTTCCAAGGCTGTTGGAAGGCCTTTGCAGTTTCATTTCGCGTCTAATTTCCCAAACCAAACTGCTTGCAGCTCTAACTCCCTTCTAACTACCACTTCTTCGGTTCAGTGAGATATGCTGGATTCTAAACGGAGAAGCTTCTCTGACGCTTTTTCACAGAGATTTTGAAACTGAAATTTCCAAACCCGTTTCCAACGAAGGCGCCAATGGGCTTCCCCATAGAACTTGCCAACCTGAATTCCTACAGGCTAGATGTGAGAGGCACATTCTGCTGCTTCCTCCCTTAGAGTTAACCTAGCTTCTGAAAGCTCAACCTCCGGGGAGTTTGTTTGGCAGAGATATAGAACACACTTTTCCAAGCCTGTTGGAAGGCATTTGCAGTTTCATTTCGCGTCTAATTTCCCAAACCAAACTGCTTGCAGCTCTAACTGCCTTCTAACTACCACTTCTTCGGTTCAGTGAGATATGCTGGATTCTAAACGGAGAAGCTTCTCTGACGCTTTTTCACAGAGATTTTGAAACTGAAATCTCCCATGCTGTTTCCACCATAGCCAGCAATGGGCTTAGACATAGAACTTGCCAACCTGAATTCCTACAGGCTAGATGTGAGAGGCACATTCTGCTGCTTCCTCCCTTAGAGTTAAACTAGCTTCTGAAAGCTCAACCTCCAGGGAGTCTGTTTGGCAGAGATATAGAACACACTTTTCCAAGCCTGTTGGAAGGCATTTGCAGTTTCATTTCGCGTCTAATTTCCCAAACCAAACTGCTTGCAGCTCTAACTGCCTTCTAACTACCACTTCTTCGGTTCAGTGAGATATGCTGGATTCTAAACGGAGAAGCTTCTCTGACGCTTTTTCACAGAGATTTTGAAACTGAAATCTCCCATGCCGTTTCCACCATAGGCAGCAATGGGCTTCCCCATAGAACTTGCCAACCTGAATTCCTACAGGCTAGATGTGAGAGGCACATTCTGCTGCTTCCTCCCTTAGAGTTAAACTAGCTCCTGAAAGCTCAACCTCCGGGGAGTTTGTTTGGCAGAGATATAGAACACACTTTTCCAAGCCTGTTGGAAGGCATTTGCAGTGTCATTTCGCGTCTAATTTCCCAAACCAAACTGCTTGCAGCTCTAACTGCCTTCTAACTACCACTTCTTCGGTTCAGTGAGATATGCTGGATTCTAAACGGAGAAGCTTCTCTGACGCTTTTTCACAGAGATTTTGAAACTGAAATCTCCCATGCCGTTTCCACCATAGGCAGCAATGGGCTTCCCCATAGAACTTGCCAACCTGAATTCCTACAGGCTAGATGTGAGAGGCACATTCTGCTGCTTCCTCCCTAAGAGTTAAGCTTGCTTCTGAAAGCTCAACCTCCGGGGAGTCTGTTTGGCAGAGATATAGAACACACTTTTCCAAGCCTGTTGGAAGGCCTTTGCAGTGTCATTTCGCGTCTAATTTCCCAAACCAAACTGCTTGCAGCTCTAACTCCCTTCTAACTACCACTTCTTCGGTTCAGTGAGATATGCTGGATTCTAAACGGAGAAGCTTCTCTGACGCTTTTTCACAGAGATTTTGAAACTGAAATCTCCCATGCCGTTTCCACCATAGGCAGCAATGGGCTTCCCCATAGAACTTGCCAACCTGAATTCCTACAGGCTAGATGTGAGAGGCACATTCTGCTGCTTCCTCCCTTAGAGTTAAACTAGCTTCTGAAAGCTCAACCTCCGGGGAGTTTGTTTGGCAGAGATATAGAACACAGTTTTCCAAGGCTGTTGGAAGGCCTTTGCAGTTTCATTTCGCGTCTAATTTCCCAAACCAAACTGCTTGCAGCTCTAACTCCCTTCTAACTACCACTTCTTCGGTTCAGTGAGATATGCTGGATTCTAAACGGAGAAGCTTCTCTGACGCTTTTTCACAGAGATTTTGAAACTGAAATTTCCAAACCCGTTTCCAACGAAGGCGCCAATGGGCTTCCCCATAGAACTTGCCAACCTGAATTCCTACAGGCTAGATGTGAGAGGCACATTCTGCTGCTTCCTCCCTTAGAGTTAACCTAGCTTCTGAAAGCTCAACCTCCGGGGAGTTTGTTTGGCAGAGATATAGAACACACTTTTCCAAGCCTGTTGGAAGGCATTTGCAGTTTCATTTCGCGTCTAATTTCCCAAACCAAACTGCTTGCAGCTCTAACTGCCTTCTAACTACCACTTCTTCGGTTCAGTGAGATATGCTGGATTCTAAACGGAGAAGCTTCTCTGACGCTTTTTCACAGAGATTTTGAAACTGAAATCTCCCATGCTGTTTCCACCATAGCCAGCAATGGGCTTAGACATAGAACTTGCCAACCTGAATTCCTACAGGCTAGATGTGAGAGGCACATTCTGCTGCTTCCTCCCTTAGAGTTAAACTAGCTTCTGAAAGCTCAACCTCCAGGGAGTCTGTTTGGCAGAGATATAGAACACACTTTTCCAAGCCTGTTGGAAGGCATTTGCAGTTTCATTTCGCGTCTAATTTCCCAAACCAAACTGCTTGCAGCTCTAACTGCCTTCTAACTACCACTTCTTCGGTTCAGTGAGATATGCTGGATTCTAAACGGAGAAGCTTCTCTGACGCTTTTTCACAGAGATTTTGAAACTGAAATCTCCCATGCCGTTTCCACCATAGGCAGCAATGGGCTTCCCCATAGAACTTGCCAACCTGAATTCCTACAGGCTAGATGTGAGAGGCACATTCTGCTGCTTCCTCCCTTAGAGTTAAACTAGCTTCTGAAAGCTCAACCTCCGGGGAGTTTGTTTGGCAGAGATATAGAACACACTTTTCCAAGCCTGTTGGAAGGCATTTGCAGTGTCATTTCGCGTCTAATTTCCCAAACCAAACTGCTTGCAGCTCTAACTCCCTTCTAACTACCACTTCTTCGGTTCAGTGAGATATGCTGGATTCTAAACGGAGAAGCTTCTCTGACGCTTTTTCACAGAGATTTTGAAACTGAAATCTCCCATGCCGTTTCCACCATAGGCAGCAATGGGCTTCCCCATAGAACTTGCCAACCTGAATTCCTACAGGCTAGATGTGAGAGGCACATTCTGCTGCTTCCTCCCTTAGAGTTAAACTTGCTTCTGAAAGCTCAACCTCCGGGGAGTTTGTTTGGCAGAGATATAGAACACACTTTTCCAAGCCTGTTGGAAGGCATTTGCAGTTTCATTTCGCGTCTAATTTCCCAAACCAAACTGCTTGCAGCTCTAACTCCCTTCTAACTACCACTTCTTCGGTTCAGTGAGATATGCTGGATTCTAAACGGAGAAGCTTCTCTGACGCTTTTTCACAGAGATTTTGAAACTGAAATTTCCAAACCCGTTTCCAACGAAGGCGCCAATGGGCTTCCCCATAGAACTTGCCAACCTGAATTCCTACAGGCTAGATGTGAGAGGCACATTCTGCTGCTTCCTCCCTTAGAGTTAAACTAGCTTCTGAAAGCTCAACCTCCGGGGAGTTTGTTTGGCAGAGATATAGAACACACTTTTACAAGCCTGTTGGAAGGCATTTGCAGTTTCATTTCCCGTCTAATTTCCCAAACCAAACTGCTTGCAGCTCTAACTCCCTTCTAACTACCACTTCTTCGGTTCAGTGAGATATGCTGGATTCTAAACGGAGAAGCTTCTCTGACGCTTTTTCACAGAGATTTTGAAACTGAAATCTCCCATGCCGTTTCCACCATAGGCAGCAATGGGCTTCCCCATAGAACTTGCCAACCTGAATTCCTACAGGCTAGATGTGAGAGGCACATTCTGCTGCTTCCTCCCTAAGAGTTAAGCTTGCTTCTGAAAGCTCAACCTCCGGGGAGTTTGTTTGGCAGAGATATAGAACACACTTTTCCAAGCCTGTTGGAAGGCCTTTGCAGTGTCATTTCGCATCTAATTTCCCAAACCAAACTGCTTGCAGCTCTAACTCCCTTCTAACTACCACTTCTTCGGTTCAGTGAGATATGCTGGATTCTAAACGGAGAAGCTTCTCTGATGCTTTTACACAGAGATTTTGAAACTGAAATCTCCCATGCCGTTTCCACCATAGGCAGCAATGGGCTTCCCCATAGAACTTGCCAACCTGAATTCCTACAGGCTAGATGTGAGAGGCACATTCTGCTGCTTCCTCCCTTAGAGTTAAACTAGCTTCTGAAAGCTCAACCTCCGGGGAGTTTGTTTGGCAGAGATATAGAACACACTTTTCCAAGCCTGTTGGAAGGCCTTTGCAGTTTCATTTCGCGTCTAATTTCCCAAACCAAACTGCTTGCAGCTCTAACTCCCTTCTAACTACCACTTCTTCGGTTCAGTGAGATATGCTGGATTCTAAACGGAGAAGATTCTCTGACGCTTTTTCACAGAGATTTTGAAACTGAAATCTCCCATGCCGTTTCCACCATAGGCAGCAATGGGCTTCCCCATAGAACTTGCCAACCTGAATTCCTACAGGCTAGATGTGAGAGGCACATTCTGCTGCTTCCTCCCTTAGAGTTAAACTTGCTTCTGAAAGCTCAACCTCCGGGGAGTTTGTTTGGCAGAGATATAGAACACACTTTTCCAAGCCTGTTGGAAGGCATTTGCAGTTTCATTTCGCGTCTAATTTCCCAAACCAAACTGCTTGCAGCTCTAACTGCCTTCTAACTACCACTTCTTCGGTTCAGTGAGATACGCTGGATTCTAAACGGAGAAGCTTCTCTGACGCTTTTTCACAGAGATTTTGAAACTGAAATTTCCAAACCCGTTTCCAACGAAGGCGCCAATGGGCTTCCCCATAGAACTTGCCAACCTGAATTCCTACAGGCTAGATGTGAGAGGCACATTCTGCTGCTTCCTCCCTTAGAGTTAAACTTGCTTCTGAAAGCTCAACCTCCGGGGAGTTTGTTTGGCAGAGATATAGAACACACTTTTCCAAGCCTGTTGGAAGGCATTTGCAGTTTCATTTCGCGTCTAATTTCCCAAACCAAACTGCTTGCAGCTCTAACTCCCTTCTAACTACCACTTCTTCGGTTCAGTGAGATATGCTGGATTCTAAACGGAGAAGCTTCTCTGACGCTTTTTCACAGAGATTTTGAAACTGAAATTTCCAAACCCGTTTCCAACGAAGGCGCCAATGGGCTTCCCCATAGAACTTGCCAACCTGAATTCCTACAGGCTAGATGTGAGAGGCACATTCTGCTGCTTCCTCCCTTAGAGTTAAACTAGCTTCTGAAAGCTCAACCTCCGGGGAGTTTGTTTGGCAGAGATATAGAACACACTTTTCCAAGCCTGTTGGAAGGCCTTTGCAGTTTCATTTCGCGTCTAATTTCCCAAACCAAACTGCTTGCAGCTCTAACTCCCTTCTAACTACCACTTCTTCGGTTCAGTGAGATATGCTGGATTCTAAACGGAGAAGCTTCTCTGATGCTTTTTCACAGAGATTTTGAAACTGAAATCTCCCATGCCGTTTCCACCATAGGCAGCAATGGGCTTCCCCATAGAACTTGCCAACCTGAATTCCTACAGGCTAGATGTGAGAGGCACATTCTGCTGCTTCCTCCCTTAGAGTTAAACTAGCTTCTGAAAGCTCAACCTCCGGGGAGTTTGTTTGGCAGAGATATAGAACACACTTTTCCAAGCCTGTTGGAAGGCCTTTGCAGTTTCATTTCGCGTCTAATTTCCCAAACCAAACTGCTTGCAGCTCTAACTCCCTTCTAACTACCACTTCTTCGGTTCAGTGAGATATGCTGGATTCTAAACGGAGAAGATTCTCTGACGCTTTTTCACAGAGATTTTGAAACTGAAATCTCCCATGCCGTTTCCACCATAGGCAGCAATGGGCTTCCCCATAGAACTTGCCAACCTGAATTCCTACAGGCTAGATGTGAGAGGCACATTCTGCTGCTTCCTCCCTTAGAGTTAAACTTGCTTCTGAAAGCTCAACCTCCGGGGAGTTTGTTTGGCAGAGATATAGAACACACTTTTCCAAGCCTGTTGGAAGGCATTTGCAGTTTCATTTCGCGTCTAATTTCCCAAACCAAACTGCTTGCAGCTCTAACTGCCTTCTAACTACCACTTCTTCGGTTTAGTGAGATACGCTGGATTCTAAACGGAGAAGCTTCTCTGACGCTTTTTCACAGAGATTTTGAAACCTTAATTTCCAAACCCGTTTCCAACGAAGGCGCCAATGGGCTTCCCCATAGAACTTGCCAACCTGAATTCCTACAGGCTAGATGTGAGAGGCACATTCTGCTGCTTCCTCCCTTAGAGTTAAACTAGCTTCTGAAAGCTCAACCTCCGGGGAGTTTGTTTGGCAGAGATATAGAACACACTTTTCCAAGCCTGTTGGAAGGCCTTTGCAGTGTCATTTCGCGTCTAATTTCCCAAACCAAACTGCTTGCAGCTCTAACTGCCTTCTAACTACCACTTCTTCGGTTCAGTGAGATATGCTGGATTCTAAACGGAGAAGCTTCTCTGACGCTTTTTCACAGAGATTTTGAAACTGAAATCTCCCATGCCGTTTCCACCATAGGCAGCAATGGGCTTCCCCATAGAACTTGCCAACCTGAATTCCTACAGGCTAGATGTGAGAGGCACATTCTGCTGCTTCCTCCCTAAGAGTTAAGCTTGCTTCTGAAAGCTCAACCTCCGGGGAGTCTGTTTGGCAGAGATATAGAACACACTTTTCCAAGCCTGTTGGAAGGCCTTTGCAGTGTCATTTCGCATCTAATTTCCCAAACCAAACTGTTTGCAGCTCTAACTCCCTTGTAACTACCACTTCTTCGGTTCAGTGAGATATGCTGGATTCTAAACGGAGAAGCTTCTCTGACGCTTTTTCACAGAGATTTTGAAACTGAAATCTCCCATGCCGTTTCCACCATAGGCAGCAATGGGCTTCCCCATAGAACTTGCCAACCTGAATTCCTACAGGCTAGATGTGAGAGGCACATTCTGCTGCTTCCTCCCTTAGAGTTAAACTAGCTTCTGAAAGCTCAACCTCCGGGGAGTTTGTTTGGCAGAGATATAGAACACACTTTTCCAAGCCTGTTGGAAGGCATTTGCAGTTTCATTTCGCGTCTAATTTCCCAAACCAAACTGCTTGCAGCTCTAACTGCCTTCTAACTACCACTTCTTCGGTTCAGTGAGATATGCTGGATTCTAAACGGAGAAGCTTCTCTGACGCTTTTTCACAGAGATTTTGAAACTGAAATCTCCCATGCCGTTTCCACCATAGCCAGCAATGGGCTTAGACATAGAACTTGCCAACCTGAATTCCTACAGGCTAGATGTGAGAGGCACATTCTGCTGCTTCCTCCCTTAGAGTTAAACTAGCTTCTGAAAGCTCAACCTCCAGGGAGTCTGTTTGGCAGAGATATAGAACACACTTTTCCAAGCCTGTTGGAAGGCATTTGCAGTTTCATTTCGCGTCTAATTTCCCAAACCAAACTGCTTGCAGCTCTAACTGCCTTCTAACTACCACTTCTTCGGTTCAGTGAGATATGCTGGATTCTAAACGGAGAAGCTTCTCTGACGCTTTTTCACAGAGATTTTGAAACTGAAATCTCCCATGCCGTTTCCACCATAGGCAGCAATGGGCTTCCCCATAGAACTTGCCAACCTGAATTCCTACAGGCTAGATGTGAGAGGCACATTCTGCTGCTTCCTCCCTTAGAGTTAAACTAGCTTCTTAAAGCTCAACCTCCGGGGAGTTTGTTTGGCAGAGATATAGAACACACTTTTCCAAGCCTGTTGGAAGGCATTTGCAGTGTCATTTCGCGTCTAATTTCCCAAACCAAACTGCTTGCAGCTCTAACTCCCTTCTAACTACCACTTCTTCGGTTCAGTGAGATATGCTGGATTCTAAACGGAGAAGCTTCTCTGACGCTTTTTCACAGAGATTTTGAAACTGAAATCTCCCATGCCGTTTCCACCATAGGCAGCAATGGGCTTCCCCATAGAACTTGCCAACCTGAATTCCTACAGGCTAGATGTGAGAGGCACATTCTGCTGCTTCCTCCCTTAGAGTTAAACTTGCTTCTGAAAGCTCAACCTCCGGGGAGTTTGTTTGGCAGAGATATAGAACACACTTTTCCAAGCCTGTTGGAAGGCATTTGCAGTTTCATTTCGCGTCTAATTTCCCAAACCAAACTGCTTGCAGCTCTAACTCCCTTCTAACTACCACTTCTTCGGTTCAGTGAGATATGCTGGATTCTAAACGGAGAAGCTTCTCTGACGCTTTTTCACAGAGATTTTGAAACTGAAATCTCCCATGCCGTTTCCACCATAGGCAGCAATGGGCTTCCCCATAGAACTTGCCAACCTGAATTCCTACAGGCTAGATGTGAGAGGCACATTCTGCTGCTTCCTCCCTTAGAGTTAAACTAGCTTCTGAAAGCTCAACCTCCGGGGAGTTTGTTTGGCAGAGATATAGAACACACTTTTCCAAGCCTGTTGGAAGGCCTTTGCAGTTTCATTTCGCGTCTAATTTCCCAAACCAAACTGCTTGCAGCTCTAACTCCCTTCTAACTACCACTTCTTCGGTTCAGTGAGATATGCTGGATTCTAAACGGAGAAGCTTCTCTGACGCTTTTTCACAGAGATTTTGAAACTGAAATTTCCAAACCCGTTTCCAACGAAGGCGCCAATGGGCTTCCCCATAGAACTTGCCAACCTGAATTCCTACAGGCTAGATGTGAGAGGCACATTCTGCTGCTTCCTCCCTTAGAGTTAAACTAGCTTCTGAAAGCTTAACCTCCGGGGAGTTTGTTTGGCAGAGATATAGAACACACTTTTCCAAGCCTGTTGGAAGGCATTTGCAGTTTCATTTCGCGTCTAATTTCCCAAACCAAACTGCTTGCAGCTCTAACTGCCTTCTAACTACCACTTCTTCGGTTCAGTGAGATATGCTGGATTCTAAACGGAGAAGCTTCTCTGACGCTTTTTCACAGAGATTTTGAAACTGAAATCTCCCATGCTGTTTCCACCATAGCCAGCAATGGGCTTAGACATAGAACTTGCCAACCTGAATTCCTACAGGCTAGATGTGAGAGGCACATTCTGCTGCTTCCTCCCTTAGAGTTAAACTAGCTTCTGAAAGCTCAACCTCCAGGGAGTCTGTTTGGCAGAGATATAGAACACACTTTTCCAAGCCTGTTGGAAGGCATTTGCAGTTTCATTTCGCGTCTAATTTCCCAAACCAAACTGCTTGCAGCTCTAACTGCCTTCTAACTACCACTTCTTCGGTTCAGTGAGATATGCTGGATTCTAAACGGAGAAGCTTCTCTGACGCTTTTTCACAGAGATTTTGAAACTGAAATCTCCCATGCCGTTTCCACCATAGGCAGCAATGGGCTTCCCCATAGAACTTGCCAACCTGAATTCCTACAGGCTAGATGTGAGAGGCACATTCTGCTGCTTCCTCCCTTAGAGTTAAACTAGCTTCTGAAAGCTCAACCTCCGGGGAGTTTGTTTGGCAGAGATATAGAACACACTTTTCCAAGCCTGTTGGAAGGCATTTGCAGTGTCATTTCGCGTCTAATTTCCCAAACCAAACTGCTTGCAGCTCTAACTCCCTTCTAACTACCACTTCTTCGGTTCAGTGAGATATGCTGGATTCTAAACGGAGAAGCTTCTCTGACGCTTTTTCACAGAGATTTTGAAACTGAAATCTCCCATGCCGTTTCCACCATAGGCAGCAATGGGCTTCCCCATAGAACTTGCCAACCTGAATTCCTACAGGCTAGATGTGAGAGGCACATTCTGCTGCTTCCTCCCTTAGAGTTAAACTTGCTTCTGAAAGCTCAACCTCCGGGGAGTTTGTTTGGCAGAGATATAGAACACACTTTTCCAAGCCTGTTGGAAGGCATTTGCAGTTTCATTTCGCGTCTAATTTCCCAAACCAAACTGCTTGCAGCTCTAACTCCCTTCTAACTACCACTTCTTCGGTTCAGTGAGATATGCTGGATTCTAAACGGAGAAGCTTCTCTGACGCTTTTTCACAGAGATTTTGAAACTGAAATTTCCAAACCCGTTTCCAACGAAGGCGCCAATGGGCTTCCCCATAGAACTTGCCAACCTGAATTCCTACAGGCTAGATGTGAGAGGCACATTCTGCTGCTTCCTCCCTTAGAGTTAAACTAGCTTCTGAAAGCTCAACCTCCGGGGAGTTTGTTTGGCAGAGATATAGAACACACTTTTCCAAGCCTGTTGGAAGGCCTTTGCAGTTTCATTTCGCGTCTAATTTCCCAAACCAAACTGCTTGCAGCTCTAACTCCCTTCTAACTACCACTTCTTCGGTTCAGTGAGATATGCTGGATTCTAAACGGAGAAGCTTCTCTGATGCTTTTTCACAGAGATTTTGAAACTGAAATCTCCCATGCCGTTTCCACCATAGGCAGCAATGGGCTTCCCCATAGAACTTGCCAACCTGAATTCCTACAGGCTAGATGTGAGAGGCACATTCTGCTGCTTCCTCCCTTAGAGTTAAACTAGCTTCTGAAAGCTCAACCTCCGGGGAGTTTGTTTGGCAGAGATATAGAACACACTTTTCCAAGCCTGTTGGAAGGCCTTTGCAGTTTCATTTCGCGTCTAATTTCCCAAACCAAACTGCTTGCAGCTCTAACTCCCTTCTAACTACCACTTCTTCGGTTCAGTGAGATATGCTGGATTCTAAACGGAGAAGATTCTCTGACGCTTTTTCACAGAGATTTTGAAACTGAAATCTCCCATGCCGTTTCCACCATAGGCAGCAATGGGCTTCCCCATAGAACTTGCCAACCTGAATTCCTACAGGCTAGATGTGAGAGGCACATTCTGCTGCTTCCTCCCTTAGAGTTAAACTTGCTTCTGAAAGCTCAACCTCCGGGGAGTTTGTTTGGCAGAGATATAGAACACACTTTTCCAAGCCTGTTGGAAGGCATTTGCAGTTTCATTTCGCGTCTAATTTCCCAAACCAAACTGCTTGCAGCTCTAACTGCCTTCTAACTACCACTTCTTCGGTTTAGTGAGATACGCTGGATTCTAAACGGAGAAGCTTCTCTGACGCTTTTTCACAGAGATTTTGAAACTGAAATTTCCAAACCCGTTTCCAACGAAGGCGCCAATGGGCTTCCCCATAGAACTTGCCAACCTGAATTCCTACAGGCTAGATGTGAGAGGCACATTCTGCTGCTTCCTCCCTTAGAGTTAAACTAGCTTCTGAAAGCTCAACCTCCGGGGAGTTTGTTTGGCAGAGATATAGAACACACTTTTCCAAGCCTGTTGGAAGGCATTTGCAGTTTCATTTCGCGTCTAATTTCCCAAACCAAACTGCTTGCAGCTCTAACTGCCTTCTAACTACCACTTCTTCGGTTCAGTGAGATATGCTGGATTCTAGACGGAGAAGCTTCTCTGACGCTTTTTCACAGAGATTTTGAAACTGAAATCTCCCATGCCGTTTCCACCATAGGCAGCAATGGGCTTCCCCATAGAACTTGCCAACCTGAATTCCTACAGGCTAGATGTGAGAGGCACATTCTGCTGCTTCCTCCCTAAGAGTTAAGCTTGCTTCTGAAAGCTCAACCTCCGGGGAGTCTGTTTGGCAGAGATATAGAACACACTTTTCCAAGCCTGTTGGAAGGCCTTTGCAGTGTCATTTCGCATCTAATTTCCCAAACCAAACTGTTTGCAGCTCTAACTCCCTTGTAACTACCACTTCTTCGGTTCAGTGAGATATGCTGGATTCTAAACGGAGAAGCTTCTCTGACGCTTTTTCACAGAGATTTTGAAACTGAAATCTCCCATGCCGTTTCCACCATAGGCAGCAATGGGCTTCCCCATAGAACTTGCCAACCTGAATTCCTACAGGCTAGATGTGAGAGGCACATTCTGCTGCTTCCTCCCTTAGAGTTAAACTAGCTTCTGAAAGCTCAACCTCCGGGGAGTTTGTTTGGCAGAGATATAGAACACACTTTTCCAAGCCTGTTGGAAGGCATTTTCAGTTTCATTTCGCGTCTAATTTCCCAAACCAAACTGCTTGCAGCTCTAACTCCCTTCTAACTACCACTTCTTCGGTTCAGTGAGATATGCTGGATTCTAAACGGAGAAGCTTCTCTGACGCTTTTTCACAGAGATTTTGAAACTGAAATCTCCCATGCCGTTTCCACCATAGGCAGCAATGGGCTTCCCCATAGAACTTGCCAACCTGAATTCCTACAGGCTAGATGTGAGAGGCACATTCTGCTGCTTCCTCCCTAAGAGTTAAGCTTGCTTCTGAAAGCTCAACCTCCGGGGAGTTTGTTTGGCAGAGATATAGAACACACTTTTCCAAGCCTGTTGGAAGGCCTTTGCAGTGTCATTTCGCATCTAATTTCCCAAACCAAACTGCTTGCAGCTCTAACTCCCTTCTAACTACCACTTCTTCGGTTCAGTGAGATATGCTGGATTCTAAACGGAGAAGCTTCTCTGACGCTTTTTCACAGAGATTTTGAAACTGAAATCTCCCATGCCGTTTCCACCATAGGCAGCAATGGGCTTCCCCATAGAACTTGCCAACCTGAATTCCTACAGGCTAGATGTGAGAGGCACATTCTGCTGCTTCCTCCCTTAGAGTTAAACTTGCTTCTGAAAGCTCAACCTCCGGGGAGTTTGTTTGGCAGAGATATAGAACACACTTTTCCAAGCCTGTTGGAAGGCATTTGCAGTTTCATTTCGCGTCTAATTTCCCAAACCAAACTGCTTGCAGCTCTAACTCCCTTCTAACTACCACTTCTTCGGTTCAGTGAGATATGCTGGATTCTAAACGGAGAAGCTTCTCTGACGCTTTTTCACAGAGATTTTGAAACTGAAATCTCCCATGCCGTTTCCACCATAGGCAGCAATGGGCTTCCCCATAGAACTTGCCAACCTGAATTCCTACAGGCTAGATGTGAGAGGCACATTCTGCTGCTTCCTCCCTTAGAGTTAAACTAGCTTCTGAAAGCTCAACCTCCGGGGAGTTTGTTTGGCAGAGATATAGAACACACTTTTCCAAGCCTGTTGGAAGGCCTTTGCAGTTTCAGTTCGCGTCTAATTTCCCAAACCAAACTGCTTGCAGCTCTAACTCCCTTCTAACTACCACTTCTTCGGTTCAGTGAGATATGCTGGATTCTAAACGGAGAAGCTTCTCTGACGCTTTTTCACAGAGATTTTGAAACTGAAATTTCCAAACCCGTTTCCAACGAAGGCGCCAATGGGCTTCCCCATAGAACTTGCCAACCTGAATTCCTACAGGCTAGATGTGAGAGGCACATTCTGCTGCTTCCTCCCTTAGAGTTAAACTAGCTTCTGAAAGCTTAACCTCCGGGGAGTTTGTTTGGCAGAGATATAGAACACACTTTTCCAAGCCTGTTGGAAGGCATTTGCAGTTTCATTTCGCGTCTAATTTCCCAAACCAAACTGCTTGCAGCTCTAACTGCCTTCTAACTACCACTTCTTCGGTTCAGTGAGATATGCTGGATTCTAAACGGAGAAGCTTCTCTGACGCTTTTTCACAGAGATTTTGAAACTGAAATCTCCCATGCTGTTTCCACCATAGCCAGCAATGGGCTTAGACATAGAACTTGCCAACCTGAATTCCTACAGGCTAGATGTGAGAGGCACATTCTGCTGCTTCCTCCCTTAGAGTTAAACTAGCTTCTGAAAGCTCAACCTCCAGGGAGTCTGTTTGGCAGAGATATAGAACACACTTTTCCAAGCCTGTTGGAAGGCATTTGCAGTTTCATTTCGCGTCTAATTTCCCAAACCAAACTGCTTGCAGCTCTAACTGCCTTCTAACTACCACTTCTTCGGTTCAGTGAGATATGCTGGATTCTAAACGGAGAAGCTTCTCTGACGCTTTTTCACAGAGATTTTGAAACTGAAATCTCCCATGCCGTTTCCACCATAGGCAGCAATGGGCTTCCCCATAGAACTTGCCAACCTGAATTCCTACAGGCTAGATGTGAGAGGCACATTCTGCTGCTTCCTCCCTTAGAGTTAAACTAGCTTCTGAAAGCTCAACCTCCGGGGAGTTTGTTTGGCAGAGATATAGAACACACTTTTCCAAGCCTGTTGGAAGGCATTTGCAGTGTCATTTCGCGTCTAATTTCCCAAACCAAACTGCTTGCAGCTCTAACTCCCTTCTAACTACCACTTCTTCGGTTCAGTGAGATATGCTGGATTCTAAACGGAGAAGCTTCTCTGACGCTTTTTCACAGAGATTTTGAAACTGAAATCTCCCATGCCGTTTCCACCATAGGCAGCAATGGGCTTCCCCATAGAACTTGCCAACCTGAATTCCTACAGGCTAGATGTGAGAGGCACATTCTGCTGCTTCCTCCCTTAGAGTTAAACTTGCTTCTGAAAGCTCAACCTCCGGGGAGTTTGTTTGGCAGAGATATAGAACACACTTTTCCAAGCCTGTTGGAAGGCATTTGCAGTTTCATTTCGCGTCTAATTTCCCAAACCAAACTGCTTGCAGCTCTAACTCCCTTCTAACTACCACTTCTTCGGTTCAGTGAGATATGCTGGATTCTAAACGGAGAAGCTTCTCTGACGCTTTTTCACAGAGATTTTGAAACTGAAATTTCCAAACCCGTTTCCAACGAAGGCGCCAATGGGCTTCCCCATAGAACTTGCCAACCTGAATTCCTACAGGCTAGATGTGAGAGGCACATTCTGCTGCTTCCTCCCTTAGAGTTAAACTAGCTTCTGAAAGCTCAACCTCCGGGGAGTTTGTTTGGCAGAGATATAGAACACACTTTTCCAAGCCTGTTGGAAGGCATTTGCAGTTTCATTTCGCGTCTAATTTCCCAAACCAAACTGCTTGCAGCTCTAACTCCCTTCTAACTACCACTTCTTCGGTTCAGTGAGATATGCTGGATTCTAAACGGAGAAGCTTCTCTGACGCTTTTTCACAGAGATTTTGAAACTGAAATCTCCCATGCCGTTTCCACCATAGGCAGCAATGGGCTTCCCCATAGAACTTGCCAACCTGAATTCCTACAGGCTAGATGTGAGAGGCACATTCTGCTGCTTCCTCCCTAAGAGTTAAGCTTGCTTCTGAAAGCTCAACCTCCGGGGAGTTTGTTTGGCAGAGATATAGAACACACTTTTCCAAGCCTGTTGGAAGGCCTTTGCAGTGTCATTTCGCATCTAATTTCCCAAACCAAACTGCTTGCAGCTCTAACTCCCTTCTAACTACCACTTCTTCGGTTCAGTGAGATATGCTGGATTCTAAACGGAGAAGCTTCTCTGATGCTTTTTCACAGAGATTTTGAAACTGAAATCTCCCATGCCGTTTCCACCATAGGCAGCAATGGGCTTCCCCATAGAACTTGCCAACCTGAATTCCTACAGGCTAGATGTGAGAGGCACATTCTGCTGCTTCCTCCCTTAGAGTTAAACTAGCTTCTGAAAGCTCAACCTCCGGGGAGTTTGTTTGGCAGAGATATAGAACACACTTTTCCAAGCCTGTTGGAAGGCCTTTGCAGTTTCATTTCGCGTCTAATTTCCCAAACCAAACTGCTTGCAGCTCTAACTCCCTTCTAACTACCACTTCTTCGGTTCAGTGAGATATGCTGGATTCTAAACGGAGAAGATTCTCTGACGCTTTTTCACAGAGATTTTGAAACTGAAATCTCCCATGCCGTTTCCACCATAGGCAGCAATGGGCTTCCCCATAGAACTTGCCAACCTGAATTCCTACAGGCTAGATGTGAGAGGCACATTCTGCTGCTTCCTCCCTTAGAGTTAAACTTGCTTCTGAAAGCTCAACCTCCGGGGAGTTTGTTTGGCAGAGATATAGAACACACTTTTCCAAGCCTGTTGGAAGGCATTTGCAGTTTCATTTCGCGTCTAATTTCCCAAACCAAACTGCTTGCAGCTCTAACTGCCTTCTAACTACCACTTCTTCGGTTCAGTGAGATACGCTGGATTCTAAACGGAGAAGCTTCTCTGACGCTTTTTCACAGAGATTTTGAAACTGAAATTTCCAAACCCGTTTCCAACGAAGGCGCCAATGGGCTTCCCCATAGAACTTGCCAACCTGAATTCCTACAGGCTAGATGTGAGAGGCACATTCTGCTGCTTCCTCCCTTAGAGTTAAACTAGCTTCTGAAAGCTCAACCTCCGGGGAGTTTGTTTGGCAGAGATATAGAACACACTTTTCCAAGCCTGTTGGAAGGCATTTGCAGTTTCATTTCGCGTCTAATTTCCCAAACCAAACTGCTTGCAGCTCTAACTGCCTTCTAACTACCACTTCTTCGGTTCAGTGAGATATGCTGGATTCTAAACGGAGAAGCTTCTCTGACGCTTTTTCACAGAGATTTTGAAACTGAAATCTCCCATGCTGTTTCCACCATAGCCAGCAATGGGCTTCCCCATAGAACTTGCCAACCTGAATTCCTACAGGCTAGATGTGAGAGGCACATTCTGCTGCTTCCTCCCTTAGAGTTAAACTAGCTTCTGAAAGCTCAACCTCCAGGGAGTCTGTTTGGCAGAGATATAGAACACACTTTTCCAAGCCTGTTGGGAGGCATTTGCAGTTTCATTTCGCGTCTAATTTCCCAAACCAAACTGCTTGCAGCTCTAACTGCCTTCTAACTACCACTTCTTCGGTTCAGTGAGATATGCTGGATTCTAAACGGAGAAGCTTCTCTGACGCTTTTTCACAGAGATTTTGAAACTGAAATCTCCCATGCCGTTTCCACCATAGGCAGCAATGGGCTTCCCCATAGAACTTGCCAACCTGAATTCCTACAGGCTAGATGTGAGAGGCACATTCTGCTGCTTCCTCCCTAAGAGTTAAGCTTGCTTCTGAAAGCTCAACCTCCGGGGAGTCTGTTTGGCAGAGATATAGAACACACTTTTCCAAGCCTGTTGGAAGGCCTTTGCAGTGTCATTTCGCATCTAATTTCCCAAACCAAACTGCTTGCAGCTCTAACTCCCTTCTAACTACCACTTCTTCGGTTCAGTGAGATATGCTGGATTCTAAACGGAGAAGCTTCTCTGACGCTTTTTCACAGAGATTTTGAAACTGAAATCTCCCATGCCGTTTCCACCATAGGCAGCAATGGGCTTCCCCATAGAACTTGCCAACCTGAATTCCTACAGGCTAGATGTGAGAGGCACATTCTGCTGCTTCCTCCCTTAGAGTTAAACTAGCTTCTGAAAGCTCAACCTCCGGGGAGTTTGTTTGGCAGAGATATAGAACACAGTTTTCCAAGGCTGTTGGAAGGCCTTTGCAGTTTCATTTCGCGTCTAATTTCCCAAACCAAACTGCTTGCAGCTCTAACTCCCTTCTAACTACCACTTCTTCGGTTCAGTGAGATATGCTGGATTCTAAACGGAGAAGCTTCTCTGACGCTTTTTCACAGAGATTTTGAAACTGAAATTTCCAAACCCGTTTCCAACGAAGGCGCCAATGGGCTTCCCCATAGAACTTGCCAACCTGAATTCCTACAGGCTAGATGTGAGAGGCACATTCTGCTGCTTCCTCCCTTAGAGTTAACCTAGCTTCTGAAAGCTCAACCTCCGGGGAGTTTGTTTGGCAGAGATATAGAACACACTTTTCCAAGCCTGTTGGAAGGCATTTGCAGTTTCATTTCGCGTCTAATTTCCCAAACCAAACTGCTTGCAGCTCTAACTGCCTTCTAACTACCACTTCTTCGGTTCAGTGAGATATGCTGGATTCTAAACGGAGAAGCTTCTCTGACGCTTTTTCACAGAGATTTTGAAACTGAAATCTCCCATGCTGTTTCCACCATAGCCAGCAATGGGCTTAGACATAGAACTTGCCAACCTGAATTCCTACAGGCTAGATGTGAGAGGCACATTCTGCTGCTTCCTCCCTTAGAGTTAAACTAGCTTCTGAAAGCTCAACCTCCGGGGAGTTTGTTTGGCAGAGATATAGAACACACTTTTCCAAGCCTGTTGGAAGGCATTTGCAGTGTCATTTCGCGTCTAATTTCCCAAACCAAACTGCTTGCAGCTCTAACTCCCTTCTAACTACCACTTCTTCGGTTCAGTGAGATATGCTGGATTCTAAACGGAGAAGCTTCTCTGACGCTTTTTCACAGAGATTTTGAAACTGAAATCTCCCATGCCGTTTCCACCATAGGCAGCAATGGGCTTCCCCATAGAACTTGCCAACCTGAATTCCTACAGGCTAGATGTGAGAGGCACATTCTGCTGCTTCCTCCCTTAGAGTTAAACTTGCTTCTGAAAGCTCAACCTCCGGGGAGTTTGTTTGGCAGAGATATAGAACACACTTTTCCAAGCCTGTTGGAAGGCATTTGCAGTTTCATTTCGCGTCTAATTTCCCAAACCAAACTGCTTGCAGCTCTAACTCCCTTCTAACTACCACTTCTTCGGTTCAGTGAGATATGCTGGATTCTAAACGGAGAAGCTTCTCTGACGCTTTTTCACAGAGATTTTGAAACTGAAATCTCCCATGCCGTTTCCACCATAGGCAGCAATGGGCTTCCCCATAGAACTTGCCAACCTGAATTCCTACAGGCTAGATGTGAGAGGCACATTCTGCTGCTTCCTCCCTTAGAGTTAAACTAGCTTCTGAAAGCTCAACCTCCGGGGAGTTTGTTTGGCAGAGATATAGAACACACTTTTCCAAGCCTGTTGGAAGGCCTTTGCAGTTTCATTTCGCGTCTAATTTCCCAAACCAAACTGCTTGCAGCTCTAACTCCCTTCTAACTACCACTTCTTCGGTTCAGTGAGATATGCTGGATTCTAAACGGAGAAGCTTCTCTGACGCTTTTTCACAGAGATTTTGAAACTGAAATTTCCAAACCCGTTTCCAACGAAGGCGCCAATGGGCTTCCCCATAGAACTTGCCAACCTGAATTCCTACAGGCTAGATGTGAGAGGCACATTCTGCTGCTTCCTCCCTTAGAGTTAAACTAGCTTCTGAAAGCTTAACCTCCGGGGAGTTTGTTTGGCAGAGATATAGAACACACTTTTCCAAGCCTGTTGGAAGGCATTTGCAGTTTCATTTCGCGTCTAATTTCCCAAACCAAACTGCTTGCAGCTCTAACTGCCTTCTAACTACCACTTCTTCGGTTCAGTGAGATATGCTGGATTCTAAACGGAGAAGCTTCTCTGACGCTTTTTCACAGAGATTTTGAAACTGAAATCTCCCATGCTGTTTCCACCATAGCCAGCAATGGGCTTAGACATAGAACTTGCCAACCTGAATTCCTACAGGCTAGATGTGAGAGGCACATTCTGCTGCTTCCTCCCTTAGAGTTAAACTAGCTTCTGAAAGCTCAACCTCCAGGGAGTCTGTTTGGCAGAGATATAGAACACACTTTTCCAAGCCTGTTGGAAGGCATTTGCAGTTTCATTTCGCGTCTAATTTCCCAAACCAAACTGCTTGCAGCTCTAACTGCCTTCTAACTACCACTTCTTCGGTTCAGTGAGATATGCTGGATTCTAAACGGAGAAGCTTCTCTGACGCTTTTTCACAGAGATTTTGAAACTGAAATCTCCCATGCCGTTTCCACCATAGGCAGCAATGGGCTTCCCCATAGAACTTGCCAACCTGAATTCCTACAGGCTAGATGTGAGAGGCACATTCTGCTGCTTCCTCCCTTAGAGTTAAACTAGCTTCTGAAAGCTCAACCTCCGGGGAGTTTGTTTGGCAGAGATATAGAACACACTTTTCCAAGCCTGTTGGAAGGCATTTGCAGTGTCATTTCGCGTCTAATTTCCCAAACCAAACTGCTTGCAGCTCTAACTCCCTTCTAACTACCACTTCTTCGGTTCAGTGAGATATGCTGGATTCTAAACGGAGAAGCTTCTCTGACGCTTTTTCACAGAGATTTTGAAACTGAAATCTCCCATGCCGTTTCCACCATAGGCAGCAATGGGCTTCCCCATAGAACTTGCCAACCTGAATTCCTACAGGCTAGATGTGAGAGGCACATTCTGCTGCTTCCTCCCTTAGAGTTAAACTTGCTTCTGAAAGCTCAACCTCCGGGGAGTTTGTTTGGCAGAGATATAGAACACACTTTTCCAAGCCTGTTGGAAGGCATTTGCAGTTTCATTTCGCGTCTAATTTCCCAAACCAAACTGCTTGCAGCTCTAACTCCCTTCTAACTACCACTTCTTCGGTTCAGTGAGATATGCTGGATTCTAAACGGAGAAGCTTCTCTGACGCTTTTTCACAGAGATTTTGAAACTGAAATTTCCAAACCCGTTTCCAACGAAGGCGCCAATGGGCTTCCCCATAGAACTTGCCAACCTGAATTCCTACAGGCTAGATGTGAGAGGCACATTCTGCTGCTTCCTCCCTTAGAGTTAAACTAGCTTCTGAAAGCTCAACCTCCGGGGAGTTTGTTTGGCAGAGATATAGAACACACTTTTCCAAGCCTGTTGGAAGGCCTTTGCAGTTTCATTTCGCGTCTAATTTCCCAAACCAAACTGCTTGCAGCTCTAACTCCCTTCTAACTACCACTTCTTAGGTTCAGTGAGATATGCTGGATTCTAAACGGAGAAGCTTCTCTGATGCTTTTTCACAGAGATTTTGAAACTGAAATCTCCCATGCCGTTTCCACCATAGGCAGCAATGGGCTTCCCCATAGAACTTGCCAACCTGAATTCCTACAGGCTAGATGTGAGAGGCACATTCTGCTGCTTCCTCCCTTAGAGTTAAACTTGCTTCTGAAAGCTCAACCTCCGGGGAGTTTGTTTGGCAGAGATATAGAACACACTTTTCCAAGCCTGTTGGAAGGCCTTTGCAGTTTCATTTCGCGTCTAATTTCCCAAACCAAACTGCTTGCAGCTCTAACTCCCTTCTAACTACCACTTCTTCGGTTCAGTGAGATATGCTGGATTCTAAACGGAGAAGATTCTCTGACGCTTTTTCACAGAGATTTTGAAACTGAAATCTCCCATGCCGTTTCCACCATAGGCAGCAATGGGCTTCCCCATAGAACTTGCCAACCTGAATTCCTACAGGCTAGATGTGAGAGGCACATTCTGCTGCTTCCTCCCTTAGAGTTAAACTTGCTTCTGAAAGCTCAACCTCCGGGGAGTTTGTTTGGCAGAGATATAGAACACACTTTTCCAAGCCTGTTGGAAGGCATTTGCAGTTTCATTTCGCGTCTAATTTCCCAAACCAAACTGCTTGCAGCTCTAACTGCCTTCTAACTACCACTTCTTCGGTTTAGTGAGATACGCTGGATTCTAAACGGAGAAGCTTCTCTGACGCTTTTTCACAGAGATTTTGAAACTGAAATTTCCAAACCCGTTTCCAACGAAGGCGCCAATGGGCTTCCCCATAGAACTTGCCAACCTGAATTCCTACAGGCTAGATGTGAGAGGCACATTCTGCTGCTTCCTCCCTTAGAGTTAAACTAGCTTCTGAAAGCTCAACCTCCGGGGAGTTTGTTTGGCAGAGATATAGAACACACTTTTCCAAGCCTGTTGGAAGGCATTTGCAGTTTCATTTCGCGTCTAATTTCCCAAACCAAACTGCTTGCAGCTCTAACTGCCTTCTAACTACCACTTCTTCGGTTCAGTGAGATATGCTGGATTCTAAACGGAGAAGCTTCTCTGACGCTTTTTCACAGAGATTTTGAAACTGAAATCTCCCATGCCGTTTCCACCATAGGCAGCAATGGGCTTCCCCATAGAACTTGCCAACCTGAATTCCTACAGGCTAGATGTGAGAGGCACATTCTGCTGCTTCCTCCCTAAGAGTTAAGCTTGCTTCTGAAAGCTCAACCTCCGGGGAGTCTGTTTGGCAGAGATATAGAACACACTTTTCCAAGCCTGTTGGAAGGCCTTTGCAGTGTCATTTCGCATCTAATTTCCCAAACCAAACTGTTTGCAGCTCTAACTCCCTTGTAACTACCACTTCTTCGGTTCAGTGAGATATGCTGGATTCTAAACGGAGAAGCTTCTCTGACGCTTTTTCACAGAGATTTTGAAACTGAAATCTCCCATGCCGTTTCCACCATAGGCAGCAATGGGCTTCCCCATAGAACTTGCCAACCTGAATTCCTACAGGCTAGATGTGAGAGGCACATTCTGCTGCTTCCTCCCTTAGAGTTAAACTAGCTTCTGAAAGCTCAACCTCCGGGGAGTTTGTTTGGCAGAGATATAGAACACACTTTTCCAAGCCTGTTGGAAGGCATTTGCAGTTTCATTTCGCGTCTAATTTCCCAAACCAAACTGCTTGCAGCTCTAACTCCCTTCTAACTACCACTTCTTCGGTTCAGTGAGATATGCTGGATTCTAAACGGAGAAGCTTCTCTGACGCTTTTTCACAGAGATTTTGAAACTGAAATCTCCCATGCCGTTTCCACCATAGGCAGCAATGGGCTTCCCCATAGAACTTGCCAACCTGAATTCCTACAGGCTAGATGTGAGAGGCACATTCTGCTGCTTCCTCCCTTAGAGTTAAACTTGCTTCTGAAAGCTCAACCTCCGGGGAGTTTGTTTGGCAGAGATATAGAACACACTTTTCCAAGCCTGTTGGAAGGCATTTGCAGTTTCATTTCGCGTCTAATTTCCCAAACCAAACTGCTTGCAGCTCTAACTCCCTTCTAACTACCACTTCTTCGGTTCAGTGAGATATGCTGGATTCTAAACGGAGAAGCTTCTCTGACGCTTTTTCACAGAGATTTTGAAACTGAAATCTCCCATGCAGTTTCCACCATAGGCAGCAATGGGCTTCCCCATAGAACTTGCCAACCTGAATTCCTACAGGCTAGATGTGAGAGGCACATTCTGCTGCTTCCTCCCTAAGAGTTAAGCTTGCTTCTGAAAGCTCAACCTCCGGGGAGTTTGTTTGGCAGAGATATAGAACACACTTTTCCAAGCCTGTTGGAAGGCCTTTGCAGTGTCATTTCGCATCTAATTTCCCAAACCAAACTGCTTGCAGCTCTAACTGCCTTCTAACTACCACTTCTTCGGTTCAGTGAGATATGCTGGATTCTAAACGGAGAAGCTTCTCTGATGCTTTTTCACAGAGATTTTGAAACTGAAATCTCCCATGCCGTTTCCACCATAGGCAGCAATGGGCTTCCCCATAGAACTTGCCAACCTGAATTCCTACAGGCTAGATGTGAGAGGCACATTCTGCTGCTTCCTCCGTTAGAGTTAAACTAGCTTCTGAAAGCTCAACCTCCGGGGAGTTTGTTTGGCAGAGATATAGAACACACTTTTCCAAGCCTGTTGGAAGGCCTTTGCAGTTTCATTTCGCGTCTAATTTCCCAAACCAAACTGCTTGCAGCTCTAACTCCCTTCTAACTACCACTTCTTCGGTTCAGTGAGATATGCTGGATTCTAAACGGAGAAGATTCTCTGACGCTTTTTCACAGAGATTTTGAAACTGAAATCTCCCATGCCGTTTCCACCATAGGCAGCAATGGGCTTCCCCATAGAACTTGCCAACCTGAATTCCTACAGGCTAGATGTGAGAGGCACATTCTGCTGCTTCCTCCCTTAGAGTTAAACTTGCTTCTGAAAGCTCAACCTCCGGGGAGTTTGTTTGGCAGAGATATAGAACACACTTTTCCAAGCCTGTTGGAAGGCATTTGCAGTTTCATTTCGCGTCTAATTTCCCAAACCAAACTGCTTGCAGCTCTAACTGCCTTCTAACTACCACTTCTTCGGTTCAGTGAGATATGCTGGATTCTAAACGGAGAAGCTTCTCTGACGCTTTTTCACAGAGATTTTGAAACTGAAATTTCCAAACCCGTTTCCAACGAAGGCGCCAATGGGCTTCCCCATAGAACTTGCCAACCTGAATTCCTACAGGCTAGATGTGAGAGGCACATTCTGCTGCTTCCTCCCTTAGAGTTAAACTAGCTTCTGAAAGCTCAACCTCCGGGGAGTTTGTTTGGCAGAGATATAGAACACACTTTTCCAAGCCTGTTGGAAGGCATTTGCAGTTTCATTTCGCGTCTAATTTCCCAAACCAAACTGCTTGCAGCTCTAACTGCCTTCTAACTACCACTTCTTCGGTTCAGTGAGATATGCTGGATTCTAAACGGAGAAGCTTCTCTGACGCTTTTTCACAGAGATTTTGAAACTGAAATCTCCCATGCTGTTTCCACCATAGCCAGCAATGGACTTCCCCATAGAACTTGCCAACCTGAATTCCTACAGGCTAGATGTGAGAGGCACATTCTGCTGCTTCCTCCCTTAGAGTTAAACTAGCTTCTGAAAGCTCAACCTCCAGGGAGTCTGTTTGGCAGAGATATAGAACACACTTTTCCAAGCCTGTTGGAAGGCATTTGCAGTTTCATTTCGCGTCTAATTTCCCAAACCAAACTGCTTGCAGCTCTAACTGCCTTCTAACTACCACTTCTTCGGTTCAGTGAGATATGCTGGATTCTAAACGGAGAAGCTTCTCTGACGCTTTTTCACAGAGATTTTGAAACTGAAATCTCCCATGCCGTTTCCACCATAGGCAGCAATGGGCTTCCCCATAGAACTTGCCAACCTGAATTCCTACAGGCTAGATGTGAGAGGCACATTCTGCTGCTTCCTCCCTAAGAGTTAAGCTTGCTTCTGAAAGCTCAACCTCCGGGGAGTCTGTTTGGCAGAGATATAGAACACACTTTTCCAAGCCTGTTGGAAGGCCTTTGCAGTGTCATTTCGCATCTAATTTCCCAAACCAAACTGTTTGCAGCTCTAACTCCCTTGTAACTACCACTTCTTCGGTTCAGTGAGATATGCTGGATTCTAAACGGAGAAGCTTCTCTGACGCTTTTTCACAGAGATTTTGAAACTGAAATCTCCCATGCCGTTTCCACCATAGGCAGCAATGGGCTTCCCCATAGAACTTGCCAACCTGAATTCCTACAGGCTAGATGTGAGAGGCACATTCTGCTGCTTCCTCCCTTAGAGTTAAACTAGCTTCTGAAAGCTCAACCTCCGGGGAGTTTGTTTGGCAGAGATATAGAACACACTTTTCCAAGCCTGTTGGAAGGCATTTGCAGTTTCATTTCGCGTCTAATTTCCCAAACCAAACTGCTTGCAGCTCTAACTCCCTTCTAACTACCACTTCTTCGGTTCAGTGAGATATGCTGGATTCTAAACGGAGAAGCTTCTCTGACGCTTTTTCACAGAGATTTTGAAACTGAAATCTCCCATGCCGTTTCCACCATAGGCAGCAATGGGCTTCCCCATAGAACTTGCCAACCTGAATTCCTACAGGCTAGATGTGAGAGGCACATTCTGCTGCTTCCTCCCTTAGAGTTAAACTTGCTTCTGAAAGCTCAACCTCCGGGGAGTTTGTTTGGCAGAGATATAGAACACACTTTTCCAAGCCTGTTGGAAGGCATTTGCAGTTTCATTTCGCGTCTAATTTCCCAAACCAAACTGCTTGCAGCTCTAACTCCCTTCTAACTACCACTTCTTCGGTTCAGTGGATATGCTGGATTCTAAACGGAGAAGCTTCTCTGACGCTTTTTCACAGAGATTTTGAAACTGAAATTTCCAAACCCGTTACCAACGAAGGCGCCAATGGGCTTCCCCATAGAACTTGCCAACCTGAATTCCTACAGGCTAGATGTGAGAGGCACTTTCTGCTGCTTCCTCCCTTAGAGTTAAACTAGCTTCTGAAAGCTCAACCTCCGGGGAGTTTGTTTGGCAGAGATATAGAACACACTTTTCCAAGCCTGTTGGAAGGCATTTGCAGTTTCATTTCGCGTCTAATTTCCCAAACCAAACTGCTTGCAGCTCTAACTGCCTTCTAACTACCACTTCTTCGGTTCAGTGAGATATGCTGGATTCTAAACGGAGAAGCTTCTCTGACGCTTTTTCACAGAGATTTTGAAACTGAAATCTCCCATGCTGTTTCCACCATAGCCAGCAATGGGCTTAGACATAGAACTTGCCAACCTGAATTCCTACAGGCTAGATGTGAGAGGCACATTCTGCTGCTTCCTCCCTTAGAGTTAAACTAGCTTCTGAAAGCTCAACCTCCAGGGAGTCTGTTTGGCAGAGATATAGAACACACTTTTCCAAGCCTGTTGGAAGGCATTTGCAGTTTCATTTCGCGTCTAATTTCCCAAACCAAACTGCTTGCAGCTCTAACTGCCTTCTAACTACCACTTCTTCGGTTCAGTGAGATATGCTGGATTCTAAACGGAGAAGCTTCTCTGACGCTTTTTCACAGAGATTTTGAAACTGAAATCTCCCATGCCGTTTCCACCATAGGCAGCAATGGGCTTCCCCATAGAACTTGCCAACCTGAATTCCTACAGGCTAGATGTGAGAGGCACATTCTGCTGCTTCCTCCCTTAGAGTTAAACTTGCTTCTGAAAGCTCAACCTCCGGGGAGTTTGTTTGGCAGAGATATAGAACACACTTTTCCAAGCCTGTTGGAAGGCATTTGCAGTTTCATTTCGCGTCTAATTTCCCAAACCAAACTGCTTGCAGCTCTAACTCCCTTCTAACTACCACTTCTTCGGTTCAGTGAGATATGCTGGATTCTAAACGGAGAAGCTTCTCTGACGCTTTTTCACAGAGATTTTGAAACTGAAATTTCCAAACCCGTTTCCAACGAAGGCGCCAATGGGCTTCCCCATAGAACTTGCCAACCTGAATTCCTACAGGCTAGATGTGAGAGGCACATTCTGCTGCTTCCTCCCTTAGAGTTAAACTAGCTTCTGAAAGCTCAACCTCCGGGGAGTTTGTTTGGCAGAGATATAGAACACACTTTTCCAAGCCTGTTGGAAGGCATTTGCAGTTTCATTTCGCGTCTAATTTCCCAAACCAAACTGCTTGCAGCTCTAACTCCCTTCTAACTACCACTTCTTCGGTTCAGTGAGATATGCTGGATTCTAAACGGAGAAGCTTCTCTGACGCTTTTTCACAGAGATTTTGAAACTGAAATCTCCCATGCCGTTTCCACCATAGGCAGCAATGGGCTTCCCCATAGAACTTGCCAACCTGAATTCCTACAGGCTAGATGTGAGAGGCACATTCTGCTGCTTCCTCCCTAAGAGTTAAGCTTGCTTCTGAAAGCTCAACCTCCGGGGAGTTTGTTTGGCAGAGATATAGAACACACTTTTCCAAGCCTGTTGGAAGGCCTTTGCAGTGTCATTTCGCATCTAATTTCCCAAACCAAACTGCTTGCAGCTCTAACTCCCTTCTAACTACCACTTCTTCGGTTCAGTGAGATATGCTGGATTCTAAACGGAGAAGCTTCTCTGATGCTTTTTCACAGAGATTTTGAAACTGAAATCTCCCATGCCGTTTCCACCATAGGCAGCAATGGGCTTCCCCATAGAACTTGCCAACCTGAATTCCTACAGGCTAGATGTGAGAGGCACATTCTGCTGCTTCCTCCCTTAGAGTTAAACTAGCTTCTGAAAGCTCAACCTCCGGGGAGTTTGTTTGGCAGAGATATAGAACACACTTTTCCAAGCCTGTTGGAAGGCCTTTGCAGTTTCATTTCGCGTCTAATTTCCCAAACCAAACTGCTTGCAGCTCTAACTCCCTTCTAACTACCACTTCTTCGGTTCAGTGAGATATGCTGGATTCTAAACGGAGAAGATTCTCTGACGCTTTTTCACAGAGATTTTGAAACTGAAATCTCCCATGCCGTTTCCACCATAGGCAGCAATGGGCTTCCCCATAGAACTTGCCAACCTGAATTCCTACAGGCTAGATGTGAGAGGCACATTCTGCTGCTTCCTCCCTTAGAGTTAAACTTGCTTCTGAAAGCTCAACCTCCGGGGAGTTTGTTTGGCAGAGATATAGAACACACTTTTCCAAGCCTGTTGGAAGGCATTTGCAGTTTCATTTCGCGTCTAATTTCCCAAACCAAACTGCTTGCAGCTCTAACTGCCTTCTAACTACCACTTCTTCGGTTCAGTGAGATACGCTGGATTCTAAACGGAGAAGCTTCTCTGACGCTTTTTCACAGAGATTTTGAAACTGAAATTTCCAAACCCGTTTCCAACGAAGGCGCCAATGGGCTTCCCCATAGAACTTGCCAACCTGAATTCCTACAGGCTAGATGTGAGAGGCACATTCTGCTGCTTCCTCCCTTAGAGTTAAACTAGCTTCTGAAAGCTCAACCTCCGGGGAGTTTGTTTGGCAGAGATATAGAACACACTTTTCCAAGCCTGTTGGAAGGCATTTGCAGTTTCATTTCGCGTCTAATTTCCCAAACCAAACTGCTTGCAGCTCTAACTGCCTTCTAACTACCACTTCTTCGGTTCAGTGAGATATGCTGGATTCTAAACGGAGAAGCTTCTCTGACGCTTTTTCACAGAGATTTTGAAACTGAAATCTCCCATGCTGTTTCCACCATAGCCAGCAATGGGCTTCCCCATAGAACTTGCCAACCTGAATTCCTACAGGCTAGATGTGAGAGGCACATTCTGCTGCTTCCTCCCTTAGAGTTAAACTAGCTTCTGAAAGCTCAACCTCCAGGGAGTCTGTTTGGCAGAGATATAGAACACACTTTTCCAAGCCTGTTGGGAGGCATTTGCAGTTTCATTTCGCGTCTAATTTCCCAAACCAAACTGCTTGCAGCTCTAACTGCCTTCTAACTACCACTTCTTCGGTTCAGTGAGATATGCTGGATTCTAAACGGAGAAGCTTCTCTGACGCTTTTTCACAGAGATTTTGAAACTGAAATCTCCCATGCCGTTTCCACCATAGGCAGCAATGGGCTTCCCCATAGAACTTGCCAACCTGAATTCCTACAGGCTAGATGTGAGAGGCACATTCTGCTGCTTCCTCCCTAAGAGTTAAGCTTGCTTCTGAAAGCTCAACCTCCGGGGAGTCTGTTTGGCAGAGATATAGAACACACTTTTCCAAGCCTGTTGGAAGGCCTTTGCAGTGTCATTTCGCATCTAATTTCCCAAACCAAACTGCTTGCAGCTCTAACTCCCTTCTAACTACCACTTCTTCGGTTCAGTGAGATATGCTGGATTCTAAACGGAGAAGCTTCTCTGACGCTTTTTCACAGAGATTTTGAAACTGAAATCTCCCATGCCGTTTCCACCATAGGCAGCAATGGGCTTCCCCATAGAACTTGCCAACCTGAATTCCTACAGGCTAGATGTGAGAGGCACATTCTGCTGCTTCCTCCCTTAGAGTTAAACTAGCTTCTGAAAGCTCAACCTCCGGGGAGTTTGTTTGGCAGAGATATAGAACACAGTTTTCCAAGGCTGTTGGAAGGCCTTTGCAGTTTCATTTCGCGTCTAATTTCCCAAACCAAACTGCTTGCAGCTCTAACTCCCTTCTAACTACCACTTCTTCGGTTCAGTGAGATATGCTGGATTCTAAACGGAGAAGCTTCTCTGACGCTTTTTCACAGAGATTTTGAAACTGAAATTTCCAAACCCGTTTCCAACGAAGGCGCCAATGGGCTTCCCCATAGAACTTGCCAACCTGAATTCCTACAGGCTAGATGTGAGAGGCACATTCTGCTGCTTCCTCCCTTAGAGTTAACCTAGCTTCTGAAAGCTCAACCTCCGGGGAGTTTGTTTGGCAGAGATATAGAACACACTTTTCCAAGCCTGTTGGAAGGCATTTGCAGTTTCATTTCGCGTCTAATTTCCCAAACCAAACTGCTTGCAGCTCTAACTGCCTTCTAACTACCACTTCTTCGGTTCAGTGAGATATGCTGGATTCTAAACGGAGAAGCTTCTCTGACGCTTTTTCACAGAGATTTTGAAACTGAAATCTCCCATGCTGTTTCCACCATAGCCAGCAATGGGCTTAGACATAGAACTTGCCAACCTGAATTCCTACAGGCTAGATGTGAGAGGCACATTCTGCTGCTTCCTCCCTTAGAGTTAAACTAGCTTCTGAAAGCTCAACCTCCGGGGAGTTTGTTTGGCAGAGATATAGAACACACTTTTCCAAGCCTGTTGGAAGGCATTTGCAGTGTCATTTCGCGTCTAATTTCCCAAACCAAACTGCTTGCAGCTCTAACTCCCTTCTAACTACCACTTCTTCGGTTCAGTGAGATATGCTGGATTCTAAACGGAGAAGCTTCTCTGACGCTTTTTCACAGAGATTTTGAAACTGAAATCTCCCATGCCGTTTCCACCATAGGCAGCAATGGGCTTCCCCATAGAACTTGCCAACCTGAATTCCTACAGGCTAGATGTGAGAGGCACATTCTGCTGCTTCCTCCCTTAGAGTTAAACTTGCTTCTGAAAGCTCAACCTCCGGGGAGTTTGTTTGGCAGAGATATAGAACACACTTTTCCAAGCCTGTTGGAAGGCATTTGCAGTTTCATTTCGCGTCTAATTTCCCAAACCAAACTGCTTGCAGCTCTAACTCCCTTCTAACTACCACTTCTTCGGTTCAGTGAGATATGCTGGATTCTAAACGGAGAAGCTTCTCTGACGCTTTTTCACAGAGATTTTGAAACTGAAATCTCCCATGCCGTTTCCACCATAGGCAGCAATGGGCTTCCCCATAGAACTTGCCAACCTGAATTCCTACAGGCTAGATGTGAGAGGCACATTCTGCTGCTTCCTCCCTTAGAGTTAAACTAGCTTCTGAAAGCTCAACCTCCGGGGAGTTTGTTTGGCAGAGATATAGAACACACTTTTCCAAGCCTGTTGGAAGGCCTTTGCAGTTTCATTTCGCGTCTAATTTCCCAAACCAAACTGCTTGCAGCTCTAACTCCCTTCTAACTACCACTTCTTCGGTTCAGTGAGATATGCTGGATTCTAAACGGAGAAGCTTCTCTGACGCTTTTTCACAGAGATTTTGAAACTGAAATTTCCAAACCCGTTTCCAACGAAGGCGCCAATGGGCTTCCCCATAGAACTTGCCAACCTGAATTCCTACAGGCTAGATGTGAGAGGCACATTCTGCTGCTTCCTCCCTTAGAGTTAAACTAGCTTCTGAAAGCTTAACCTCCGGGGAGTTTGTTTGGCAGAGATATAGAACACACTTTTCCAAGCCTGTTGGAAGGCATTTGCAGTTTCATTTCGCGTCTAATTTCCCAAACCAAACTGCTTGCAGCTCTAACTGCCTTCTAACTACCACTTCTTCGGTTCAGTGAGATATGCTGGATTCTAAACGGAGAAGCTTCTCTGACGCTTTTTCACAGAGATTTTGAAACTGAAATCTCCCATGCTGTTTCCACCATAGCCAGCAATGGGCTTAGACATAGAACTTGCCAACCTGAATTCCTACAGGCTAGATGTGAGAGGCACATTCTGCTGCTTCCTCCCTTAGAGTTAAACTAGCTTCTGAAAGCTCAACCTCCAGGGAGTCTGTTTGGCAGAGATATAGAACACACTTTTCCAAGCCTGTTGGAAGGCATTTGCAGTTTCATTTCGCGTCTAATTTCCCAAACCAAACTGCTTGCAGCTCTAACTGCCTTCTAACTACCACTTCTTCGGTTCAGTGAGATATGCTGGATTCTAAACGGAGAAGCTTCTCTGACGCTTTTTCACAGAGATTTTGAAACTGAAATCTCCCATGCCGTTTCCACCATAGGCAGCAATGGGCTTCCCCATAGAACTTGCCAACCTGAATTCCTACAGGCTAGATGTGAGAGGCACATTCTGCTGCTTCCTCCCTTAGAGTTAAACTAGCTTCTGAAAGCTCAACCTCCGGGGAGTTTGTTTGGCAGAGATATAGAACACACTTTTCCAAGCCTGTTGGAAGGCATTTGCAGTGTCATTTCGCGTCTAATTTCCCAAACCAAACTGCTTGCAGCTCTAACTCCCTTCTAACTACCACTTCTTCGGTTCAGTGAGATATGCTGGATTCTAAACGGAGAAGCTTCTCTGACGCTTTTTCACAGAGATTTTGAAACTGAAATCTCCCATGCCGTTTCCACCATAGGCAGCAATGGGCTTCCCCATAGAACTTGCCAACCTGAATTCCTACAGGCTAGATGTGAGAGGCACATTCTGCTGCTTCCTCCCTTAGAGTTAAACTTGCTTCTGAAAGCTCAACCTCCGGGGAGTTTGTTTGGCAGAGATATAGAACACACTTTTCCAAGCCTGTTGGAAGGCATTTGCAGTTTCATTTCGCGTCTAATTTCCCAAACCAAACTGCTTGCAGCTCTAACTCCCTTCTAACTACCACTTCTTCGGTTCAGTGAGATATGCTGGATTCTAAACGGAGAAGCTTCTCTGACGCTTTTTCACAGAGATTTTGAAACTGAAATTTCCAAACCCGTTTCCAACGAAGGCGCCAATGGGCTTCCCCATAGAACTTGCCAACCTGAATTCCTACAGGCTAGATGTGAGAGGCACATTCTGCTGCTTCCTCCCTTAGAGTTAAACTAGCTTCTGAAAGCTCAACCTCCGGGGAGTTTGTTTGGCAGAGATATAGAACACACTTTTCCAAGCCTGTTGGAAGGCCTTTGCAGTTTCATTTCGCGTCTAATTTCCCAAACCAAACTGCTTGCAGCTCTAACTCCCTTCTAACTACCACTTCTTAGGTTCAGTGAGATATGCTGGATTCTAAACGGAGAAGCTTCTCTGATGCTTTTTCACAGAGATTTTGAAACTGAAATCTCCCATGCCGTTTCCACCATAGGCAGCAATGGGCTTCCCCATAGAACTTGCCAACCTGAATTCCTACAGGCTAGATGTGAGAGGCACATTCTGCTGCTTCCTCCCTTAGAGTTAAACTTGCTTCTGAAAGCTCAACCTCCGGGGAGTTTGTTTGGCAGAGATATAGAACACACTTTTCCAAGCCTGTTGGAAGGCCTTTGCAGTTTCATTTCGCGTCTAATTTCCCAAACCAAACTGCTTGCAGCTCTAACTCCCTTCTAACTACCACTTCTTCGGTTCAGTGAGATATGCTGGATTCTAAACGGAGAAGATTCTCTGACGCTTTTTCACAGAGATTTTGAAACTGAAATCTCCCATGCCGTTTCCACCATAGGCAGCAATGGGCTTCCCCATAGAACTTGCCAACCTGAATTCCTACAGGCTAGATGTGAGAGGCACATTCTGCTGCTTCCTCCCTTAGAGTTAAACTTGCTTCTGAAAGCTCAACCTCCGGGGAGTTTGTTTGGCAGAGATATAGAACACACTTTTCCAAGCCTGTTGGAAGGCATTTGCAGTTTCATTTCGCGTCTAATTTCCCAAACCAAACTGCTTGCAGCTCTAACTGCCTTCTAACTACCACTTCTTCGGTTTAGTGAGATACGCTGGATTCTAAACGGAGAAGCTTCTCTGACGCTTTTTCACAGAGATTTTGAAACTGAAATTTCCAAACCCGTTTCCAACGAAGGCGCCAATGGGCTTCCCCATAGAACTTGCCAACCTGAATTCCTACAGGCTAGATGTGAGAGGCACATTCTGCTGCTTCCTCCCTTAGAGTTAAACTAGCTTCTGAAAGCTCAACCTCCGGGGAGTTTGTTTGGCAGAGATATAGAACACACTTTTCCAAGCCTGTTGGAAGGCATTTGCAGTTTCATTTCGCGTCTAATTTCCCAAACCAAACTGCTTGCAGCTCTAACTGCCTTCTAACTACCACTTCTTCGGTTCAGTGAGATATGCTGGATTCTAAACGGAGAAGCTTCTCTGACGCTTTTTCACAGAGATTTTGAAACTGAAATCTCCCATGCCGTTTCCACCATAGGCAGCAATGGGCTTCCCCATAGAACTTGCCAACCTGAATTCCTACAGGCTAGATGTGAGAGGCACATTCTGCTGCTTCCTCCCTAAGAGTTAAGCTTGCTTCTGAAAGCTCAACCTCCGGGGAGTCTGTTTGGCAGAGATATAGAACACACTTTTCCAAGCCTGTTGGAAGGCCTTTGCAGTGTCATTTCGCATCTAATTTCCCAAACCAAACTGTTTGCAGCTCTAACTCCCTTGTAACTACCACTTCTTCGGTTCAGTGAGATATGCTGGATTCTAAACGGAGAAGCTTCTCTGACGCTTTTTCACAGAGATTTTGAAACTGAAATCTCCCATGCCGTTTCCACCATAGGCAGCAATGGGCTTCCCCATAGAACTTGCCAACCTGAATTCCTACAGGCTAGATGTGAGAGGCACATTCTGCTGCTTCCTCCCTTAGAGTTAAACTAGCTTCTGAAAGCTCAACCTCCGGGGAGTTTGTTTGGCAGAGATATAGAACACACTTTTCCAAGCCTGTTGGAAGGCATTTGCAGTTTCATTTCGCGTCTAATTTCCCAAACCAAACTGCTTGCAGCTCTAACTCCCTTCTAACTACCACTTCTTCGGTTCAGTGAGATATGCTGGATTCTAAACGGAGAAGCTTCTCTGACGCTTTTTCACAGAGATTTTGAAACTGAAATCTCCCATGCCGTTTCCACCATAGGCAGCAATGGGCTTCCCCATAGAACTTGCCAACCTGAATTCCTACAGGCTAGATGTGAGAGGCACATTCTGCTGCTTCCTCCCTTAGAGTTAAACTTGCTTCTGAAAGCTCAACCTCCGGGGAGTTTGTTTGGCAGAGATATAGAACACACTTTTCCAAGCCTGTTGGAAGGCATTTGCAGTTTCATTTCGCGTCTAATTTCCCAAACCAAACTGCTTGCAGCTCTAACTCCCTTCTAACTACCACTTCTTCGGTTCAGTGAGATATGCTGGATTCTAAACGGAGAAGCTTCTCTGACGCTTTTTCACAGAGATTTTGAAACTGAAATCTCCCATGCAGTTTCCACGATAGGCAGCAATGGGCTTCCCCATAGAACTTGCCAACCTGAATTCCTACAGGCTAGATGTGAGAGGCACATTCTGCTGCTTCCTCCCTAAGAGTTAAGCTTGCTTCTGAAAGCTCAACCTCCGGGGAGTTTGTTTGGCAGAGATATAGAACACACTTTTCCAAGCCTGTTGGAAGGCCTTTGCAGTGTCATTTCGCATCTAATTTCCCAAACCAAACTGCTTGCAGCTCTAACTGCCTTCTAACTACCACTTCTTCGGTTCAGTGAGATATGCTGGATTCTAAACGGAGAAGCTTCTCTGATGCTTTTTCACAGAGATTTTGAAACTGAAATCTCCCATGCCGTTTCCACCATAGGCAGCAATGGGCTTCCCCATAGAACTTGCCAACCTGAATTCCTACAGGCTAGATGTGAGAGGCACATTCTGCTGCTTCCTCCGTTAGAGTTAAACTAGCTTCTGAAAGCTCAACCTCCGGGGAGTTTGTTTGGCAGAGATATAGAACACACTTTTCCAAGCCTGTTGGAAGGCCTTTGCAGTTTCATTTCGCGTCTAATTTCCCAAACCAAACTGCTTGCAGCTCTAACTCCCTTCTAACTACCACTTCTTCGGTTCAGTGAGATATGCTGGATTCTAAACGGAGAAGATTCTCTGACGCTTTTTCACAGAGATTTTGAAACTGAAATCTCCCATGCCGTTTCCACCATAGGCAGCAATGGGCTTCCCCATAGAACTTGCCAACCTGAATTCCTACAGGCTAGATGTGAGAGGCACATTCTGCTGCTTCCTCCCTTAGAGTTAAACTTGCTTCTGAAAGCTCAACCTCCGGGGAGTTTGTTTGGCAGAGATATAGAACACACTTTTCCAAGCCTGTTGGAAGGCATTTGCAGTTTCATTTCGCGTCTAATTTCCCAAACCAAACTGCTTGCAGCTCTAACTGCCTTCTAACTACCACTTCTTCGGTTCAGTGAGATATGCTGGATTCTAAACGGAGAAGCTTCTCTGACGCTTTTTCACAGAGATTTTGAAACTGAAATTTCCAAACCCGTTTCCAACGAAGGCGCCAATGGGCTTCCCCATAGAACTTGCCAACCTGAATTCCTACAGGCTAGATGTGAGAGGCACATTCTGCTGCTTCCTCCCTTAGAGTTAAACTAGCTTCTGAAAGCTCAACCTCCGGGGAGTTTGTTTGGCAGAGATATAGAACACACTTTTCCAAGCCTGTTGGAAGGCATTTGCAGTTTCATTTCGCGTCTAATTTCCCAAACCAAACTGCTTGCAGCTCTAACTGCCTTCTAACTACCACTTCTTCGGTTCAGTGAGATATGCTGGATTCTAAACGGAGAAGCTTCTCTGACGCTTTTTCACAGAGATTTTGAAACTGAAATCTCCCATGCTGTTTCCACCATAGCCAGCAATGGACTTCCCCATAGAACTTGCCAACCTGAATTCCTACAGGCTAGATGTGAGAGGCACATTCTGCTGCTTCCTCCCTTAGAGTTAAACTAGCTTCTGAAAGCTCAACCTCCAGGGAGTCTGTTTGGCAGAGATATAGAACACACTTTTCCAAGCCTGTTGGAAGGCATTTGCAGTTTCATTTCGCGTCTAATTTCCCAAACCAAACTGCTTGCAGCTCTAACTGCCTTCTAACTACCACTTCTTCGGTTCAGTGAGATATGCTGGATTCTAAACGGAGAAGCTTCTCTGACGCTTTTTCACAGAGATTTTGAAACTGAAATCTCCCATGCCGTTTCCACCATAGGCAGCAATGGGCTTCCCCATAGAACTTGCCAACCTGAATTCCTACAGGCTAGATGTGAGAGGCACATTCTGCTGCTTCCTCCCTAAGAGTTAAGCTTGCTTCTGAAAGCTCAACCTCCGGGGAGTCTGTTTGGCAGAGATATAGAACACACTTTTCCAAGCCTGTTGGAAGGCCTTTGCAGTGTCATTTCGCATCTAATTTCCCAAACCAAACTGTTTGCAGCTCTAACTCCCTTGTAACTACCACTTCTTCGGTTCAGTGAGATATGCTGGATTCTAAACGGAGAAGCTTCTCTGACGCTTTTTCACAGAGATTTTGAAACTGAAATCTCCCATGCCGTTTCCACCATAGGCAGCAATGGGCTTCCCCATAGAACTTGCCAACCTGAATTCCTACAGGCTAGATGTGAGAGGCACATTCTGCTGCTTCCTCCCTTAGAGTTAAACTAGCTTCTGAAAGCTCAACCTCCGGGGAGTTTGTTTGGCAGAGATATAGAACACACTTTTCCAAGCCTGTTGGAAGGCATTTGCAGTTTCATTTCGCGTCTAATTTCCCAAACCAAACTGCTTGCAGCTCTAACTCCCTTCTAACTACCACTTCTTCGGTTCAGTGAGATATGCTGGATTCTAAACGGAGAAGCTTCTCTGACGCTTTTTCACAGAGATTTTGAAACTGAAATCTCCCATGCCGTTTCCACCATAGGCAGCAATGGGCTTCCCCATAGAACTTGCCAACCTGAATTCCTACAGGCTAGATGTGAGAGGCACATTCTGCTGCTTCCTCCCTTAGAGTTAAACTTGCTTCTGAAAGCTCAACCTCCGGGGAGTTTGTTTGGCAGAGATATAGAACACACTTTTCCAAGCCTGTTGGAAGGCATTTGCAGTTTCATTTCGCGTCTAATTTCCCAAACCAAACTGCTTGCAGCTCTAACTCCCTTCTAACTACCACTTCTTCGGTTCAGTGGATATGCTGGATTCTAAACGGAGAAGCTTCTCTGACGCTTTTTCACAGAGATTTTGAAACTGAAATTTCCAAACCCGTTACCAACGAAGGCGCCAATGGGCTTCCCCATAGAACTTGCCAACCTGAATTCCTACAGGCTAGATGTGAGAGGCACTTTCTGCTGCTTCCTCCCTTAGAGTTAAACTAGCTTCTGAAAGCTCAACCTCCGGGGAGTTTGTTTGGCAGAGATATAGAACACACTTTTCCAAGCCTGTTGGAAGGCATTTGCAGTTTCATTTCGCGTCTAATTTCCCAAACCAAACTGCTTGCAGCTCTAACTGCCTTCTAACTACCACTTCTTCGGTTCAGTGAGATATGCTGGATTCTAAACGGAGAAGCTTCTCTGACGCTTTTTCACAGAGATTTTGAAACTGAAATCTCCCATGCTGTTTCCACCATAGCCAGCAATGGGCTTAGACATAGAACTTGCCAACCTGAATTCCTACAGGCTAGATGTGAGAGGCACATTCTGCTGCTTCCTCCCTTAGAGTTAAACTAGCTTCTGAAAGCTCAACCTCCAGGGAGTCTGTTTGGCAGAGATATAGAACACACTTTTCCAAGCCTGTTGGAAGGCATTTGCAGTTTCATTTCGCGTCTAATTTCCCAAACCAAACTGCTTGCAGCTCTAACTGCCTTCTAACTACCACTTCTTCGGTTCAGTGAGATATGCTGGATTCTAAACGGAGAAGCTTCTCTGACGCTTTTTCACAGAGATTTTGAAACTGAAATCTCCCATGCCGTTTCCACCATAGGCAGCAATGGGCTTCCCCATAGAACTTGCCAACCTGAATTCCTACAGGCTAGATGTGAGAGGCACATTCTGCTGCTTCCTCCCTTAGAGTTAAACTAGCTTCTGAAAGCTCAACCTCCGGGGAGTTTGTTTGGCAGAGATATAGAACACACTTTTCCAAGCCTGTTGGAAGGCATTTGCAGTGTCATTTCGCGTCTAATTTCCCAAACCAAACTGCTTGCAGCTCTAACTCCCTTCTAACTACCACTTCTTCGGTTCAGTGAGATATGCTGGATTCTAAACGGAGAAGCTTCTCTGACGCTTTTTCACAGAGATTTTGAAACTGAAATCTCCCATGCCGTTTCCACCATAGGCAGCAATGGGCTTCCCCATAGAACTTGCCAACCTGAATTCCTACAGGCTAGATGTGAGAGGCACATTCTGCTGCTTCCTCCCTTAGAGTTAAACTTGCTTCTGAAAGCTCAACCTCCGGGGAGTTTGTTTGGCAGAGATATAGAACACACTTTTCCAAGCCTGTTGGAAGGCATTTGCAGTTTCATTTCGCGTCTAATTTCCCAAACCAAACTGCTTGCAGCTCTAACTCCCTTCTAACTACCACTTCTTCGGTTCAGTGAGATATGCTGGATTCTAAACGGAGAAGCTTCTCTGACGCTTTTTCACAGAGATTTTGAAACTGAAATTTCCAAACCCGTTTCCAACGAAGGCGCCAATGGGCTTCCCCATAGAACTTGCCAACCTGAATTCCTACAGGCTAGATGTGAGAGGCACATTCTGCTGCTTCCTCCCTTAGAGTTAAACTAGCTTCTGAAAGCTCAACCTCCGGGGAGTTTGTTTGGCAGAGATATAGAACACACTTTTCCAAGCCTGTTGGAAGGCATTTGCAGTGTCATTTCGCGTCTAATTTCCCAAACCAAACTGCTTGCAGCTCTAACTCCCTTCTAACTACCACTTCTTCGGTTCAGTGAGATATGCTGGATTCTAAACGGAGAAGCTTCTCTGACGCTTTTTCACAGAGATTTTGAAACTGAAATCTCCCATGCCGTTTCCACCATAGGCAGCAATGGGCTTCCCCATAGAACTTGCCAACCTGAATTCCTACAGGCTAGATGTGAGAGGCACATTCTGCTGCTTCCTCCCTTAGAGTTAAACTTGCTTCTGAAAGCTCAACCTCCGGGGAGTTTGTTTGGCAGAGATATAGAACACACTTTTCCAAGCCTGTTGGAAGGCATTTGCAGTTTCATTTCGCGTCTGATTTCCCAAACCAAACTGCTTGCAGCTCTAACTCCCTTCTAACTACCACTTCTTCGGTTCAGTGAGATATGCTGGATTCTAAACGGAGAAGCTTCTCTGACGCTTTTTCACAGAGATTTTGAAACTGAAATTTCCAAACCCGTTTCCAACGAAGGCGCCAATGGGCTTCCCCATAGAACTTGCCAACCTGAATTCCTACAGGCTAGATGTGAGAGGCACATTCTGCTGCTTCCTCCCTTAGAGTTAAACTAGCTTCTGAAAGCTCAACCTCCGGGGAGTTTGTTTGGCAGAGATATAGAACACACTTTTCCAAGCCTGTTGGAAGGCATTTGCAGTTTCATTTCGCGTCTAATTTCCCAAACCAAACTGCTTGCAGCTCTAACTGCCTTCTAACTACCACTTCTTCGGTTCAGTGAGATATGCTGGATTCTAAACGGAGAAGCTTCTCTGACGCTTTTTCACAGAGATTTTGAAACTGAAATCTCCCATGCTGTTTCCACCATAGCCAGCAATGGGCTTAGACAAAGAACTTGCCAACCTGAATTCCTACAGGCTAGATGTGAGAGGCACATTCTGCTGCTTCCTCCCTTAGAGTTAAACTAGCTTCTGAAAGCTCAACCTCCAGGGAGTCTGTTTGGCAGAGATATAGAACACACTTTTCCAAGCCTGTTGGAAGGCATTTGCAGTTTCATTTCGCGTCTAATTTCCCAAACCAAACTGCTTGCAGCTCTAACTGCCTTCTAACTACCACTTCTTCGGTTCAGTGAGATATGCTGGATTCTAAACGGAGAAGCTTCTCTGACGCTTTTTCACAGAGATTTTGAAACTGAAATCTCCCATGCCGTTTCCACCATAGGCAGCAATGGGCTTCCCTATAGAACTTGCCAACCTGAATTCCTACAGGCTAGATGTGAGAGGCACATTCTGCTGCTTCCTCCCTTAGAGTTAAACTTGCTTCTGAAAGCTCAACCTCCGGGGAGTTTGTTTGGCAGAGATATAGAACACACTTTTCCAAGCCTGTTGGAAGGCATTTGCAGTTTCATTTCGCGTCTAATTTCCCAAACCAAACTGCTTGCAGCTCTAACTCCCTTCTAACTACCACTTCTTCGGTTCAGTGAGATATGCTGGATTCTAAACGGAGAAGCTTCTCTGACGCTTTTTCACAGAGATTTTGAACTGAAATTTCCAAACCCGTTTCCAACGAAGGCGCCAATGGGCTTCCCCATAGAACTTGCCAACCTGAATTCCTACAGGCTAGATGTGAGAGGCACATTCTGCTGCTTCCTCCCTTAGAGTTAAACTAGCTTCTGAAAGCTCAACCTCCGGGGAGTTTGTTTGGCAGAGATATAGAACACACTTTTCCAAGCCTGTTGGAAGGCATTTGCAGTTTCATTTCGCGTCTAATTTCCCAAACCAAACTGCTTGCAGCTCTAACTCCCTTCTAACTACCACTTCTTCGGTTCAGTGAGATATGCTGGATTCTAAACGGAGAAGCTTCTCTGACGCTTTTTCACAGAGATTTTGAAACTGAAATCTCCCATGCCGTTTCCACCATAGGCAGCAATGGGCTTCCCCATAGAACTTGCCAACCTGAATTCCTACAGGCTAGATGTGAGAGGCACATTCTGCTGCTTCCTCCCTAAGAGTTAAGCTTGCTTCTGAAAGCTCAACCTCCGGGGAGTCTGTTTGGCAGAGATATAGAACACACTTTTCCAAGCCTGTTGGAAGGCCTTTGCAGTGTCATTTCGCATCTAATTTCCCAAACCAAACTGCTTGCAGCTCTAACTCCCTTCTAACTACCACTTCTTCGGTTCAGTGAGATATGCTGGATTCTAAACGGAGAAGCTTCTCTGACGCTTTTTCACAGAGATTTTGAAACTGAAATCTCCCATGCCGTTTCCACCATAGGCAGCAATGGGCTTCCCCATAGAACTTGCCAACCTGAATTCCTACAGGCTAGATGTGAGAGGCACATTCTGCTGCTTCCTCCCTTAGAGTTAAACTAGCTTCTGAAAGCTCAACCTCCGGGGAGTTTGTTTGGCAGAGATATAGAACACACTTTTCCAAGCCTGTTGGAAGGCCTTTGCAGTTTCATTTCGCGTCTAATTTCCCAAACCAAACTGCTTGCAGCTCTAACTCCCTTCTAACTACCACTTCTTCGGTTCAGTGAGATATGCTGGATTCTAAACGGAGAAGATTCTCTGACGCTTTTTCACAGAGATTTTGAAACTGAAATCTCCCATGCCGTTTCCACCATAGGCAGCAATGGGCTTCCCCATAGAACTTGCCAACCTGAATTCCTACAGGCTAGATGTGAGAGGCACATTCTGCTGCTTCCTCCCTTAGAGTTAAACTTGCTTCTGAAAGCTCAACCTCCGGGGAGTTTGTTTGGCAGAGATATAGAACACACTTTTCCAAGCCTGTTGGAAGGCATTTGCAGTTTCATTTCGCGTCTAATTTCCCAAACCAAACTGCTTGCAGCTCTAACTGCCTTCTAACTACCACTTCTTCGGTTCAGTGAGATACGCTGGATTCTAAACGGAGAAGCTTCTCTGACGCTTTTTCACAGAGATTTTGAAACTGAAATTTCCAAACCCGTTTCCAACGAAGGCGCCAATGGGCTTCCCCATAGAACTTGCCAACCTGAATTCCTACAGGCTAGATGTGAGAGGCACATTCTGCTGCTTCCTCCCTTAGAGTTAAACTAGCTTCTGAAAGCTCAACCTCCGGGGAGTTTGTTTGGCAGAGATATAGAACACACTTTTCCAAGCCTGTTGGAAGGCATTTGCAGTTTCATTTCGCGTCTAATTTCCCAAACCAAACTGCTTGCAGCTCTAACTGCCTTCTAACTACCACTTCTTCGGTTCAGTGAGATATGCTGGATTCTAAACGGAGAAGCTTCTCTGACGCTTTTTCACAGAGATTTTGAAACTGAAATCTCCCATGCTGTTTCCACCATAGCCAGCAATGGGCTTCCCCATAGAACTTGCCAACCTGAATTCCTACAGGCTAGATGTGAGAGGCACATTCTGCTGCTTCCTCCCTTAGAGTTAAACTAGCTTCTGAAAGCTCAACCTCCAGGGAGTCTGTTTGGCAGAGATATAGAACACACTTTTCCAAGCCTGTTGGAAGGCATTTGCAGTTTCATTTCGCGTCTAATTTCCCAAACCAAACTGCTTGCAGCTCTAACTGCCTTCTAACTACCACTTCTTCGGTTCAGTGAGATATGCTGGATTCTAAACGGAGAAGCTTCTCTGACGCTTTTTCACAGAGATTTTGAAACTGAAATTTCCAAACCCGTTTCCAACGAAGGCGCCAATGGGCTTCCCCATAGAACTTGCCAACCTGAATTCCTACAGGCTAGATGTGAGAGGCACATTCTGCTGCTTCCTCCCTTAGAGTTAAACTAGCTTCTGAAAGCTCAACCTCCGGGGAGTTTCTTTGGCAGAGATATAGAACACACTTTTCCAAGCCTGTTGGAAGGCCTTTGCAGTGTCATTTCGCATCTAATTTCCCAAACCAAACTGCTTGCAGCTCTAACTCCCTTCTAACTACCACTTCTTCGGTTCAGTGAGATATGCTGGATTCTAAACGGAGAAGCTTCTCTGACGCTTTTTCACAGAGATTTTGAAACTGAAATCTCCCATGCCGTTTCCACCATAGGCAGCAATGGGCTTCCCCATAGAACTTGCCAACCTGAATTCCTACAGGCTAGATGTGAGAGGCACATTCTGCTGCTTCCTCCCTTAGAGTTAAACTAGCTTCTGAAAGCTCAACCTCCGGGGAGTTTGTTTGGCAGAGATATAGAACACACTTTTCCAAGCCTGTTGGAAGGCATTTGCAGTTTCATTTCGCGTCTAATTTCCCAAACCAAACTGCTTGCAGCTCTAACTGCCTTCTAACTACCACTTCTTCGGTTCAGTGAGATATGCTGGATTCTAAACGGAGAAGCTTCTCTGACGCTTTTTCACAGAGATTTTGAAACTGAAATCTCCCATGCTGTTTCCACCATAGCCAGCAATGGGCTTAGACATAGAACTTGCCAACCTGAATTCCTACAGGCTAGATGTGAGAGGCACATTCTGCTGCTTCCTCCCTTAGAGTTAAACTAGCTTCTGAAAGCTCAACCTCCAGGGAGTCTGTTTGGCAGAGATATAGAACACACTTTTCCAAGCCTGTTGGAAGGCATTTGCAGTTTCATTTCGCGTCTAATTTCCCAAACCAAACTGCATGCAGCTCTAACTGCCTTCTAACTACCACTTCTTCGGTTCAGTGAGATATGCTGGATTCTAAACGGAGAAGCTTCTCTGACGCTTTTTCACAGAGATTTTGAAACTGAAATCTCCCATGCCGTTTCCACCATAGGCAGCAATGGGCTTCCCCATAGAACTTGCCAACCTGAATTCCTACAGGCTAGATGTGAGAGGCACATTCTGCTGCTTCCTCCCTTAGAGTTAAACTAGCTTCTGAAAGCTCAACCTCCGGGGAGTTTGTTTGGCAGAGATATAGAACACACTTTTCCAAGCCTGTTGGAAGGCATTTGCAGTGTCATTTCGCGTCTAATTTCCCAAACCAAACTGCTTGCAGCTCTAACTCCCTTCTAACTACCACTTCTTCGGTTCAGTGAGATATGCTGGATTCTAAACGGAGAAGCTTCTCTGACGCTTTTTCACAGAGATTTTGAAACTGAAATCTCCCATGCCGTTTCCACCATAGGCAGCAATGGGCTTCCCCATAGAACTTGCCAACCTGAATTCCTACAGGCTAGATGTGAGAGGCACATTCTGCTGCTTCCTCCCTTAGAGTTAAACTTGCTTCTGAAAGCTCAACCTCCGGGGAGTTTGTTTGGCAGAGATATAGAACACACTTTTCCAAGCCTGTTGGAAGGCATTTGCAGTTTCATTTCGCGTCTAATTTCCCAAACCAAACTGCTTGCAGCTCTAACTCCCTTCTAACTACCACTTCTTCGGTTCAGTGAGATATGCTGGATTCTAAACGGAGAAGCTTCTCTGACGCTTTTTCACAGAGATTTTGAAACTGAAATTTCCAAACCCGTTTCCAACGAAGGCGCCAATGGGCTTCCCCATAGAACTTGCCAACCTGAATTCCTACAGGCTAGATGTGAGAGGCACATTCTGCTGCTTCCTCCCTTAGAGTTAAACTAGCTTCTGAAAGCTCAACCTCCGGGGAGTTTGTTTGGCAGAGATATAGAACACAGTTTTCCAAGGCTGTTGGAAGGCCTTTGCAGTTTCATTTCGCGTCTAATTTCCCAAACCAAACTGCTTGCAGCTCTAACTCCCTTCTAACTACCACTTCTTCGGTTCAGTGAGATATGCTGGATTCTAAACGGAGAAGCTTCTCTGACGCTTTTTCACAGAGATTTTGAAACTGAAATTTCCAAACCCGTTTCCAACGAAGGCGCCAATGGGCTTCCCCATAGAACTTGCCAACCTGAATTCCTACAGGCTAGATGTGAGAGGCACATTCTGCTGCTTCCTCCCTTAGAGTTAAACTAGCTTCTGAAAGCTCAACCTCCGGGGAGTTTCTTTGGCAGAGATATAGAACACACTTTTCCAAGCCTGTTGGAAGGCCTTTGCAGTGTCATTTCGCATCTAATTTCCCAAACCAAACTGCTTGCAGCTCTAACTCCCTTCTAACTACCACTTCTTCGGTTCAGTGAGATATGCTGGATTCTAAACGGAGAAGCTTCTCTGACGCTTTTTCACAGAGATTTTGAAACTGAAATCTCCCATGCCGTTTCCACCATAGGCAGCAATGGGCTTCCCCATAGAACTTGCCAACCTGAATTCCTACAGGCTAGATGTGAGAGGCACATTCTGCTGCTTCCTCCCTTAGAGTTAAACTAGCTTCTGAAAGCTCAACCTCCGGGGAGTTTGTTTGGCAGAGATATAGAACACAGTTTTCCAAGGCTGTTGGAAGGCCTTTGCAGTTTCATTTCGCGTCTAATTTCCCAAACCAAACTGCTTGCAGCTCTAACTCCCTTCTAACTACCACTTCTTCGGTTCAGTGAGATATGCTGGATTCTAAACGGAGAAGCTTCTCTGACGCTTTTTCACAGAGATTTTGAAACTGAAATTTCCAAACCCGTTTCCAACGAAGGCGCCAATGGGCTTCCCCATAGAACTTGCCAACCTGAATTCCTACAGGCTAGATGTGAGAGGCACATTCTGCTGCTTCCTCCCTTAGAGTTAAACTAGCTTCTGAAAGCTCAACCTCCGGGGAGTTTGTTTGGCAGAGATATAGAACACACTTTTCCAAGCCTGTTGGAAGGCATTTGCAGTTTCATTTCGCGTCTAATTTCCCAAACCAAACTGCTTGCAGCTCTAACTGCCTTCTAACTACCACTTCTTCGGTTCAGTGAGATATGCTGGATTCTAAACGGAGAAGCTTCTCTGACGCTTTTTCACAGAGATTTTGAAACTGAAATCTCCCATGCTGTTTCCACCATAGCCAGCAATGGGCTTAGACATAGAACTTGCCAACCTGAATTCCTACAGGCTAGATGTGAGAGGCACATTCTGCTGCTTCCTCCCTTAGAGTTAAACTAGCTTCTGAAAGCTCAACCTCCAGGGAGTCTGTTTGGCAGAGATATAGAACACACTTTTCCAAGCCTGTTGGAAGGCATTTGCAGTTTCATTTCGCGTCTAATTTCCCAAACCAAACTGCTTGCAGCTCTAACTGCCTTCTAACTACCACTTCTTCGGTTCAGTGAGATATGCTGGATTCTAAACGGAGAAGCTTCTCTGACGCTTTTTCACAGAGATTTTGAAACTGAAATCTCCCATGCCGTTTCCACCATAGGCAGCAATGGGCTTCCCCATAGAACTTGCCAACCTGAATTCCTACAGGCTAGATGTGAGAGGCACATTCTGCTGCTTCCTCCCTTAGAGTTAAACTAGCTTCTGAAAGCTCAACCTCCGGGGAGTTTGTTTGGCAGAGATATAGAACACACTTTTCCAAGCCTGTTGGAAGGCATTTGCAGTGTCATTTCGCGTCTAATTTCCCAAACCAAACTGCTTGCAGCTCTAACTCCCTTCTAACTACCACTTCTTCGGTTCAGTGAGATATGCTGGATTCTAAACGGAGAAGCTTCTCTGACGCTTTTTCACAGAGATTTTGAAACTGAAATCTCCCATGCCGTTTCCACCATAGGCAGCAATGGGCTTCCCCATAGAACTTGCCAACCTGAATTCCTACAGGCTAGATGTGAGAGGCACATTCTGCTGCTTCCTCCCTTAGAGTTAAACTTGCTTCTGAAAGCTCAACCTCCGGGGAGTTTGTTTGGCAGAGATATAGAACACACTTTTCCAAGCCTGTTGGAAGGCATTTGCAGTTTCATTTCGCGTCTAATTTCCCAAACCAAACTGCTTGCAGCTCTAACTCCCTTCTAACTACCACTTCTTCGGTTCAGTGAGATATGCTGGATTCTAAACGGAGAAGCTTCTCTGACGCTTTTTCACAGAGATTTTGAAACTGAAATTTCCAAACCCGTTTCCAACGAAGGCGCCAATGGGCTTCCCCATAGAACTTGCCAACCTGAATTCCTACAGGCTAGATGTGAGAGGCACATTCTGCTGCTTCCTCCCTTAGAGTTAAACTAGCTTCTGAAAGCTCAACCTCCGGGGAGTTTGTTTGGCAGAGATATAGAACACACTTTTCCAAGCCTGTTGGAAGGCCTTTGCAGTTTCATTTCGCGTCTAATTTCCCAAACCAAACTGCTTGCAGCTCTAACTCCCTTCTAACTACCACTTCTTCGGTTCAGTGAGATATGCTGGATTCTAAACGGAGAAGCTTCTCTGATGCTTTTTCACAGAGATTTTGAAACTGAAATCTCCCATGCCGTTTCCACCATAGGCAGCAATGGGCTTCCCCATAGAACTTGCCAACCTGAATTCCTACAGGCTAGATGTGAGAGGCACATTCTGCTGCTTCCTCCCTTAGAGTTAAACTAGCTTCTGAAAGCTCAACCTCCGGGGAGTTTGTTTGGCAGAGATATAGAACACACTTTTCCAAGCCTGTTGGAAGGCCTTTGCAGTTTCATTTCGCGTCTAATTTCCCAAACCAAACTGCTTGCAGCTCTAACTCCCTTCTAACTACCACTTCTTCGGTTCAGTGAGATATGCTGGATTCTAAACGGAGAAGATTCTCTGACGCTTTTTCACAGAGATTTTGAAACTGAAATCTCCCATGCCGTTTCCACCATAGGCAGCAATGGGCTTCCCCATAGAACTTGCCAACCTGAATTCCTACAGGCTAGATGTGAGAGGCACATTCTGCTGCTTCCTCCCTTAGAGTTAAACTTGCTTCTGAAAGCTCAACCTCCGGGGAGTTTGTTTGGCAGAGATATAGAACACACTTTTCCAAGCCTGTTGGAAGGCATTTGCAGTTTCATTTCGCGTCTAATTTCCCAAACCAAACTGCTTGCAGCTCTAACTGCCTTCTAACTACCACTTCTTCGGTTTAGTGAGATACGCTGGATTCTAAACGGAGAAGCTTCTCTGACGCTTTTTCACAGAGATTTTGAAACTGAAATTTCCAAACCCGTTTCCAACGAAGGCGCCAATGGGCTTCCCCATAGAACTTGCCAACCTGAATTCCTACAGGCTAGATGTGAGAGGCACATTCTGCTGCTTCCTCCCTTAGAGTTAAACTAGCTTCTGAAAGCTCAACCTCCGGGGAGTTTGTTTGGCAGAGATATAGAACACACTTTTCCAAGCCTGTTGGAAGGCATTTGCAGTTTCATTTCGCGTCTAATTTCCCAAACCAAACTGCTTGCAGCTCTAACTGCCTTCTAACTACCACTTCTTCGGTTCAGTGAGATATGCTGGATTCTAAACGGAGAAGCTTCTCTGACGCTTTTTCACAGAGATTTTGAAACTGAAATCTCCCATGCCGTTTCCACCATAGGCAGCAATGGGCTTCCCCATAGAACTTGCCAACCTGAATTCCTACAGGCTAGATGTGAGAGGCACATTCTGCTGCTTCCTCCCTAAGAGTTAAGCTTGCTTCTGAAAGCTCAACCTCCGGGGAGTCTGTTTGGCAGAGATATAGAACACACTTTTCCAAGCCTGTTGGAAGGCCTTTGCAGTGTCATTTCGCATCTAATTTCCCAAACCAAACTGTTTGCAGCTCTAACTCCCTTGTAACTACCACTTCTTCGGTTCAGTGAGATATGCTGGATTCTAAACGGAGAAGCTTCTCTGACGCTTTTTCACAGAGATTTTGAAACTGAAATCTCCCATGCCGTTTCCACCATAGGCAGCAATGGGCTTCCCCATAGAACTTGCCAACCTGAATTCCTACAGGCTAGATGTGAGAGGCACATTCTGCTGCTTCCTCCCTTAGAGTTAAACTAGCTTCTGAAAGCTCAACCTCCGGGGAGTTTGTTTGGCAGAGATATAGAACACACTTTTCCAAGCCTGTTGGAAGGCATTTTCAGTTTCATTTCGCGTCTAATTTCCCAAACCAAACTGCTTGCAGCTCTAACTCCCTTCTAACTACCACTTCTTCGGTTCAGTGAGATATGCTGGATTCTAAACGGAGAAGCTTCTCTGATGCTTTTTCACAGAGATTTTGAAACTGAAATCTCCCATGCCGTTTCCACCATAGGCAGCAATGGGCTTCCCCATAGAACTTGCCAACCTGAATTCCTACAGGCTAGATGTGAGAGGCACATTCTGCTGCTTCCTCCCTTAGAGTTAAACTAGCTTCTGAAAGCTCAACCTCCGGGGAGTTTGTTTGGCAGAGATATAGAACACACTTTTCCAAGCCTGTTGGAAGGCCTTTGCAGTTTCATTTCGCGTCTAATTTCCCAAACCAAACTGCTTGCAGCTCTAACTCCCTTCTAACTACCACTTCTTCGGTTCAGTGAGATATGCTGGATTCTAAACGGAGAAGATTCTCTGACGCTTTTTCACAGAGATTTTGAAACTGAAATCTCCCATGCCGTTTCCACCATAGGCAGCAATGGGCTTCCCCATAGAACTTGCCAACCTGAATTCCTACAGGCTAGATGTGAGAGGCACATTCTGCTGCTTCCTCCCTTAGAGTTAAACTTGCTTCTGAAAGCTCAACCTCCGGGGAGTTTGTTTGGCAGAGATATAGAACACACTTTTCCAAGCCTGTTGGAAGGCATTTGCAGTTTCATTTCGCGTCTAATTTCCCAAACCAAACTGCTTGCAGCTCTAACTGCCTTCTAACTACCACTTCTTCGGTTTAGTGAGATACGCTGGATTCTAAACGGAGAAGCTTCTCTGACGCTTTTTCACAGAGATTTTGAAACTGAAATTTCCAAACCCGTTTCCAACGAAGGCGCCAATGGGCTTCCCCATAGAACTTGCCAACCTGAATTCCTACAGGCTAGATGTGAGAGGCACATTCTGCTGCTTCCTCCCTTAGAGTTAAACTAGCTTCTGAAAGCTCAACCTCCGGGGAGTTTGTTTGGCAGAGATATAGAACACACTTTTCCAAGCCTGTTGGAAGGCATTTGCAGTTTCATTTCGCGTCTAATTTCCCAAACCAAACTGCTTGCAGCTCTAACTGCCTTCTAACTACCACTTCTTCGGTTCAGTGAGATATGCTGGATTCTAAACGGAGAAGCTTCTCTGACGCTTTTTCACAGAGATTTTGAAACTGAAATCTCCCATGCCGTTTCCACCATAGGCAGCAATGGGCTTCCCCATAGAACTTGCCAACCTGAATTCCTACAGGCTAGATGTGAGAGGCACATTCTGCTGCTTCCTCCCTAAGAGTTAAGCTTGCTTCTGAAAGCTCAACCTCCGGGGAGTCTGTTTGGCAGAGATATAGAACACACTTTTCCAAGCCTGTTGGAAGGCCTTTGCAGTGTCATTTCGCATCTAATTTCCCAAACCAAACTGTTTGCAGCTCTAACTCCCTTGTAACTACCACTTCTTCGGTTCAGTGAGATATGCTGGATTCTAAACGGAGAAGCTTCTCTGACGCTTTTTCACAGAGATTTTGAAACTGAAATCTCCCATGCCGTTTCCACCATAGGCAGCAATGGGCTTCCCCATAGAACTTGCCAACCTGAATTCCTACAGGCTAGATGTGAGAGGCACATTCTGCTGCTTCCTCCCTTAGAGTTAAACTAGCTTCTGAAAGCTCAACCTCCGGGGAGTTTGTTTGGCAGAGATATAGAACACACTTTTCCAAGCCTGTTGGAAGGCATTTTCAGTTTCATTTCGCGTCTAATTTCCCAAACCAAACTGCTTGCAGCTCTAACTCCCTTCTAACTACCACTTCTTCGGTTCAGTGAGATATGCTGGATTCTAAACGGAGAAGCTTCTCTGACGCTTTTTCACAGAGATTTTGAAACTGAAATCTCCCATGCCGTTTCCACCATAGGCAGCAATGGGCTTCCCCATAGAACTTGCCAACCTGAATTCCTACAGGCTAGATGTGAGAGGCACATTCTGCTGCTTCCTCCCTTAGAGTTAAACTTGCTTCTGAAAGCTCAACCTCCGGGGAGTTTGTTTGGCAGAGATATAGAACACACTTTTCCAAGCCTGTTGGAAGGCATTTGCAGTTTCATTTCGCGTCTAATTTCCCAAACCAAACTGCTTGCAGCTCTAACTGCCTTCTAACTACCACTTCTTCGGTTCAGTGAGATATGCTGGATTCTAAACGGAGAAGCTTCTCTGACGCTTTTTCACAGAGATTTTGAAACTGAAATCTCCCATGCTGTTTCCACCATAGCCAGCAATGGGCTTCCCCATAGAACTTGCCAACCTGAATTCCTACAGGCTAGATGTGAGAGGCACATTCTGCTGCTTCCTCCCTTAGAGTTAAACTAGCTTCTGAAAGCTCAACCTCCAGGGAGTCTGTTTGGCAGAGATATAGAACACACTTTTCCAAGCCTGTTGGGAGGCATTTGCAGTTTCATTTCGCGTCTAATTTCCCAAACCAAACTGCTTGCAGCTCTAACTGCCTTCTAACTACCACTTCTTCGGTTCAGTGAGATATGCTGGATTCTAAACGGAGAAGCTTCTCTGACGCTTTTTCACAGAGATTTTGAAACTGAAATCTCCCATGCCGTTTCCACCATAGGCAGCAATGGGCTTCCCCATAGAACTTGCCAACCTGAATTCCTACAGGCTAGATGTGAGAGGCACATTCTGCTGCTTCCTCCCTAAGAGTTAAGCTTGCTTCTGAAAGCTCAACCTCCGGGGAGTCTGTTTGGCAGAGATATAGAACACACTTTTCCAAGCCTGTTGGAAGGCCTTTGCAGTGTCATTTCGCATCTAATTTCCCAAACCAAACTGCTTGCAGCTCTAACTCCCTTCTAACTACCACTTCTTCGGTTCAGTGAGATATGCTGGATTCTAAACGGAGAAGCTTCTCTGACGCTTTTTCACAGAGATTTTGAAACTGAAATCTCCCATGCCGTTTCCACCATAGGCAGCAATGGGCTTCCCCATAGAACTTGCCAACCTGAATTCCTACAGGCTAGATGTGAGAGGCACATTCTGCTGCTTCCTCCCTTAGAGTTAAACTAGCTTCTGAAAGCTCAACCTCCGGGGAGTTTGTTTGGCAGAGATATAGAACACAGTTTTCCAAGGCTGTTGGAAGGCCTTTGCAGTTTCATTTCGCGTCTAATTTCCCAAACCAAACTGCTTGCAGCTCTAACTCCCTTCTAACTACCACTTCTTCGGTTCAGTGAGATATGCTGGATTCTAAACGGAGAAGCTTCTCTGACGCTTTTTCACAGAGATTTTGAAACTGAAATTTCCAAACCCGTTTCCAACGAAGGCGCCAATGGGCTTCCCCATAGAACTTGCCAACCTGAATTCCTACAGGCTAGATGTGAGAGGCACATTCTGCTGCTTCCTCCCTTAGAGTTAACCTAGCTTCTGAAAGCTCAACCTCCGGGGAGTTTGTTTGGCAGAGATATAGAACACACTTTTCCAAGCCTGTTGGAAGGCATTTGCAGTTTCATTTCGCGTCTAATTTCCCAAACCAAACTGCTTGCAGCTCTAACTGCCTTCTAACTACCACTTCTTCGGTTCAGTGAGATATGCTGGATTCTAAACGGAGAAGCTTCTCTGACGCTTTTTCACAGAGATTTTGAAACTGAAATCTCCCATGCTGTTTCCACCATAGCCAGCAATGGGCTTAGACATAGAACTTGCCAACCTGAATTCCTACAGGCTAGATGTGAGAGGCACATTCTGCTGCTTCCTCCCTTAGAGTTAAACTAGCTTCTGAAAGCTCAACCTCCGGGGAGTTTGTTTGGCAGAGATATAGAACACACTTTTCCAAGCCTGTTGGAAGGCATTTGCAGTGTCATTTCGCGTCTAATTTCCCAAACCAAACTGCTTGCAGCTCTAACTCCCTTCTAACTACCACTTCTTCGGTTCAGTGAGATATGCTGGATTCTAAACGGAGAAGCTTCTCTGACGCTTTTTCACAGAGATTTTGAAACTGAAATCTCCCATGCCGTTTCCACCATAGGCAGCAATGGGCTTCCCCATAGAACTTGCCAACCTGAATTCCTACAGGCTAGATGTGAGAGGCACATTCTGCTGCTTCCTCCCTTAGAGTTAAACTTGCTTCTGAAAGCTCAACCTCCGGGGAGTTTGTTTGGCAGAGATATAGAACACACTTTTCCAAGCCTGTTGGAAGGCATTTGCAGTTTCATTTCGCGTCTAATTTCCCAAACCAAACTGCTTGAAGCTCTAACTCCCTTCTAACTACCACTTCTTCGGTTCAGTGAGATATGCTGGATTCTAAACGGAGAAGCTTCTCTGACGCTTTTTCACAGAGATTTTGAAACTGAAATCTCCCATGCCGTTTCCACCATAGGCAGCAATGGGCTTCCCCATAGAACTTGCCAACCTGAATTCCTACAGGCTAGATGTGAGAGGCACATTCTGCTGCTTCCTCCCTTAGAGTTAAACTAGCTTCTGAAAGCTCAACCTCCGGGGAGTTTGTTTGGCAGAGATATAGAACACACTTTTCCAAGCCTGTTGGAAGGCCTTTGCAGTTTCATTTCGCGTCTAATTTCCCAAACCAAACTGCTTGCAGCTCTAACTCCCTTCTAACTACCACTTCTTCGGTTCAGTGAGATATGCTGGATTCTAAACGGAGAAGCTTCTCTGACGCTTTTTCACAGAGATTTTGAAACTGAAATTTCCAAACCCGTTTCCAACGAAGGCGCCAATGGGCTTCCCCATAGAACTTGCCAACCTGAATTCCTACAGGCTAGATGTGAGAGGCACATTCTGCTGCTTCCTCCCTTAGAGTTAAACTAGCTTCTGAAAGCTTAACCTCCGGGGAGTTTGTTTGGCAGAGATATAGAACACACTTTTCCAAGCCTGTTGGAAGGCATTTGCAGTTTCATTTCGCGTCTAATTTCCCAAACCAAACTGCTTGCAGCTCTAACTGCCTTCTAACTACCACTTCTTCGGTTCAGTGAGATATGCTGGATTCTAAACGGAGAAGCTTCTCTGACGCTTTTTCACAGAGATTTTGAAACTGAAATCTCCCATGCTGTTTCCACCATAGCCAGCAATGGGCTTAGACATAGAACTTGCCAACCTGAATTCCTACAGGCTAGATGTGAGAGGCACATTCTGCTGCTTCCTCCCTTAGAGTTAAACTAGCTTCTGAAAGCTCAACCTCCAGGGAGTCTGTTTGGCAGAGATATAGAACACACTTTTCCAAGCCTGTTGGAAGGCATTTGCAGTTTCATTTCGCGTCTAATTTCCCAAACCAAACTGCTTGCAGCTCTAACTGCCTTCTAACTACCACTTCTTCGGTTCAGTGAGATATGCTGGATTCTAAACGGAGAAGCTTCTCTGACGCTTTTTCACAGAGATTTTGAAACTGAAATCTCCCATGCCGTTTCCACCATAGGCAGCAATGGGCTTCCCCATAGAACTTGCCAACCTGAATTCCTACAGGCTAGATGTGAGAGGCACATTCTGCTGCTTCCTCCCTTAGAGTTAAACTAGCTTCTGAAAGCTCAACCTCCGGGGAGTTTGTTTGGCAGAGATATAGAACACACTTTTCCAAGCCTGTTGGAAGGCATTTGCAGTGTCATTTCGCGTCTAATTTCCCAAACCAAACTGCTTGCAGCTCTAACTCCCTTCTAACTACCACTTCTTCGGTTCAGTGAGATATGCTGGATTCTAAACGGAGAAGCTTCTCTGACGCTTTTTCACAGAGATTTTGAAACTGAAATCTCCCATGCCGTTTCCACCATAGGCAGCAATGGGCTTCCCCATAGAACTTGCCAACCTGAATTCCTACAGGCTAGATGTGAGAGGCACATTCTGCTGCTTCCTCCCTTAGAGTTAAACTTGCTTCTGAAAGCTCAACCTCCGGGGAGTTTGTTTGGCAGAGATATAGAACACACTTTTCCAAGCCTGTTGGAAGGCATTTGCAGTTTCATTTCGCGTCTAATTTCCCAAACCAAACTGCTTGCAGCTCTAACTCCCTTCTAACTACCACTTCTTCGGTTCAGTGAGATATGCTGGATTCTAAACGGAGAAGCTTCTCTGACGCTTTTTCACAGAGATTTTGAAACTGAAATTTCCAAACCCGTTTCCAACGAAGGCGCCAATGGGCTTCCCCATAGAACTTGCCAACCTGAATTCCTACAGGCTAGATGTGAGAGGCACATTCTGCTGCTTCCTCCCTTAGAGTTAAACTAGCTTCTGAAAGCTCAACCTCCGGGGAGTTTGTTTGGCAGAGATATAGAACACACTTTTCCAAGCCTGTTGGAAGGCCTTTGCAGTTTCATTTCGCGTCTAATTTCCCAAACCAAACTGCTTGCAGCTCTAACTCCCTTCTAACTACCACTTCTTCGGTTCAGTGAGATATGCTGGATTCTAAACGGAGAAGCTTCTCTGATGCTTTTTCACAGAGATTTTGAAACTGAAATCTCCCATGCCGTTTCCACCATAGGCAGCAATGGGCTTCCCCATAGAACTTGCCAACCTGAATTCCTACAGGCTAGATGTGAGAGGCACATTCTGCTGCTTCCTCCCTTAGAGTTAAACTAGCTTCTGAAAGCTCAACCTCCAGGGAGTCTGTTTGGCAGAGATATAGAACACACTTTTCCAAGCCTGTTGGAAGGCATTTGCAGTTTCATTTCGCGTCTAATTTCCCAAACCAAACTGCTTGCAGATCTAACTGCCTTCTAACTACCACTTCTTCGGTTCAGTGAGATATGCTGGATTCTAAACGGAGAAGCTTCTCTGACGCTTTTTCACAGAGATTTTGAAACTGAAATCTCCCATGCCGTTTCCACCATAGGCAGCAATGGGCTTCCCCATAGAACTTGCCAACCTGAATTCCTACAGGCTAGATGTGAGAGGCACATTCTGCTGCTTCCTCCCTAAGAGTTAAGCTTGCTTGTGAAAGCTCAACCTCCGGGGAGTCTATTTGGCAGAGATATAGAACACACTTTTCCAAGCCTGTTGGAAGGCCTTTGCAGTTTCATTTCAGGTCTAATTTCCCAAACCAAACTGCTTGCAGCTCTAACTCCCTTCTAACTACCACTTCTTCGGTTCAGTGAGATATGCTGGATTCTAAACGGAGAAGCTTCTCTGACGCTTTTTCACAGAGATTTTGAAACTGAAATTTCCAAACCCGTTTCCAACGAAGGCGCCAATGGGCTTCCCCATAGAACTTGCCAACCTGAATTCCTACAGGCTAGATGTGAGAGGCACATTCTGCTGCTTCCTCCCTTAGAGTTAAACTAGCTTCTGAAAGCTCAACCTCCGGGGAGTTTGTTTGGCAGAGATATAGAACACACTTTTCCAAGCCTGTTGGAAGGCATTTGCAGTTTCATTTCGCGTCTAATTTCCCAAACCAAACTGCTTGCAGCTCTAACTCCCTTCTAACTACCACTTCTTCGGTTCAGTGAGATATGCTGGATTCTAAACGGAGAAGCTTCTCTGACGCTTTTTCACAGAGATTTTGAAACTGAAATCTCCCATGCCGTTTCCACCATAGGCAGCAATGGGCTTCCCCATAGAACTTGCCAAACTGAATTCCTACAGGCTAGATGTGAGAGGCACATTCTGCTGCTTCCTCCCTAAGAGTTAAGCTTGCTTGTGAAAGCTCAACCTCCGGGGAGTCTGTTTGGCAGAGATATAGAACACACTTTTCCAAGCCTGTTGGAAGGCCTTTGCAGTTTCATTTCGCGTCTAATTTCCCAAACCAAACTGCTTGCAGCTCTAACTCCCTTCTAACTACCACTTCTTCGGTTCAGTGAGATATGCTGGATTCTAAACGGAGAAGCTTCTCTGACGCTTTTTCACAGAGATTTTGAAACTGAAATTTCCAAACCCGTTTCCAACGAAGGCGCCAATGGGCTTCGCCATAGAACTTGCCAACCTGAATTCCTACAGGCTAGATGTGAGAGGCACATTCTGCTGCTTCCTCCCTTAGAGTTAAACTAGCTTCTGAAAGCTCAACCTCCGGGGAGTTTGTTTGGCAGAGATATAGAACACACTTTTCCAAGCCTGTTGGAAGGCATTTGCAGTTTCATTTCGCGTCTAATTTCCCAAACCAAACTGCTTGCAGCTCTAACTGCCTTCTAACTACCACTTCTTCGGTTCAGTGAGATATGCTGGATTCTAAACGGAGAAGCTTCTCTGACGCTTTTTCACAGAGATTTTGAAACTGAAATTTCCAAACCCGTTTCCAACGAAGGCGCCAATGGGCTTCCCCATAGAACTTGCCAACCTGAATTCCTACAGGCTAGATGTGAGAGGCACATTCTGCTGCTTCCTCCCTTAGAGTTAAACTAGCTTCTGAAAGCTCAACCTCCAGGGAGTCTGTTTGGCAGAGATATAGAACACACTTTTCCAAGCCTGTTGGAAGGCATTTGCAGTTTCATTTCGCGTCTAATTTCCCAAACCAAACTGCTTGCAGCTCTAACTGCCTTCTAACTACCACTTCTTCGGTTCAGTGAGATATGCTGGATTCTAAACGGAGAAGCTTCTCTGACGCTTTTTCACAGAGATTTTGAAACTGAAATCTCCCATGCCGTTTCCACCATAGGCAGCAATGGGCTTCCCCATAGAACTTGCCAACCTGAATTCCTACAGGCTAGATGTGAGAGGCACATTCTGCTGCTTCCTCCCTTAGAGTTAAACTTGCTGCTGAAAGCTCAACCTCCGGGGAGTCTGTTTGGCAGAGATATAGAACACACTTTTCCAAGCCTGTTGGAAGGCATTTGCAGTTTCATTTCGCGTCTAATTTCCCAAACCAAACTGCTTGCAGCTCTAACTGCCTTCTAACTACCACTTCTTCGGTTCAGTGAGATATGCTGGATTCTAAACGGAGAAGCTTCTCTGACGCTTTTTCACAGAGATTTTGAAACTGAAATCTCCCATGCCGTTTCCACCATAGGCAGAAATGGGCTTCCCCATAGAACTTGCCAACCTGAATTCCTACAGGCTAGATGTGAGAGGCACATTCTGCTGCTTCCTCCCTTAGAGTTAAACTAGCTTCTGAAAGCTCAACCTCCAGGGAGTCTGTTTGGCAGAGATATAGAACACACTTTTCCAAGCCTGTTGGAAGGCATTTGCAGTTTCATTTCGCGTCTAATTTCCCAAACCAAACTGCTTGCAGATCTAACTGCCTTCTAACTACCACTTCTTCGGTTCAGTGAGATATGCTGGATTCTAAACGGAGAAGCTTCTCTGACGCTTTTTCACAGAGATTTTGAAACTGAAATCTCCCATGCTGTTTCCACCATAGGCAGCAATGGGCTTCCCCATAGAACTTGCCAACCTGAATTCCTACAGGCTAGATGTGAGAGGCACATTCTGCTGCTTCCTCCCTTAGAGTTAAGCTTGCTTCTGAAAGCTCAACCTCCGGGGAGTTTGTTTGGCAGAGATATAGAACACACTTTTCCAAGCCTGTTGGAAGGCATTTGCAGTTTCATTTCGCGTCTAATTTCCCAAACCAAACTGCTTGCAGCTCTAACTCCCTTCTAACTACCACTTCTTCGGTTCAGTGAGATATGCTGGATTCTAAACGGAGAAGCTTCTCTGACGCTTTTTCACAGAGATTTTGAAACTGAAATTTCCAAACCCGTTTCCAACGAAGGCGCCAATGGGCTTCCCCATAGAACTTGCCAACCTGAATTCCTACAGGCTAGATGTGAGAGGCACATTCTGCTGCTTCCTCCCTTAGAGTTAAACTAGCTTCTGAAAGCTCAACCTCCGGGGAGTTTGTTTGGCAGAGATATAGAACACACTTTTCCAAGCCTGTTGGAAGGCATTTGCAGTTTCATTTCGCGTCTAATTTCCCAAACCAAACTGCTTGCAGCTCTAACTCCCTTCTAACTACCACTTCTTCGGTTCAGTGAGATATGCTGGATTCTAAACGGAGAAGCTTCTCTGACGCTTTTTCACAGAGATTTTGAAACTGAAATCTCCCATGCCGTTTCCACCATAGGCAGCAATGGGCTTCCCCATAGAACTTGCCAACCTGAATTCCTACAGGCTAGATGTGAGAGGCACATTCTGCTGCTTCCTCCCTTAGAGTTAAACTAGCTTCTGAAAGCTCAACCTCCGGGGAGTTTGTTTGGCAGAGATATAGAACACACTTTTCCAAGCCTGTTGGAAGGCCTTTGCAGTTTCATTTCGCGTCTAATTTCCCAAACCAAACTGCTTGCAGCTCTAACTCCCTTCTAACTACCACTTCTTCGGTTCAGTGAGATATGCTGGATTCTAAACGGAGAAGATTCTCTGACGCTTTTTCACAGAGATTTTGAAACTGAAATCTCCCATGCCGTTTCCACCATAGGCAGCAATGGGCTTCCCCATAGAACTTGCCAACCTGAATTCCTACAGGCTAGATGTGAGAGGCACATTCTGCTGCTTCCTCCCTTAGAGTTAAACTTGCTTCTGAAAGCTCAACCTCCGGGGAGTTTGTTTGGCAGAGATATAGAACACACTTTTCCAAGCCTGTTGGAAGGCATTTGCAGTTTCATTTCGCGTCTAATTTCCCAAACCAAACTGCTTGCAGCTCTAACTCCCTTCTAACTACCACTTCTTCGGTTCAGTGAGATATGCTGGATTCTAAACGGAGAAGCTTCTCTGACGCTTTTTCACAGAGATTTTGAAACTGAAATTTCCAAACCCGTTTCCAACGAAGGCGCCAATGGGCTTCCCCATAGAACTTGCCAACCTGAATTCCTACAGGCTAGATGTGAGAGGCACATTCTGCTGCTTCCTCCCTTAGAGTTAAACTAGCTTCTGAAAGCTCAACCTCCGGGGAGTTTGTTTGGCAGAGATATAGAACACACTTTTCCAAGCCTGTTGGAAGGCATTTGCAGTTTCATTTCGCGTCTAATTTCCCAAACCAAACTGCTTGCAGCTCTAACTGCCTTCTAACTACCACTTCTTCGGTTCAGTGAGATATGCTGGATTCTAAACGGAGAAGCTTCTCTGACGCTTTTTCACAGAGATTTTGAAACTGAAATCTCCCATGCTGTTTCCACCATAGCCAGCAATGGGCTTAGACATAGAACTTGCCAACCTGAATTCCTACAGGCTAGATGTGAGAGGCACATTCTGCTGCTTCCTCCCTTAGAGTTAAACTAGCTTCTGAAAGCTCAACCTCCAGGGAGTCTGTTTGGCAGAGATATAGAACACACTTTTCCAAGCCTGTTGGAAGGCATTTGCAGTTTCATTTCGCGTCTAATTTCCCAAACCAAACTGCTTGCAGCTCTAACTGCCTTCTAACTACCACTTCTTCGGTTCAGTGAGATATGCTGGATTCTAAACGGAGAAGCTTCTCTGACGCTTTTTCACAGAGATTTTGAAACTGAAATCTCCCATGCCGTTTCCACCATAGGCAGCAATGGGCTTCCCCATAGAACTTGCCAACCTGAATTCCTACAGGCTAGATGTGAGAGGCACATTCTGCTGCTTCCTCCCTTAGAGTTAAACTAGCTTCTGAAAGCTCAACCTCCGGGGAGTTTGTTTGGCAGAGATATAGAACACACTTTTCCAAGCCTGTTGGAAGGCATTTGCAGTGTCATTTCGCGTCTAATTTCCCAAACCAAACTGCTTGCAGCTCTAACTCCCTTCTAACTACCACTTCTTCGGTTCAGTGAGATATGCTGGATTCTAAACGGAGAAGCTTCTCTGACGCTTTTTCACAGAGATTTTGAAACTGAAATCTCCCATGCCGTTTCCACCATAGGCAGCAATGGGCTTCCCCATAGAACTTGCCAACCTGAATTCCTACAGGCTAGATGTGAGAGGCACATTCTGCTGCTTCCTCCCTTAGAGTTAAACTTGCTTCTGAAAGCTCAACCTCCGGGGAGTTTGTTTGGCAGAGATATAGAACACACTTTTCCAAGCCTGTTGGAAGGCATTTGCAGTTTCATTTCGCGTCTAATTTCCCAAACCAAACTGCTTGCAGCTCTAACTCCCTTCTAACTACCACTTCTTCGGTTCAGTGAGATATGCTGGATTCTAAACGGAGAAGCTTCTCTGACGCTTTTTCACAGAGATTTTGAAACTGAAATCTCCCATGCCGTTTCCACCATAGGCAGCAATGGGCTTCCCCATAGAACTTGCCAACCTGAATTCCTACAGGCTAGATGTGAGAGGCACATTCTGCTGCTTCCTCCCTTAGAGTTAAGCTTGCTTCTGAAAGCTCAACCTCCGGGGAGTTTGTTTGGCAGAGATATAGAACACACTTTTCCAAGCCTGTTGGAAGGCATTTGCAGTTTCATTTCGCGTCTAATTTCCCAAACCAAACTGCTTGCAGCTCTAACTGCCTTCTAACTACCACTTCTTCGGTTCAGTGAGATATGCTGGATTCTAAACGGAGAAGCTTCTCTGACGCTTTTTCACAGAGATTTTGAAACTGAAATCTCCCATGCCGTTTCCACCATAGGCAGCAATGGGCTTCCCCATAGAACTTGCCAACCTGAATTCCTACAGGCTAGATGTGAGAGGCACATTCTGCTGCTTCCTCCCTTAGAGTTAAACTAGCTTCTGAAAGCTCAACCTCCGGGGAGTTTGTTTGGCAGAGATATAGAACACACTTTTCCAAGCCTGTTGGAAGGCCTTTGCAGTTTCATTTCGCGTCTAATTTCCCAAACCAAACTGCTTGCAGCTCTAACTCCCTTCTAACTACCACTTCTTCGGTTCAGTGAGATATGCTGGATTCTAAACGGAGAAGCTTCTCTGACGCTTTTTCACAGAGATTTTGAAACTGAAATTTCCAAACCCGTTTCCAACGAAGGCGCCAATGGGCTTCCCCATAGAACTTGCCAACCTGAATTCCTACAGGCTAGATGTGAGAGGCACATTCTGCTGCTTCCTCCCTTAGAGTTAAACTAGCTTCTGAAAGCTCAACCTCCGGGGAGTTTGTTTGGCAGAGATATAGAACACACTTTTCCAAGCCTGTTGGAAGGCATTTGCAGTTTCATTTCGCGTCTAATTTCCCAAACCAAACTGCTTGCAGCTCTAACTGCCTTCTAACTACCACTTCTTCGGTTCAGTGAGATATGCTGGATTCTAAACGGAGAAGCTTCTCTGACGCTTTTTCACAGAGATTTTGAAACTGAAATCTCCCATGCTGTTTCCACCATAGCCAGCAATGGGCTTAGACATAGAACTTGCCAACCTGAATTCGTACAGGCTAGATGTGAGAGGCACATTCTGCTGCTTCCTCCCTTAGAGTTAAACTAGCTTCTGAAAGCTCAACCTCCAGGGAGTCTGTTTGGCAGAGATATAGAACACACTTTTCCAAGCCTGTTGGAAGGCATTTGCAGTGTCATTTCGCGTCTAATTTCCCAAACCAAACTGCTTGCAGCTCTAACTGCCTTCTAACTACCACTTCTTCGGTTCAGTGAGATATGCTGGATTCTAAACGGAGAAGCTTCTCTGACGCTTTTTCACAGAGATTTTGAAACTGAAATCTCCCATGCCGTTTCCACCATAGGCAGCAATGGGCTTCCCCATAGAACTTGCCAACCTGAATTCCTACAGGCTAGATGTGAGAGGCACATTCTGCTGCTTCCTCCCTTAGAGTTAAACTAGCTTCTGAAAGCTCAACCTCCGGGGAGTTTGTTTGGCAGAGATATAGAACACACTTTTCCAAGGCTGTTGGAAGGCCTTTGCAGTTTCATTTCGCGTCTAATTTCCCAAACCAAACTGCTTGCAGCTCTAACTCCCTTCTAACTACCACTTCTTCGGTTCAGTGAGATATGCTGGATTCTAAACGGAGAAGCTTCTCTGACGCTTTTTCACAGAGATTTTGAAACTGAAATTTCCAAACCCGTTTCCAACGAAGGCGCCAATGGGCTTCCCCATAGAACTTGCCAACCTGAATTCCTACAGGCTAGATGTGAGAGGCACATTCTGCTGCTTCCTCCCTTAGAGTTAAACTAGCTTCTGAAAGCTCAACCTCCGGGGAGTTTGTTTGGCAGAGATATAGAACACACTTTTCCAAGCCTGTTGGAAGGCATTTGCAGTTTCATTTCGCGTCTAATTTCCCAAACCAAACTGCTTGCAGCTCTAACTGCCTTCTAACTACCACTTCTTCGGTTCAGTGAGATATGCTGGATTCTAAACGGAGAAGCTTCTCTGACGCTTTTTCACAGAGATTTTGAAACTGAAATCTCCCATGCTGTTTCCACCATAGCCAGCAATGGGCTTAGACATAGAACTTGCCAACCTGAATTCCTACAGGCTAGATGTGAGAGGCACATTCTGCTGCTTCCTCCCTTAGAGTTAAACTAGCTTCTGAAAGCTCAACCTCCAGGGAGTCTGTTTGGCAGAGATATAGAACACACTTTTCCAAGCCTGTTGGAAGGCATTTGCAGTTTCATTTCGCGTCTAATTTCCCAAACCAAACTGCTTGCAGCTCTAACTGCCTTCTAACTACCACTTCTTCGGTTCAGTGAGATATGCTGGATTCTAAACGGAGAAGCTTCTCTGACGCTTTTTCACAGAGATTTTGAAACTGAAATCTCCCATGCCGTTTCCACCATAGGCAGCAATGGGCTTCCCCATAGAACTTGCCAACCTGAATTCCTACAGGCTAGATGTGAGAGGCACATTCTGCTGCTTCCTCCCTTAGAGTTAAACTAGCTTCTGAAAGCTCAACCTCCGGGGAGTTTGTTTGGCAGAGATATAGAACACACTTTTCCAAGCCTGTTGGAAGGCATTTGCAGTGTCATTTCGCGTCTAATTTCCCAAACCAAACTGCTTGCAGCTCTAACTCCCTTCTAACTACCACTTCTTCGGTTCAGTGAGATATGCTGGATTCTAAACGGAGAAGCTTCTCTGACGCTTTTTCACAGAGATTTTGAAACTGAAATCTCCCATGCCGTTTCCACCATAGGCAGCAATGGGCTTCCCCATAGAACTTGCCAACCTGAATTCCTACAGGCTAGATGTGAGAGGCACATTCTGCTGCTTCCTCCCTTAGAGTTAAACTTGCTTCTGAAAGCTCAACCTCCGGGGAGTTTGTTTGGCAGAGATATAGAACACACTTTTCCAAGCCTGTTGGAAGGCATTTGCAGTTTCATTTCGCGTCTAATTTCCCAAACCAAACTGCTTGCAGCTCTAACTCCCTTCTAACTACCACTTCTTCGGTTCAGTGAGATATGCTGGATTCTAAACGGAGAAGCTTCTCTGACGCTTTTTCACAGAGATTTTGAAACTGAAATTTCCAAACCCGTTTCCAACGAAGGCGCCAATGGGCTTCCCCATAGAACTTGCCAACCTGAATTCCTACAGGCTAGATGTGAGAGGCACATTCTGCTGCTTCCTCCCTTAGAGTTAAACTAGCTTCTGAAAGCTCAACCTCCGGGGAGTTTGTTTGGCAGAGATATAGAACACACTTTTCCAAGCCTGTTGGAAGGCATTTGCAGTTTCATTTCGCGTCTAATTTCCCAAACCAAACTGCTTGCAGCTCTAACTCCCTTCTAACTACCACTTCTTCGGTTCAGTGAGATATGCTGGATTCTAAACGGAGAAGCTTCTCTGACGCTTTTTCACAGAGATTTTGAAACTGAAATCTCCCATGCCGTTTCCACCATAGGCAGCAATGGGCTTCCCCATAGAACTTGCCAACCTGAATTCCTACAGGCTAGATGTGAGAGGCACATTCTGCTGCTTCCTCACTTAGAGTTAAACTTGCTTCTGAAAGCTCAACCTCCGGGGAGTTTGTTTGGCAGAGATATAGAACACACTTTTCCAAGCCTGTTGGAAGGCATTTGCAGTTTCATTTCGCGTCTAATTTCCCAAACCAAACTGCTTGCAGCTCTAACTCCCTTCTAACTACCACTTCTTCGGTTCAGTGAGATATGCTGGATTCTAAACGGAGAAGCTTCTCTGACGCTTTTTCACAGAGATTTTGAAACTGAAATTTCCAAACCCGTTTCCAACGAAGGCGCCAATGGGCTTCCCCATAGAACTTGCCAACCTGAATTCCTACAGGCTAGATGTGAGAGGCACATTCTGCTGCTTCCTCCCTTAGAGTTAAACTAGCTTCTGAAAGCTCAACCTCCGGGGAGTTTGTTTGGCAGAGATATAGAACACACTTTTCCAAGCCTGTTGGAAGGCATTTGCAGTTTCATTTCGCGTCTAATTTCCCAAACCAAACTGCTTGCAGCTCTAACTCCCTTCTAACTACCACTTCTTCGGTTCAGTGAGATATGCTGGATTCTAAACGGAGAAGCTTCTCTGACGCTTTTTCACAGAGATTTTGAAACTGAAATCTCCCATGCCGTTTCCACCATAGGCAGCAATGGGCTTCCCCATAGAACTTGCCAACCTGAATTCCTACAGGCTAGATGTGAGAGGCACATTCTGCTGCTTCCTCCCTTAGAGTTAAACTTGCTGCTGAAAGCTCAACCTCCGGGGAGTCTGTTTGGCAGAGATATAGAACACACTTTTCCAAGCCTGTTGGAAGGCATTTGCAGTTTCATTTCGCGTCTAATTTCCCAAACCAAACTGCTTGCAGCTCTAACTGCCTTCTAACTACCACTTCTTCGGTTCAGTGAGATATGCTGGATTCTAAACGGAGAAGCTTCTCTGACGCTTTTTCACAGAGATTTTGAAACTGAAATCTCCCATGCCGTTTCCACCATAGGCAGAAATGGGCTTCCCCATAGAACTTGCCAACCTGAATTCCTACAGGCTAGATGTGAGAGGCACATTCTGCTGCTTCCTCCCTTAGAGTTAAACTAGCTTCTGAAAGCTCAACCTCCAGGGAGTCTGTTTGGCAGAGATATAGAACACACTTTTCCAAGCCTGTTGGAAGGCATTTGCAGTTTCATTTCGCGTCTAATTTCCCAAACCAAACTGCTTGCAGATCTAACTGCCTTCTAACTACCACTTCTTCGGTTCAGTGAGATATGCTGGATTCTAAACGGAGAAGCTTCTCTGACGCTTTTTCACAGAGATTTTGAAACTGAAATCTCCCATGCCGTTTCCACCATAGGCAGCAATGGGCTTCCCCATAGAACTTGCCAACCTGAATTCCTACAGGCTAGATGTGAGAGGCACATTCTGCTGCTTCCTCCCTTAGAGTTAAGCTTGCTTCTGAAAGCTCAACCTCCGGGGAGTTTGTTTGGCAGAGATATAGAACACACTTTTCCAAGCCTGTTGGAAGGCATTTGCAGTTTCATTTCGCGTCTAATTTCCCAAACCAAACTGCTTGCAGCTCTAACTCCCTTCTAACTACCACTTCTTCGGTTCAGTGAGATATGCTGGATTCTAAACGGAGAAGCTTCTCTGACGCTTTTTCACAGAGATTTTGAAACTGAAATTTCCAAACCCGTTTCCAACGAAGGCGCCAATGGGCTTCCCCATAGAACTTGCCAACCTGAATTCCTACAGGCTAGATGTGAGAGGCACATTCTGCTGCTTCCTCCCTTAGAGTTAAACTAGCTTCTGAAAGCTCAACCTCCGGGGAGTTTGTTTGGCAGAGATATAGAACACACTTTTCCAAGCCTGTTGGAAGGCATTTGCAGTTTCATTTCGCGTCTAATTTCCCAAACCAAACTGCTTGCAGCTCTAACTCCCTTCTAACTACCACTTCTTCGGTTCAGTGAGATATGCTGGATTCTAAACGGAGAAGCTTCTCTGACGCTTTTTCACAGAGATTTTGAAACTGAAATCTCCCATGCCGTTTCCACCATAGGCAGCAATGGGCTTCCCCATAGAACTTGCCAACCTGAATTCCTACAGGCTAGATGTGAGAGGCACATTCTGCTGCTTCCTCCCTTAGAGTTAAACTAGCTTCTGAAAGCTCAACCTCCGGGGAGTTTGTTTGGCAGAGATATAGAACACACTTTTCCAAGCCTGTTGGAGGGCCTTTGCAGTTTCATTTCGCGTCTAATTTCCCAAACCAAACTGCTTGCAGCTCTAACTCCCTTCTAACTACCACTTCTTCGGTTCAGTGAGATATGCTGGATTCTAAACGGAGAAGATTCTCTGACGCTTTTTCACAGAGATTTTGAAACTGAAATCTCCCATGCCGTTTCCACCATAGGCAGCAATGGGCTTCCCCATAGAACTTGCCAACCTGAATTCCTACAGGCTAGATGTGAGAGGCACATTCTGCTGCTTCCTCCCTTAGAGTTAAACTTGCTTCTGAAAGCTCAACCTCCGGGGAGTTTGTTTGGCAGAGATATAGAACACACTTTTCCAAGCCTGTTGGAAGGCATTTGCAGTTTCATTTCGCGTCTAATTTCCCAAACCAAACTGCTTGCAGCTCTAACTCCCTTCTAACTACCACTTCTTCGGTTCAGTGAGATATGCTGGATTCTAAACGGAGAAGCTTCTCTGACGCTTTTTCACAGAGATTTTGAAACTGAAATTTCCAAACCCGTTTCCAACGAAGGCGCCAATGGGCTTCCCCATAGAACTTGCCAACCTGAATTCCTACAGGCTAGATGTGAGAGGCACATTCTGCTGCTTCCTCCCTTAGAGTTAAACTAGCTTCTGAAAGCTCAACCTCCGGGGAGTTTGTTTGGCAGAGATATAGAACACACTTTTCCAAGCCTGTTGGAAGGCATTTGCAGTTTCATTTCGCGTCTAATTTCCCAAACCAAACTGCTTGCAGCTCTAACTGCCTTCTAACTACCACTTCTTCGGTTCAGTGAGATATGCTGGATTCTAAACGGAGAAGCTTCTCTGACGCTTTTTCACAGAGATTTTGAAACTGAAATCTCCCATGCTGTTTCCACCATAGCCAGCAATGGGCTTAGACATAGAACTTGCCAACCTGAATTCCTACAGGCTAGATGTGAGAGGCACATTCTGCTGCTTCCTCCCTTAGAGTTAAACTAGCTTCTGAAAGCTCAACCTCCAGGGAGTCTGTTTGGCAGAGATATAGAACACACTTTTCCAAGCCTGTTGGAAGGCATTTGCAGTTTCATTTCGCGTCTAATTTCCCAAACCAAACTGCTTGCAGCTCTAACTGCCTTCTAACTACCACTTCTTCGGTTCAGTGAGATATGCTGGATTCTAAACGGAGAAGCTTCTCTGACGCTTTTTCACAGAGATTTTGAAACTGAAATCTCCCATGCCGTTTCCACCATAGGCAGCAATGGGCTTCCCCATAGAACTTGCCAACCTGAATTCCTACAGGCTAGATGTGAGAGGCACATTCTGCTGCTTCCTCCCTTAGAGTTAAACTAGCTTCTGAAAGCTCAACCTCCGGGGAGTTTGTTTGGCAGAGATATAGAACACACTTTTCCAAGCCTGTTGGAAGGCATTTGCAGTGTCATTTCGCGTCTAATTTCCCAAACCAAACTGCTTGCAGCTCTAACTCCCTTCTAACTACCACTTCTTCGGTTCAGTGAGATATGCTGGATTCTAAACGGAGAAGCTTCTCTGACGCTTTTTCACAGAGATTTTGAAACTGAAATCTCCCATGCCGTTTCCACCATAGGCAGCAATGGGCTTCCCCATAGAACTTGCCAACCTGAATTCCTACAGGCTAGATGTGAGAGGCACATTCTGCTGCTTCCTCCCTTAGAGTTAAACTTGCTTCTGAAAGCTCAACCTCCGGGGAGTTTGTTTGGCAGAGATATAGAACACACTTTTCCAAGCCTGTTGGAAGGCATTTGCAGTTTCATTTCGCGTCTAATTTCCCAAACCAAACTGCTTGCAGCTCTAACTCCCTTCTAACTACCACTTCTTCGGTTCAGTGAGATATGCTGGATTCTAAACGGAGAAGCTTCTCTGACGCTTTTTCACAGAGATTTTGAAACTGAAATTTCCAAACCCGTTTCCAACGAAGGCGCCAATGGGCTTCCCCATAGAACTTGCCAACCTGAATTCCTACAGGCTAGATGTGAGAGGCACATTCTGCTGCTTCCTCCCTTAGAGTTAAACTAGCTTCTGAAAGCTCAACCTCCGGGGAGTTTGTTTGGCAGAGATATAGAACACACTTTTCCAAGCCTGTTGGAAGGCATTTGCAGTTTCATTTCGCGTCTAATTTCCCAAACCAAACTGCTTGCAGCTCTAACTGCCTTCTAACTACCACTTCTTCGGTTCAGTGAGATATGCTGGATTCTAAACGGAGAAGCTTCTCTGACGCTTTTTCACAGAGATTTTGAAACTGAAATCTCCCATGCCGTTTCCACCATAGGCAGCAATGGGCTTCCCCATAGAACTTGCCAACCTGAATTCCTACAGGCTAGATGTGAGAGGCACATTCTGCTGCTTCCTCCCTTAGAGTTAAACTAGCTTCTGAAAGCTCAACCTCCGGGGAGTTTGTTTGGCAGAGATATAGAACACACTTTTCCAAGCCTGTTGGAAGGCCTTTGCAGTTTCATTTCGCGTCTAATTTCCCAAACCAAACTGCTTGCAGCTCTAACTCCCTTCTAACTACCACTTCTTCGGTTCAGTGAGATATGCTGGATTCTAAACGGAGAAGCTTCTCTGACGCTTTTTCACAGAGATTTTGAAACTGAAATTTCCAAACCCGTTTCCAACGAAGGCGCCAATGGGCTTCCCCATAGAACTTGCCAACCTGAATTCCTACAGGCTAGATGTGAGAGGCACATTCTGCTGCTTCCTCCCTTAGAGTTAAACTAGCTTCTGAAAGCTCAACCTCCGGGGAGTTTGTTTGGCAGAGATATAGAACACACTTTTCCAAGCCTGTTGGAAGGCATTTGCAGTTTCATTTCGCGTCTAATTTCCCAAACCAAACTGCTTGCAGCTCTAACTGCCTTCTAACTACCACTTCTTCGGTTCAGTGAGATATGCTGGATTCTAAACGGAGAAGCTTCTCTGACGCTTTTTCACAGAGATTTTGAAACTGAAATCTCCCATGCTGTTTCCACCATAGCCAGCAATGGGCTTAGACATAGAACTTGCCAACCTGAATTCGTACAGGCTAGATGTGAGAGGCACATTCTGCTGCTTCCTCCCTTAGAGTTAAACTAGCTTCTGAAAGCTCAACCTCCAGGGAGTCTGTTTGGCAGAGATATAGAACACACTTTTCCAAGCCTGTTGGAAGGCATTTGCAGTGTCATTTCGCGTCTAATTTCCCAAACCAAACTGCTTGCAGCTCTAACTGCCTTCTAACTACCACTTCTTCGGTTCAGTGAGATATGCTGGATTCTAAACGGAGAAGCTTCTCTGACGCTTTTTCACAGAGATTTTGAAACTGAAATCTCCCATGCCGTTTCCACCATAGGCAGCAATGGGCTTCCCCATAGAACTTGCCAACCTGAATTCCTACAGGCTAGATGTGAGAGGCACATTCTGCTGCTTCCTCCCTTAGAGTTAAACTAGCTTCTGAAAGCTCAACCTCCGGGGAGTTTGTTTGGCAGAGATATAGAACACACTTTTCCAAGGCTGTTGGAAGGCCTTTGCAGTTTCATTTCGCGTCTAATTTCCCAAACCAAACTGCTTGCAGCTCTAACTCCCTTCTAACTACCACTTCTTCGGTTCAGTGAGATATGCTGGATTCTAAACGGAGAAGCTTCTCTGACGCTTTTTCACAGAGATTTTGAAACTGAAATTTCCAAACCCGTTTCCAACGAAGGCGCCAATGGGCTTCCCCATAGAACTTGCCAACCTGAATTCCTACAGGCTAGATGTGAGAGGCACATTCTGCTGCTTCCTCCCTTAGAGTTAAACTAGCTTCTGAAAGCTCAACCTCCGGGGAGTTTGTTTGGCAGAGATATAGAACACACTTTTCCAAGCCTGTTGGAAGGCATTTGCAGTTTCATTTCGCGTCTAATTTCCCAAACCAAACTGCTTGCAGCTCTAACTGCCTTCTAACTACCACTTCTTCGGTTCAGTGAGATATGCTGGATTCTAAACGGAGAAGCTTCTCTGACGCTTTTTCACAGAGATTTTGAAACTGAAATCTCCCATGCTGTTTCCACCATAGCCAGCAATGGGCTTAGACATAGAACTTGCCAACCTGAATTCCTACAGGCTAGATGTGAGAGGCACATTCTGCTGCTTCCTCCCTTAGAGTTAAACAAGCTTCTGAAAGCTCAACCTCCAGGGAGTCTGTTTGGCAGAGATATAGAACACACTTTTCCAAGCCTGTTGGAAGGCATTTGCAGTTTCATTTCGCGTCTAATTTCCCAAACCAAACTGCTTGCAGCTCTAACTGCCTTCTAACTACCACTTCTTCGGTTCAGTGAGATATGCTGGATTCTAAACGGAGAAGCTTCTCTGACGCTTTTTCACAGAGATTTTGAAACTGAAATCTCCCATGCCGTTTCCACCATAGGCAGCAATGGGCTTCCCCATAGAACTTGCCAACCTGAATTCCTACAGGCTAGATGTGAGAGGCACATTCTGCTGCTTCCTCCCTTAGAGTTAAACTAGCTTCTGAAAGCTCAACCTCCGGGGAGTTTGTTTGGCAGAGATATAGAACACACTTTTCCAAGCCTGTTGGAAGGCATTTGCAGTGTCATTTCGCGTCTAATTTCCCAAACCAAACTGCTTGCAGCTCTAACTGCCTTCTAACTACCACTTCTTCGGTTCAGTGAGATATGCTGGATTCTAAACGGAGAAGCTTCTCTGACGCTTTTTCACAGAGATTTTGAAACTGAAATCTCCCATGCCGTTTCCACCATAGGCAGCAATGGGCTTCCCCATAGAACTTGCCAACCTGAATTCCTACAGGCTAGATGTGAGAGGCACATTCTGCTGCTTCCTCCCTTAGAGTTAAACTTGCTTCTGAAAGCTCAACCTCCGGGGAGTTTGTTTGGCAGAGATATAGAACACACTTTTCCAAGCCTGTTGGAAGGCATTTGCAGTTTCATTTCGCGTCTAATTTCCCAAACCAAACTGCTTGCAGCTCTAACTCCCTTCTAACTACCACTTCTTCGGTTCAGTGAGATATGCTGGATTCTAAACGGAGAAGCTTCTCTGACGCTTTTTCACAGAGATTTTGAAACTGAAATTTCCAAACCCGTTTCCAACGAAGGCGCCAATGGGCTTCCCCATAGAACTTGCCAACCTGAATTCCTACAGGCTAGATGTGAGAGGCACATTCTGCTGCTTCCTCCCTTAGAGTTAAACTAGCTTCTGAAAGCTCAACCTCCGGGGAGTTTGTTTGGCAGAGATATAGAACACACTTTTCCAAGCCTGTTGGAAGGCATTTGCAGTTTCATTTCGCGTCTAATTTCCCAAACCAAACTGCTTGCAGCTCTAACTCCCTTCTAACTACCACTTCTTCGGTTCAGTGAGATATGCTGGATTCTAAACGGAGAAGCTTCTCTGACGCTTTTTCACAGAGATTTTGAAACTGAAATCTCCCATGCCGTTTCCACCATAGGCAGCAATGGGCTTCCCCATAGAACTTGCCAACCTGAATTCCTACAGGCTAGATGTGAGAGGCACATTCTGCTGCTTCCTCCCTTAGAGTTAAACTAGCTTCTGAAAGCTCAACCTCCGGGGAGTTTGTTTGGCAGAGATATAGAACACACTTTTCCAAGCCTGTTGGAAGGCCTTTGCAGTTTCATTTCGCGTCTAATTTCCCAAACCAAACTGCTTGCAGCTCTAACTCCCTTCTAACTACCACTTCTTCGGTTCAGTGAGATATGCTGGATTCTAAACGGAGAAGCTTCTCTGACGCTTTTTCACAGAGATTTTGAAACTGAAATTTCCAAACCCGTTTCCAACGAAGGCGCCAATGGGCTTCGCCATAGAACTTGCCAACCTGAATTCCTACAGGCTAGATGTGAGAGGCACATTCTGCTGCTTCCTCCCTTAGAGTTAAACTAGCTTCTGAAAGCTCAACCTCCGGGGAGTTTGTTTGGCAGAGATATAGAACACACTTTTCCAAGCCTGTTGGAAGGCATTTGCAGTTTCATTTCGCGTCTAATTTCCCAAACCAAACTGCTTGCAGCTCTAACTGCCTTCTAACTACCACTTCTTCGGTTCAGTGAGATATGCTGGATTCTAAACGGAGAAGCTTCTCTGACGCTTTTTCACAGAGATTTTGAAACTGAAATTTCCAAACCCGTTTCCAACGAAGGCGCCAATGGGCTTCCCCATAGAACTTGCCAACCTGAATTCCTACAGGCTAGATGTGAGAGGCACATTCTGCTGCTTCCTCCCTTAGAGTTAAACTAGCTTCTGAAAGCTCAACCTCCGGGGAGTTTGTTTGGCAGAGATATAGAACACACTTTTCCAAGCCTGTTGGAAGGCATTTGCAGTTTCATTTCGCGTCTAATTTCCCAAACCAAACTGCTTGCAGCTCTAACTCCCTTCTAACTACCACTTCTTCGGTTCAGTGAGATATGCTGGATTCTAAACGGAGAAGCTTCTCTGACGCTTTTTCACAGAGATTTTGAAACTGAAATCTCCCATGCCGTTTCCACCATAGGCAGCAATGGGCTTCCCCATAGAACTTGCCAACCTGAATTCCTACAGGCTAGATGTGAGAGGCACATTCTGCTGCTTCCTCCCTAAGAGTTAAGCTTGCTTCTGAAAGCTCTACCTCCGGGGAGTCTGTTTGGCAGAGATATAGAACACACTTTTCCAAGCCTGTTGGAAGGCCTTTGCAGTGTCATTTCGCATCTAATTTCCCAAACCAAACTGCTTGCAGCTCTAACTCCCTTCTAACTACCACTTCTTCGGTTCAGTGAGATATGCTGGATTCTAAACGGAGAAGCTTCTCTGACGCTTTTTCACAGAGATTTTGAAACTGAAATCTCCCATGCTGTTTCCACCATAGCCAGCAATGGGCTTAGACATAGAACTTGCCAACCTGAATTCCTACAGGCTAGATGTGAGAGGCACATTCTGCTGCTTCCTCCCTTAGAGTTAAACTAGCTTCTGAAAGCTCAACCTCCAGGGAGTCTGTTTGGCAGAGATATAGAACACACTTTTCCAAGCCTGTTGGAAGGCATTTGCAGTTTCATTTCGCGTCTAATTTCCCAAACCAAACTGCTTGCAGCTCTAACTGCCTTCTAACTACCACTTCTTCGGTTCAGTGAGATATGCTGGATTCTAAACGGAGAAGCTTCTCTGACGCTTTTTCACAGAGATTTTGAAACTGAAATCTCCCATGCCGTTTCCACCATAGGCAGCAATGGGCTTCCCCATAGAACTTGCCAACCTGAATTCCTACAGGCTAGATGTGAGAGGCACATTCTGCTGCTTCCTCCCTTAGAGTTAAACTAGCTTCTGAAAGCTCAACCTCCAGGGAGTCTGTTTGGCAGAGATATAGAACACACTTTTCCAAGCCTGTTGGAAGGCATTTGCAGTTTCATTTCGCGTCTAATTTCCCAAACCAAACTGCTTGCAGCTCTAACTGCCTTCTAACTACCACTTCTTCGGTTCAGTGAGATATGCTGGATTCTAAACGGAGAAGCTTCTCTGACGCTTTTTCACAGAGATTTTGAAACTGAAATCTCCCATGCCGTTTCCACCATAGGCAGCAATGGGCTTCCCCATAGAACTTGCCAACCTGAATTCCTACAGGCTAGATGTGAGAGGCACATTCTGCTGCTTCCTCCCTTAGAGTTAAACTAGCTTCTGAAAGCTCAACCTCCGGGGAGTTTGTTTGGCAGAGATATAGAACACACTTTTCCAAGCCTGTTGGAAGGCATTTGCAGTGTCATTTCGCGTCTAATTTCCCAAACCAAACTGCTTGCAGCTCTAACTCCCTTCTAACTACCACTTCTTCGGTTCAGTGAGATATGCTGGATTCTAAACGGAGAAGCTTCTCTGACGCTTTTTCACAGAGATTTTGAAACTGAAATCTCCCATGCCGTTTCCACCATAGGCAGCAATGGGCTTCCCCATAGAACTTGCCAACCTGAATTCCTACAGGCTAGATGTGAGAGGCACATTCTGCTGCTTCCTCCCTTAGAGTTAAACTTGCTTCTGAAAGCTCAACCTCCGGGGAGTCTGTTTGGCAGAGATATAGAACACACTTTTCCAAGCCTGTTGGAAGGCCTTTGCAGTGTCATTTCGCATGTAATTTCCCAAACCAAACTGCTTGCAGCTCTAACTGCCTTCTAACTACCACTTCTTCGGTTCAGTGAGATATGCTGGATTCTAAACGGAGAAGCTTCTCTGACGCTTTTTCACAGAGATTTTGAAACTGAAATTTCCAAACCCGTTTCCAACGAAGGCGCCAATGGGCTTCCCCATAGAACTTGCCAACCTGAATTCCTACAGGCTAGATGTGAGAGGCACATTCTGCTGCTTCCTCCCTTAGAGTTAAACTAGCTTCTGAAAGCTCAACCTCCGGGGAGTTTGTTTGGCAGAGATATAGAACACACTTTTCCAAGCCTGTTGGAAGGCATTTGCAGTTTCATTTCGCGTCTAATTTCCCAAACCAAACTGCTTGCAGCTCTAACTCCCTTCTAACTACCACTTCTTCATTTCAGTGAGATATGCTGGATTCTAAACGGAGAAGGTTCTCTGACGCTTTTTCACAGAGATTTTGAAACTGAAATCTCCCATGCTGTTTCCACCATAGCCAGCAATGGGCTTAGACATAGAACTTGCCAACCTGAATTCCTACAGGCTAGATGTGAGAGGCACATTCTGCTGCTTCCTCCCTTAGAGTTAAACTAGCTTCTGAAAGCTCAACCTCCAGGGAGTCTGTTTGGCAGAGATATAGAACACACTTTTCCAAGCCTGTTGGAAGGCATTTGCAGTTTCATTTCGCGTCTAATTTCCCAAACCAAACTGCTTGCAGCTCTAACTGCCTTCTAACTACCACTTCTTCGGTTCAGTGAGATATGCTGGATTCTAAACGGAGAAGCTTCTCTGACGCTTTTTCACAGAGATTTTGAAACTGAAATCTCCCATGCCGTTTCCACCATAGGCAGCAATGGGCTTCCCCATAGAATTTGCCAACCTGAATTCCTACAGGCTAGATGTGAGAGGCACATTCTGCTGCTTCCTCCCTTAGAGTTAAGCTTGCTTCTGAAAGCTCAACCTCCGGGGAGTTTGTTTGGCAGAGATATAGAACACACTTTTCCAAGCCTGTTGGAAGGCATTTGCAGTTTCATTTCGCGTCTAATTTCCCAAACCAAACTGCTTGCAGCTCTAACTCCCTTCTAACTACCACTTCTTCGGTTCAGTGAGATATGCTGGATTCTAAACGGAGAAGCTTCTCTGACGCTTTTTCACAGAGATTTTGAAACTGAAATTTCCAAACCCGTTTCCAACGAAGGCGCCAATGGGCTTCCCCATAGAACTTGCCAACCTGAATTCCTACAGGCTAGATGTGAGAGGCACATTCTGCTGCTTCCTCCCTTAGAGTTAAACTAGCTTCTGAAAGCTCAACCTCCGGGGAGTTTGTTTGGCAGAGATATAGAACACACTTTTCCAAGCCTGTTGGAAGGCATTTGCAGTTTCATTTCGCGTCTAATTTCCCAAACCAAACTGCTTGCAGCTCTAACTGCCTTCTAACTACCACTTCTTCGGTTCAGTGAGATATGCTGGATTCTAAACGGAGAAGCTTCTCTGACGCTTTTTCACAGAGATTTTGAAACTGAAATCTCCCATGCTGTTTCCACCATAGCCAGCAATGGGCTTAGACATAGAACTTGCCAACCTGAATTCCTACAGGCTAGATGTGAGAGGCACATTCTGCTGCTTCCTCCCTTAGAGTTAAACTAGCTTCTGAAAGCTCAACCTCCAGGGAGTCTGTTTGGCAGAGATATAGAACACACTTTTCCAAGCCTGTTGGAAGGCATTTGCAGTTTCATTTCGCGTCTAATTTCCCAAACCAAACTGCTTGCAGCTCTAACTGCCTTCTAACTACCACTTCTTCGGTTCAGTGAGATATGCTGGATTCTAAACGGAGAAGCTTCTCTGACGCTTTTTCACAGAGATTTTGAAACTGAAATCTCCCATGCCGTTTCCACCATAGGCAGCAATGGGCTTCCCCATAGAACTTGCCAACCTGAATTCCTACAGGCTAGATGTGAGAGGCACATTCTGCTGCTTCCTCCCTTAGAGTTAAACTAGCTTCTGAAAGCTCAACCTCCGGGGAGTTTGTTTGGCAGAGATATAGAACACACTTTTCCAAGCCTGTTGGAAGGCATTTGCAGTGTCATTTCGCGTCTAATTTCCCAAACCAAACTGCTTGCAGCTCTAACTCCCTTCTAACTACCACTTCTTCGGTTCAGTGAGATATGCTGGATTCTAAACGGAGAAGCTTCTCTGACGCTTTTTCACAGAGATTTTGAAACTGAAATCTCCCATGCCGTTTCCACCATAGGCAGCAATGGGCTTCCCCATAGAACTTGCCAACCTGAATTCCTACAGGCTAGATGTGAGAGGCACATTCTGCTGCTTCCTCCCTTAGAGTTAAACTTGCTTCTGAAAGCTCAACCTCCGGGGAGTTTGTTTGGCAGAGATATAGAACACACTTTTCCAAGCCTGTTGGAAGGCATTTGCAGTTTCATTTCGCGTCTAATTTCCCAAACCAAACTGCTTGCAGCTCTAACTCCCTTCTAACTACCACTTCTTCGGTTCAGTGAGATATGCTGGATTCTAAACGGAGAAGCTTCTCTGACGCTTTTTCACAGAGATTTTGAAACTGAAATTTCCAAACCCGTTTCCAACGAAGGCGCCAATGGGCTTCCCCATAGAACTTGCCAACCTGAATTCCTACAGGCTAGATGTGAGAGGCACATTCTGCTGCTTCCTCCCTTAGAGTTAAACTAGCTTCTGAAAGCTCAACCTCCGGGGAGTTTGTTTGGCAGAGATATAGAACACACTTTTCCAAGCCTGTTGGAAGGCATTTGCAGTTTCATTTCGCGTCTAATTTCCCAAACCAAACTGCTTGCAGCTCTAACTGCCTTCTAACTACCACTTCTTCGGTTCAGTGAGATATGCTGGATTCTAAACGGAGAAGCTTCTCTGACGCTTTTTCACAGAGATTTTGAAACTGAAATCTCCCATGCCGTTTCCACCATAGGCAGCAATGGGCTTCCCCATAGAACTTGCCAACCTGAATTCCTACAGGCTAGATGTGAGAGGCACATTCTGCTGCTTCCTCCCTTAGAGTTAAACTAGCTTCTGAAAGCTCAACCTCCGGGGAGTTTGTTTGGCAGAGATATAGAACACACTTTTCCAAGCCTGTTGGAAGGCCTTTGCAGTTTCATTTCGCGTCTAATTTCCCAAACCAAACTGCTTGCAGCTCTAACTCCCTTCTAACTACCACTTCTTCGGTTCAGTGAGATATGCTGGATTCTAAACGGAGAAGCTTCTCTGACGCTTTTTCACAGAGATTTTGAAACTGAAATTTCCAAACCCGTTTCCAACGAAGGCGCCAATGGGCTTCCCCATAGAACTTGCCAACCTGAATTCCTACAGGCTAGATGTGAGAGGCACATTCTGCTGCTTCCTCCCTTAGAGTTAAACTAGCTTCTGAAAGCTCAACCTCCGGGGAGTTTGTTTGGCAGAGATATAGAACACACTTTTCCAAGCCTGTTGGAAGGCATTTGCAGTTTCATTTCGCGTCTAATTTCCCAAACCAAACTGCTTGCAGCTCTAACTGCCTTCTAACTACCACTTCTTCGGTTCAGTGAGATATGCTGGATTCTAAACGGAGAAGCTTCTCTGACGCTTTTTCACAGAGATTTTGAAACTGAAATCTCCCATGCTGTTTCCACCATAGCCAGCAATGGGCTTAGACATAGAACTTGCCAACCTGAATTCGTACAGGCTAGATGTGAGAGGCACATTCTGCTGCTTCCTCCCTTAGAGTTAAACTAGCTTCTGAAAGCTCAACCTCCAGGGAGTCTGTTTGGCAGAGATATAGAACACACTTTTCCAAGCCTGTTGGAAGGCATTTGCAGTGTCATTTCGCGTCTAATTTCCCAAACCAAACTGCTTGCAGCTCTAACTGCCTTCTAACTACCACTTCTTCGGTTCAGTGAGATATGCTGGATTCTAAACGGAGAAGCTTCTCTGACGCTTTTTCACAGAGATTTTGAAACTGAAATCTCCCATGCCGTTTCCACCATAGGCAGCAATGGGCTTCCCCATAGAACTTGCCAACCTGAATTCCTACAGGCTAGATGTGAGAGGCACATTCTGCTGCTTCCTCCCTTAGAGTTAAACTAGCTTCTGAAAGCTCAACCTCCGGGGAGTTTGTTTGGCAGAGATATAGAACACACTTTTCCAAGGCTGTTGGAAGGCCTTTGCAGTTTCATTTCGCGTCTAATTTCCCAAACCAAACTGCTTGCAGCTCTAACTCCCTTCTAACTACCACTTCTTCGGTTCAGTGAGATATGCTGGATTCTAAACGGAGAAGCTTCTCTGACGCTTTTTCACAGAGATTTTGAAACTGAAATTTCCAAACCCGTTTCCAACGAAGGCGCCAATGGGCTTCCCCATAGAACTTGCCAACCTGAATTCCTACAGGCTAGATGTGAGAGGCACATTCTGCTGCTTCCTCCCTTAGAGTTAAACTAGCTTCTGAAAGCTCAACCTCCGGGGAGTTTGTTTGGCAGAGATATAGAACACACTTTTCCAAGCCTGTTGGAAGGCATTTGCAGTTTCATTTCGCGTCTAATTTCCCAAACCAAACTGCTTGCAGCTCTAACTGCCTTCTAACTACCACTTCTTCGGTTCAGTGAGATATGCTGGATTCTAAACGGAGAAGCTTCTCTGACGCTTTTTCACAGAGATTTTGAAACTGAAATCTCCCATGCTGTTTCCACCATAGCCAGCAATGGGCTTAGACATAGAACTTGCCAACCTGAATTCCTACAGGCTAGATGTGAGAGGCACATTCTGCTGCTTCCTCCCTTAGAGTTAAACTAGCTTCTGAAAGCTCAACCTCCAGGGAGTCTGTTTGGCAGAGATATAGAACACACTTTTCCAAGCCTGTTGGAAGGCATTTGCAGTGTCATTTCGCGTCTAATTTCCCAAACCAAACTGCTTGCAGCTCTAACTGCCTTCTAACTACCACTTCTTCGGTTCAGTGAGATATGCTGGATTCTAAACGGAGAAGCTTCTCTGACGCTTTTTCACAGAGATTTTGAAACTGAAATCTCCCATGCCGTTTCCACCATAGGCAGCAATGGGCTTCCCCATAGAACTTGCCAACCTGAATTCCTACAGGCTAGATGTGAGAGGCACATTCTGCTGCTTCCTCCCTTAGAGTTAAACTAGCTTCTGAAAGCTCAACCTCCGGGGAGTTTGTTTGGCAGAGATATAGAACACACTTTTCCAAGGCTGTTGGAAGGCCTTTGCAGTTTCATTTCGCGTCTAATTTCCCAAACCAAACTGCTTGCAGCTCTAACTCCCTTCTAACTACCACTTCTTCGGTTCAGTGAGATATGCTGGATTCTAAACGGAGAAGCTTCTCTGACGCTTTTTCACAGAGATTTTGAAACTGAAATTTCCAAACCCGTTTCCAACGAAGGCGCCAATGGGCTTCCCCATAGAACTTGCCAACCTGAATTCCTACAGGCTAGATGTGAGAGGCACATTCTGCTGCTTCCTCCCTTAGAGTTAAACTAGCTTCTGAAAGCTCAACCTCCGGGGAGTTTGTTTGGCAGAGATATAGAACACACTTTTCCAAGCCTGTTGGAAGGCATTTGCAGTTTCATTTCGCGTCTAATTTCCCAAACCAAACTGCTTGCAGCTCTAACTGCCTTCTAACTACCACTTCTTCGGTTCAGTGAGATATGCTGGATTCTAAACGGAGAAGCTTCTCTGACGCTTTTTCACAGAGATTTTGAAACTGAAATCTCCCATGCTGTTTCCACCATAGCCAGCAATGGGCTTAGACATAGAACTTGCCAACCTGAATTCGTACAGGCTAGATGTGAGAGGCACATTCTGCTGCTTCCTCCCTTAGAGTTAAACTAGCTTCTGAAAGCTCAACCTCCAGGGAGTCTGTTTGGCAGAGATATAGAACACACTTTTCCAAGCCTGTTGGAAGGCATTTGCAGTGTCATTTCGCGTCTAATTTCCCAAACCAAACTGCTTGCAGCTCTAACTGCCTTCTAACTACCACTTCTTCGGTTCAGTGAGATATGCTGGATTCTAAACGGAGAAGCTTCTCTGACGCTTTTTCACAGAGATTTTGAAACTGAAATCTCCCATGCCGTTTCCACCATAGGCAGCAATGGGCTTCCCCATAGAACTTGCCAACCTGAATTCCTACAGGCTAGATGTGAGAGGCACATTCTGCTGCTTCCTCCCTTAGAGTTAAACTAGCTTCTGAAAGCTCAACCTCCGGGGAGTTTGTTTGGCAGAGATATAGAACACACTTTTCCAAGGCTGTTGGAAGGCCTTTGCAGTTTCATTTCGCGTCTAATTTCCCAAACCAAACTGCTTGCAGCTCTAACTCCCTTCTAACTACCACTTCTTCGGTTCAGTGAGATATGCTGGATTCTAAACGGAGAAGCTTCTCTGACGCTTTTTCACAGAGATTTTGAAACTGAAATTTCCAAACCCGTTTCCAACGAAGGCGCCAATGGGCTTCCCCATAGAACTTGCCAACCTGAATTCCTACAGGCTAGATGTGAGAGGCACATTCTGCTGCTTCCTCCCTTAGAGTTAAACTAGCTTCTGAAAGCTCAACCTCCGGGGAGTTTGTTTGGCAGAGATATAGAACACACTTTTCCAAGCCTGTTGGAAGGCATTTGCAGTTTCATTTCGCGTCTAATTTCCCAAACCAAACTGCTTGCAGCTCTAACTGCCTTCTAACTACCACTTCTTCGGTTCAGTGAGATATGCTGGATTCTAAACGGAGAAGCTTCTCTGACGCTTTTTCACAGAGATTTTGAAACTGAAATCTCCCATGCTGTTTCCACCATAGCCAGCAATGGGCTTAGACATAGAACTTGCCAACCTGAATTCCTACAGGCTAGATGTGAGAGGCACATTCTGCTGCTTCCTCCCTTAGAGTTAAACTAGCTTCTGAAAGCTCAACCTCCAGGGAGTCTGTTTGGCAGAGATATAGAACACACTTTTCCAAGCCTGTTGGAAGGCATTTGCAGTTTCATTTCGCGTCTAATTTCCCAAACCAAACTGCTTGCAGCTCTAACTGCCTTCTAACTACCACTTCTTCGGTTCAGTGAGATATGCTGGATTCTAAACGGAGAAGCTTCTCTGACGCTTTTTCACAGAGATTTTGAAACTGAAATCTCCCATGCCGTTTCCACCATAGGCAGCAATGGGCTTCCCCATAGAACTTGCCAACCTGAATTCCTACAGGCTAGATGTGAGAGGCACATTCTGCTGCTTCCTCCCTTAGAGTTAAACTAGCTTCTGAAAGCTCAACCTCCGGGGAGTTTGTTTGGCAGAGATATAGAACACACTTTTCCAAGCCTGTTGGAAGGCATTTGCAGTGTCATTTCGCGTCTAATTTCCCAAACCAAACTGCTTGCAGCTCTAACTCCCTTCTAACTACCACTTCTTCGGTTCAGTGAGATATGCTGGATTCTAAACGGAGAAGCTTCTCTGACGCTTTTTCACAGAGATTTTGAAACTGAAATCTCCCATGCCGTTTCCACCATAGGCAGCAATGGGCTTCCCCATAGAACTTGCCAACCTGAATTCCTACAGGCTAGATGTGAGAGGCACATTCTGCTGCTTCCTCCCTTAGAGTTAAACTTGCTTCTGAAAGCTCAACCTCCGGGGAGTTTGTTTGGCAGAGATATAGAACACACTTTTCCAAGCCTGTTGGAAGGCATTTGCAGTTTCATTTCGCGTCTAATTTCCCAAACCAAACTGCTTGCAGCTCTAACTCCCTTCTAACTACCACTTCTTCGGTTCAGTGAGATATGCTGGATTCTAAACGGAGAAGCTTCTCTGACGCTTTTTCACAGAGATTTTGAAACTGAAATTTCCAAACCCGTTTCCAACGAAGGCGCCAATGGGCTTCCCCATAGAACTTGCCAACCTGAATTCCTACAGGCTAGATGTGAGAGGCACATTCTGCTGCTTCCTCCCTTAGAGTTAAACTAGCTTCTGAAAGCTCAACCTCCGGGGAGTTTGTTTGGCAGAGATATAGAACACACTTTTCCAAGCCTGTTGGAAGGCATTTGCAGTTTCATTTCGCGTCTAATTTCCCAAACCAAACTGCTTGCAGCTCTAACTCCCTTCTAACTACCACTTCTTCGGTTCAGTGAGATATGCTGGATTCTAAACGGAGAAGCTTCTCTGACGCTTTTTCACAGAGATTTTGAAACTGAAATCTCCCATGCCGTTTCCACCATAGGCAGCAATGGGCTTCCCCATAGAACTTGCCAACCTGAATTCCTACAGGCTAGATGTGAGAGGCACATTCTGCTGCTTCCTCCCTTAGAGTTAAACTAGCTTCTGAAAGCTCAACCTCCGGGGAGTTTGTTTGGCAGAGATATAGAACACACTTTTCCAAGCCTGTTGGAAGGCCTTTGCAGTTTCATTTCGCGTCTAATTTCCCAAACCAAACTGCTTGCAGCTCTAACTCCCTTCTAACTACCACTTCTTCGGTTCAGTGAGATATGCTGGATTCTAAACGGAGAAGCTTCTCTGACGCTTTTTCACAGAGATTTTGAAACTGAAATTTCCAAACCCGTTTCCAACGAAGGCGCCAATGGGCTTCGCCATAGAACTTGCCAACCTGAATTCCTACAGGCTAGATGTGAGAGGCACATTCTGCTGCTTCCTCCCTTAGAGTTAAACTAGCTTCTGAAAGCTCAACCTCCGGGGAGTTTGTTTGGCAGAGATATAGAACACACTTTTCCAAGCCTGTTGGAAGGCATTTGCAGTTTCATTTCGCGTCTAATTTCCCAAACCAAACTGCTTGCAGCTCTAACTGCCTTCTAACTACCACTTCTTCGGTTCAGTGAGATATGCTGGATTCTAAACGGAGAAGCTTCTCTGACGCTTTTTCACAGAGATTTTGAAACTGAAATTTCCAAACCCGTTTCCAACGAAGGCGCCAATGGGCTTCCCCATAGAACTTGCCAACCTGAATTCCTACAGGCTAGATGTGAGAGGCACATTCTGCTGCTTCCTCCCTTAGAGTTAAACTAGCTTCTGAAAGCTCAACCTCCGGGGAGTTTGTTTGGCAGAGATATAGAACACACTTTTCCAAGCCTGTTGGAAGGCATTTGCAGTTTCATTTCGCGTCTAATTTCCCAAACCAAACTGCTTGCAGCTCTAACTCCCTTCTAACTACCACTTCTTCGGTTCAGTGAGATATGCTGGATTCTAAACGGAGAAGCTTCTCTGACGCTTTTTCACAGAGATTTTGAAACTGAAATCTCCCATGCCGTTTCCACCATAGGCAGCAATGGGCTTCCCCATAGAACTTGCCAACCTGAATTCCTACAGGCTAGATGTGAGAGGCACATTCTGCTGCTTCCTCCCTAAGAGTTAAGCTTGCTTCTGAAAGCTCTACCTCCGGGGAGTCTGTTTGGCAGAGATATAGAACACACTTTTCCAAGCCTGTTGGAAGGCCTTTGCAGTGTCATTTCGCATCTAATTTCCCAAACCAAACTGCTTGCAGCTCTAACTCCCTTCTAACTACCACTTCTTCGGTTCAGTGAGATATGCTGGATTCTAAACGGAGAAGCTTCTCTGACGCTTTTTCACAGAGATTTTGAAACTGAAATCTCCCATGCTGTTTCCACCATAGCCAGCAATGGGCTTAGACATAGAACTTGCCAACCTGAATTCCTACAGGCTAGATGTGAGAGGCACATTCTGCTGCTTCCTCCCTTAGAGTTAAACTAGCTTCTGAAAGCTCAACCTCCAGGGAGTCTGTTTGGCAGAGATATAGAACACACTTTTCCAAGCCTGTTGGAAGGCATTTGCAGTTTCATTTCGCGTCTAATTTCCCAAACCAAACTGCTTGCAGCTCTAACTGCCTTCTAACTACCACTTCTTCGGTTCAGTGAGATATGCTGGATTCTAAACGGAGAAGCTTCTCTGACGCTTTTTCACAGAGATTTTGAAACTGAAATCTCCCATGCCGTTTCCACCATAGGCAGCAATGGGCTTCCCCATAGAACTTGCCAACCTGAATTCCTACAGGCTAGATGTGAGAGGCACATTCTGCTGCTTCCTCCCTTAGAGTTAAACTAGCTTCTGAAAGCTCAACCTCCGGGGAGTTTGTTTGGCAGAGATATAGAACACACTTTTCCAAGCCTGTTGGAAGGCATTTGCAGTGTCATTTCGCGTCTAATTTCCCAAACCAAACTGCTTGCAGCTCTAACTCCCTTCTAACTACCACTTCTTCGGTTCAGTGAGATATGCTGGATTCTAAACGGAGAAGCTTCTCTGACGCTTTTTCACAGAGATTTTGAAACTGAAATCTCCCATGCCGTTTCCACCATAGGCAGCAATGGGCTTCCCCATAGAACTTGCCAACCTGAATTCCTACAGGCTAGATGTGAGAGGCACATTCTGCTGCTTCCTCCCTTAGAGTTAAACTTGCTTCTGAAAGCTCAACCTCCGGGGAGTCTGTTTGGCAGAGATATAGAACACACTTTTCCAAGCCTGTTGGAAGGCCTTTGCAGTGTCATTTCGCATGTAATTTCCCAAACCAAACTGCTTGCAGCTCTAACTGCCTTCTAACTACCACTTCTTCGGTTCAGTGAGATATGCTGGATTCTAAACGGAGAAGCTTCTCTGACGCTTTTTCACAGAGATTTTGAAACTGAAATTTCCAAACCCGTTTCCAACGAAGGCGCCAATGGGCTTCCCCATAGAACTTGCCAACCTGAATTCCTACAGGCTAGATGTGAGAGGCACATTCTGCTGCTTCCTCCCTTAGAGTTAAACTAGCTTCTGAAAGCTCAACCTCCGGGGAGTTTGTTTGGCAGAGATATAGAACACACTTTTCCAAGCCTGTTGGAAGGCATTTGCAGTTTCATTTCGCGTCTAATTTCCCAAACCAAACTGCTTGCAGCTCTAACTCCCTTCTAACTACCACTTCTTCGGTTCAGTGAGATATGCTGGATTCTAAACGGAGAAGGTTCTCTGACGCTTTTTCACAGAGATTTTGAAACTGAAATTTCCAAACCCGTTTCCAACGAAGGCGCCAATGGGCTTCCCCATAGAACTTGCCAACCTGAATTCCTACAGGCTAGATGTGAGAGGCACATTCTGCTGCTTCCTCCCTTAGAGTTAAACTAGCTTCTGAAAGCTCAACCTCCGGGGAGTTTGTTTGGCAGAGATATAGAACACACTTTTCCAAGCCTGTTGGAAGGCATTTGCAGTTTCATTTCGCGTCTAATTTCCCAAACCAAACTGCTTGCAGCTCTAACTCCCTTCTAACTACCACTTCTTCGGTTCAGTGAGATATGCTGGATTCTAAACGGAGAAGCTTCTCTGACGCTTTTTCACAGAGATTTTGAAACTGAAATTTCCAAACCCGTTTCCAACGAAGGCGCCAATGGGCTTCCCCATAGAACTTGCCAACCTGAATTCCTACAGGCTAGATGTGAGAGGCACATTCTGCTGCTTCCTCCCTTAGAGTTAAACTAGCTTCTGAAAGCTCAACCTCCGGGGAGTTTGTTTGGCAGAGATATAGAACACACTTTTCCAAGCCTGTTGGAAGGCATTTGCAGTTTCATTTCGCGTCTAATTTCCCAAACCAAACTGCTTGAAGCTCTAACTCCCTTCTAACTACCACTTCTTCGGTTCAGTGAGATATGCTGGATTCTAAACGGAGAAGCTTCTCTGACGCTTTTTCACAGAGATTTTGAAACTGAAATCTCCCATGCCGTTTCCACCATAGGCAGCAATGGGCTTCCCCATAGAACTTGCCAACCTGAATTCCTACAGGCTAGATGTGAGAGGCACATTCTGCTGCTTCCTCCCTTAGAGTTAAACTAGCTTCTGAAAGCTCAACCTCCAGGGAGTCTGTTTGGCAGAGATATAGAACACACTTTTCCAAGCCTGTTGGAAGGCATTTGCAGTTTCATTTCGCGTCTAATTTCCCAAACCAAACTGCTTGCAGATCTAACTGCCTTCTAACTACCACTTCTTCGGTTCAGTGAGATATGCTGGATTCTAAACGGAGAAGCTTCTCTGACGCTTTTTCACAGAGATTTTGAAACTGAAATCTCCCATGCCGTTTCCACCATAGGCAGCAATGGGCTTCCCCATAGAACTTGCCAACCTGAATTCCTACAGGCTAGATGTGAGAGGCACATTCTGCTGCTTCCTCCCTAAGAGTTAAGCTTGCTTGTGAAAGCTCAACCTCCGGGGAGTCTGTTTGGCAGAGATATAGAACACACTTTTCCAAGCCTGTTGGAAGGCCTTTGCAGTTTCATTTCAGGTCTAATTTCCCAAACCAAACTGCTTGCAGCTCTAACTCCCTTCTAACTACCACTTCTTCGGTTCGGTGAGATATGCTGGATTCTAAACGGAGAAGCTTCTCTGACGCTTTTTCACAGAGATTTTGAAACTGAAATTTCCAAACCCGTTTCCAACGAAGGCGCCAATGGGCTTCCCCATAGAACTTGCCAACCTGAATTCCTACAGGCTAGATGTGAGAGGCACATTCTGCTGCTTCCTCCCTTAGAGTTAAACTAGCTTCTGAAAGCTCAACCTCCGGGGAGTTTGTTTGGCAGAGATATAGAACACACTTTTCCAAGCCTGTTGGAAGGCATTTGCAGTTTCATTTCGCGTCTAATTTCCCAAACCAAACTGCTTGCAGCTCTAACTCCCTTCTAACTACCACTTCTTCGGTTCAGTGAGATATGCTGGATTCTAAACGGAGAAGCTTCTCTGACGCTTTTTCACAGAGATTTTGAAACTGAAATCTCCCATGCCGTTTCCACCATAGGCAGCAATGGGCTTCCCCATAGAACTTGCCAAACTGAATTCCTACAGGCCAGATGTGAGAGGCACATTCTGCTGCTTCCTCCCTAAGAGTTAAGCTTGCTTGTGAAAGCTCAACCTCCGGGGAGTCTGTTTGGCAGAGATATAGAACACACTTTTCCAAGCCTGTTGGAAGGCCTTTGCAGTTTCATTTCGCGTCTAATTTCCCAAACCAAACTGCTTGCAGCTCTAACTCCCTTCTAACTACCACTTCTTCGGTTCAGTGAGATATGCTGGATTCTAAACGGAGAAGCTTCTCTGACGCTTTTTCACAGAGATTTTGAAACTGAAATTTCCAAACCCGTTTCCAACGAAGGCGCCAATGGGCTTCGCCATAGAACTTGCCAACCTGAATTCCTACAGGCTAGATGTGAGAGGCACATTCTGCTGCTTCCTCCCTTAGAGTTAAACTAGCTTCTGAAAGCTCAACCTCCGGGGAGTTTGTTTGGCAGAGATATAGAACACACTTTTCCAAGCCTGTTGGAAGGCATTTGCAGTTTCATTTCGCGTCTAATTTCCCAAACCAAACTGCTTGCAGCTCTAACTGCCTTCTAACTACCACTTCTTCGGTTCAGTGAGATATGCTGGATTCTAAACGGAGAAGCTTCTCTGACGCTTTTTCACAGAGATTTTGAAACTGAAATTTCCAAACCCGTTTCCAACGAAGGCGCCAATGGGCTTCCCCATAGAACTTGCCAACCTGAATTCCTACAGGCTAGATGTGAGAGGCACATTCTGCTGCTTCCTCCCTTAGAGTTAAACTAGCTTCTGAAAGCTCAACCTCCGGGGAGTTTGTTTGGCAGAGATATAGAACACACTTTTCCAAGCCTGTTGGAAGGCATTTGCAGTTTCATTTCGCGTCTAATTTCCCAAACCAAACTGCTTGCAGCTCTAACTCCCTTCTAACTACCACTTCTTCGGTTCAGTGAGATATGCTGGATTCTAAACGGAGAAGCTTCTCTGACGCTTTTTCACAGAGATTTTGAAACTGAAATCTCCCATGCCGTTTCCACCATAGGCAGCAATGGGCTTCCCCATAGAACTTGCCAACCTGAATTCCTACAGGCTAGATGTGAGAGGCACATTCTGCTGCTTCCTCCCTAAGAGTTAAGCTTGCTTCTGAAAGCTCTACCTCCGGGGAGTCTGTTTGGCAGAGATATAGAACACACTTTTCCAAGCCTGTTGGAAGGCCTTTGCAGTGTCATTTCGCATCTAATTTCCCAAACCAAACTGCTTGCAGCTCTAACTGCCTTCTAACTACCACTTCTTCGGTTCAGTGAGATATGCTGGATTCTAAACGGAGAAGCTTCTCTGACGCTTTTTCACAGAGATTTTGAAACTGAAATCTCCCATGCCGTTTCCACCATAGGCAGCAATGGGCTTCCCCATAGAACTTGCCAACCTGAATTCCTACAGGCTAGATGTGAGAGGCACATTCTGCTGCTTCCTCCCTTAGAGTTAAACTTGCTTCTAAAAGCTCAACCTCCGGGGAGTTTGTTTGGCAGAGATATAGAACACACTTTTCCAAGCCTGTTGAAAGGCATTTGCAGTTTCATTTCGCGTCTAATTTCCCAAACCAAACTGCTTGCAGCTCTAACTGCCTTCTAACTACCACTTCTTCGGTTCAGTGAGATATGCTGGATTCTAAACGGAGAAGCTTCTCTGACGCTTTTTCACAGAGATTTTGAAACTGAAATTTCCAAACCCGTTTCCAACGAAGGCGCCAATGGGCTTCCCCATAGAACTTGCCAACCTGAATTCCTACAGGCTAGATGTGAGAGGCACATTCTGCTGCTTCCTCCCTTAGAGTTAAACTAGCTTCTGAAAGCTCAACCTCCGGGGAGTTTCTTTGGCAGAGATATAGAACACACTTTTCCAAGCCTGTTGGAAGGCCTTTGCAGTGTCATTTCGCATCTAATTTCCCAAACCAAACTGCTTGCAGCTCTAACTCCCTTCTAACTACCACTTCTTCGGTTCAGTGAGATATGCTGGATTCTAAACGGAGAAGCTTCTCTGACGCTTTTTCACAGAGATTTTGAAACTGAAATCTCCCATGCCGTTTCCACCATAGGCAGCAATGGGCTTCCCCATAGAACTTGCCAACCTGAATTCCTACAGGCTAGATGTGAGAGGCACATTCTGCTGCTTCCTCCCTTAGAGTTAAACTAGCTTCTGAAAGCTCAACCTCCGGGGAGTTTGTTTGGCAGAGATATAGAACACAGTTTTCCAAGGCTGTTGGAAGGCCTTTGCAGTTTCATTTCGCGTCTAATTTCCCAAACCAAACTGCTTGCAGCTCTAACTCCCTTCTAACTACCACTTCTTCGGTTCAGTGAGATATGCTGGATTCTAAACTGAGAAGCTTCTCTGACGCTTTTTCACAGAGATTTTGAAACTGAAATTTCCAAACCCGTTTCCAACGAAGGCGCCAATGGGCTTCCCCATAGAACTTGCCAACCTGAATTCCTACAGGCTAGATGTGAGAGGCACATTCTGCTGCTTCCTCCCTTAGAGTTAAACTAGCTTCTGAAAGCTCAACCTCCGGGGAGTTTGTTTGGCAGAGATATAGAACACACTTTTCCAAGCCTGTTGGAAGGCATTTGCAGTTTCATTTCGCGTCTAATTTCCCAAACCAAACTGCTTGCAGCTCTAACTGCCTTCTAACTACCACTTCTTCGGATCAGTGAGATATGCTGGATTCTAAACGGAGAAGCTTCTCTGACGCTTTTTCACAGAGATTTTGAAACTGAAATCTCCCATGCTGTTTCCACCATAGCCAGCAATGGGCTTAGACATAGAACTTGCCAACCTGAATTCCTACAGGCTAGATGTGAGAGGCACATTCTGCTGCTTCCTCCCTTAGAGTTAAACTAGCTTCTGAAAGCTCAACCTCCAGGGAGTCTGTTTGGCAGAGATATAGAACACACATTTCCAAGCCTGTTGGAAGGCATTTGCAGTTTCATTTCGCGTCTAATTTCCCAAACCAAACTGCTTGCAGCTCTAACTGCCTTCTAACTACCACTTCTTCGGTTCAGTGAGATATGCTGGATTCTAAACGGAGAAGCTTCTCTGACGCTTTTTCACAGAGATTTTGAAACTGAAATCTCCCATGCCGTTTCCACCATAGGCAGCAATGGGCTTCCCCATAGAACTTGCCAACCTGAATTCCTACAGGCTAGATGTGAGAGGCACATTCTGCTGCTTCCTCCCTTAGAGTTAAACTAGCTTCTGAAAGCTCAACCATCGGGGAGTTTGTTTGGCAGAGATATAGAACACACTTTTCCAAGCCTGTTGGAAGGCATTTGCAGTGTCATTTCGCGTCTAATTTCCCAAACCAAACTGCTTGCAGCTCTAACTCCCTTCTAACTACCACTTCTTCGGTTCAGTGAGATATGCTGGATTCTAAACGGAGAAGCTTCTCTGACGCTTTTTCACAGAGATTTTGAAACTGAAATCTCCCATGCCGTTTCCACCATAGGCAGCAATGGGCTTCCCCATAGAACTTGCCAACCTGAATTCCTACAGGCTAGATGTGAGAGGCACATTCTGCTGCTTCCTCCCTTAGAGTTAAACTAGCTTCTGAAAGCTCAACCTCCGGGGAGTTTGTTTGGCAGAGATATAGAACACACTTTTCCAAGCCTGTTGGAAGGCATTTGCAGTTTCATTTCGCGTCTAATTTCCCAAACCAAACTGCTTGCAGCTCTAACTCCCTTCTAACTACCACTTCTTCGGTTCAGTGAGATATGCTGGATTCTAAACGGAGAAGCTTCTCTGACGCTTTTTCACAGAGATTTTGAAACTGAAATCTCCCATGCCGTTTCCACCATAGGCAGCAATGGGCTTCCCCATAGAACTTGCCAACCTGAATTCCTACAGGCTAGATGTGAGAGGCACATTCTGCTGCTTCCTCCCTTAGAGTTAAACTAGCTTCTGAAAGCTCAACCTCCGGGGAGTTTGTTTGGCAGAGATATAGAACACACTTTTCCAAGCCTGTTGGAAGGCCTTTGCAGTTTCATTTCGCGTCTAATTTCCCAAACCAAACTGCTTGCAGCTCTAACTCCCTTCTAACTACCACTTCTTCGGTTCAGTGAGATATGCTGGATTCTAAACGGAGAAGCTTCTCTGACGCTTTTTCACAGAGATTTTGAAACTGAAATTTCCAAACCCGTTTCCAACGAAGGCGCCAATGGGCTTCCCCATAGAACTTGCCAACCTGAATTCCTACAGGCTAGATGTGAGAGGCACATTCTGCTGCTTCCTCCCTTAGAGTTAAACTAGCTTCTGAAAGCTCAACCTCCAGGGAGTCTGTTTGGCAGAGATATAGAACACACTTTTCCAAGCCTGTTGGAAGGCATTTGCAGTTTCATTTCGCGTCTAATTTCCCAAACCAAACTGCTTGCAGCTCTAACTGCCTTCTAACTACCACTTCTTCGGTTCAGTGAGATATGCTGGATTCTAAACGGAGAAGCTTCTCTGACGCTTTTTCACAGAGATTTTGAAACTGAAATCTCCCATGCCGTTTCCACCATAGGCAGCAATGGGCTTCCCCATAGAACTTGCCAACCTGAATTCCTACAGGCTAGATGTGAGAGGCACATTCTGCTGCTTCCTCCCTTAGAGTTAAACTAGCTTCTGAAAGCTCAACCTCCGGGGAGTTTGTTTGGCAGAGATATAGAACACACTTTTCCAAGCCTGTTGGAAGGCATTTGCAGTGTCATTTCGCGTCTAATTTCCCAAACCAAACTGCTTGCAGCTCTAACTCCCTTCTAACTACCACTTCTTCGGTTCAGTGAGATATGCTGGATTCTAAACGGAGAAGCTTCTCTGACGCTTTTTCACAGAGATTTTGAAACTGAAATCTCCCATGCCGTTTCCACCATAGGCAGCAATGGGCTTCCCCATAGAACTTGCCAACCTGAATTCCTACAGGCTAGATGTGAGAGGCACATTCTGCTGCTTCCTCCCTTAGAGTTAAACTTGCTTCTGAAAGCTCAACCTCCGGGGAGTTTGTTTGGCAGAGATATAGAACACACTTTTCCAAGCCTGTTGGAAGGCCTTTGCAGTTTCATTTCGCGTCTAATTTCCCAAACCAAACTGCTTGCAGCTCTAACTCCCTTCTAACTACCACTTCTTCGGTTCAGTGAGATATGCTGGATTCTAAACGGAGAAGCTTCTCTGACGCTTTTTCACAGAGATTTTGAAACTGAAATTTCCAAACCCGTTTCCAACGAAGGCGCCAATGGGCTTCCCCATAGAACTTGCCAACCTGAATTCCTACAGGCTAGATGTGAGAGGCACATTCTGCTGCTTCCTCCCTTAGAGTTAAACTAGCTTCTGAAAGCTCAACCTCCGGGGAGTTTGTTTGGCAGAGATATAGAACACACTTTTCCAAGCCTGTTGGAAGGCATTTGCAGTTTCATTTCGCGTCTAATTTCCCAAACCAAACTGCTTGCAGCTCTAACTGCCTTCTAACTACCACTTCTTCGGTTCAGTGAGATATGCTGGATTCTAAACGGAGAAGCTTCTCTGACGCTTTTTCACAGAGATTTTGAAACTGAAATCTCCCATGCTGTTTCCACCATAGCCAGCAATGGGCTTAGACATAGAACTTGCCAACCTGAATTCCTACAGGCTAGATGTGAGAGGCACATTCTGCTGCTTCCTCCCTTAGAGTTAAACTAGCTTCTGAAAGCTCAACCTCCAGGGAGTCTGTTTGGCAGAGATATAGAACACACTTTTCCAAGCCTGTTGGAAGGCATTTGCAGTTTCATTTCGCGTCTAATTTCCCAAACCAAACTGCTTGCAGCTCTAACTGCCTTCTAACTACCACTTCTTCGGTTCAGTGAGATATGCTGGATTCTAAACGGAGAAGCTTCTCTGACGCTTTTTCACAGAGATTTTGAAACTGAAATCTCCCATGCCGTTTCCACCATAGGCAGCAATGGGCTTCCCCATAGAACTTGCCAACCTGAATTCCTACAGGCTAGATGTGAGAGGCACATTCTGCTGCTTCCTCCCTTAGAGTTAAACTAGCTTCTGAAAGCTCAACCTCCGGGGAGTTTGTTTGGCAGAGATATAGAACACACTTTTCCAAGCCTGTTGGAAGGCATTTGCAGTGTCATTTCGCGTCTAATTTCCCAAACCAAACTGCTTGCAGCTCTAACTCCCTTCTAACTACCACTTCTTCGGTTCAGTGAGATATGCTGGATTCTAAACGGAGAAGCTTCTCTGACGCTTTTTCACAGAGATTTTGAAACTGAAATCTCCCATGCCGTTTCCACCATAGGCAGCAATGGGCTTCCCCATAGAACTTGCCAACCTGAATTCCTACAGGCTAGATGTGAGAGGCACATTCTGCTGCTTCCTCCCTTAGAGTTAAACTTGCTTCTGAAAGCTCAACCTCCGGGGAGTTTGTTTGGCAGAGATATAGAACACACTTTTCCAAGCCTGTTGGAAGGCATTTGCAGTTTCATTTCGCGTCTAATTTCCCAAACCAAACTGCTTGCAGCTCTAACTCCCTTCTAACTACCACTTCTTCGGTTCAGTGAGATATGCTGGATTCTAAACGGAGAAGCTTCTCTGACGCTTTTTCACAGAGATTTTGAAACTGAAATTTCCAAACCCGTTTCCAACGAAGGCGCCAATGGGCTTCCCCATAGAACTTGCCAACCTGAATTCCTACAGGCTAGATGTGAGAGGCACATTCTGCTGCTTCCTCCCTTAGAGTTAAACTAGCTTCTGAAAGCTCAACCTCCGGGGAGTTTGTTTGGCAGAGATATAGAACACACTTTTCCAAGCCTGTTGGAAGGCATTTGCAGTTTCATTTCGCGTCTAATTTCCCAAACCAAACTGCTTGCAGCTCTAACTCCCTTCTAACTACCACTTCTTCGGTTCAGTGAGATATGCTGGATTCTAAACGGAGAAGCTTCTCTGACGCTTTTTCACAGAGATTTTGAAACTGAAATCTCCCATGCCGTTTCCACCATAGGCAGCAATGGGCTTCCCCATAGAACTTGCCAACCTGAATTCCTACAGGCTAGATGTGAGAGGCACATTCTGCTGCTTCCTCCCTTAGAGTTAAACTAGCTTCTGAAAGCTCAACCTCCGGGGAGTTTGTTTGGCAGAGATATAGAACACACTTTTCCAAGCCTGTTGGAAGGCCTTTGCAGTTTCATTTCGCGTCTAATTTCCCAAACCAAACTGCTTGCAGCTCTAACTCCCTTCTAACTACCACTTCTTCGGTTCAGTGAGATATGCTGGATTCTAAACGGAGAAGCTTCTCTGACGCTTTTTCACAGAGATTTTGAAACTGAAATTTCCAAACCCGTTTCCAACGAAGGCGCCAATGGGCTTCGCCATAGAACTTGCCAACCTGAATTCCTACAGGCTAGATGTGAGAGGCACATTCTGCTGCTTCCTCCCTTAGAGTTAAACTAGCTTCTGAAAGCTCAACCTCCGGGGAGTTTGTTTGGCAGAGATATAGAACACACTTTTCCAAGCCTGTTGGAAGGCATTTGCAGTTTCATTTCGCGTCTAATTTCCCAAACCAAACTGCTTGCAGCTCTAACTGCCTTCTAACTACCACTTCTTCGGTTCAGTGAGATATGCTGGATTCTAAACGGAGAAGCTTCTCTGACGCTTTTTCACAGAGATTTTGAAACTGAAATTTCCAAACCCGTTTCCAACGAAGGCGCCAATGGGCTTCCCCATAGAACTTGCCAACCTGAATTCCTACAGGCTAGATGTGAGAGGCACATTCTGCTGCTTCCTCCCTTAGAGTTAAACTAGCTTCTGAAAGCTCAACCTCCGGGGAGTTTGTTTGGCAGAGATATAGAACACACTTTTCCAAGCCTGTTGGAAGGCATTTGCAGTTTCATTTCGCGTCTAATTTCCCAAACCAAACTGCTTGCAGCTCTAACTCCCTTCTAACTACCACTTCTTCGGTTCAGTGAGATATGCTGGATTCTAAACGGAGAAGCTTCTCTGACGCTTTTTCACAGAGATTTTGAAACTGAAATCTCCCATGCCGTTTCCACCATAGGCAGCAATGGGCTTCCCCATAGAACTTGCCAACCTGAATTCCTACAGGCTAGATGTGAGAGGCACATTCTGCTGCTTCCTCCCTAAGAGTTAAGCTTGCTTCTGAAAGCTCTACCTCCGGGGAGTCTGTTTGGCAGAGATATAGAACACACTTTTCCAAGCCTGTTGGAAGGCCTTTGCAGTGTCATTTCGCATCTAATTTCCCAAACCAAACTGCTTGCAGCTCTAACTCCCTTCTAACTACCACTTCTTCGGTTCAGTGAGATATGCTGGATTCTAAACGGAGAAGCTTCTCTGACGCTTTTTCACAGAGATTTTGAAACTGAAATCTCCCATGCTGTTTCCACCATAGCCAGCAATGGGCTTAGACATAGAACTTGCCAACCTGAATTCCTACAGGCTAGATGTGAGAGGCACATTCTGCTGCTTCCTCCCTTAGAGTTAAACTAGCTTCTGAAAGCTCAACCTCCAGGGAGTCTGTTTGGCAGAGATATAGAACACACTTTTCCAAGCCTGTTGGAAGGCATTTGCAGTTTCATTTCGCGTCTAATTTCCCAAACCAAACTGCTTGCAGCTCTAACTGCCTTCTAACTACCACTTCTTCGGTTCAGTGAGATATGCTGGATTCTAAACGGAGAAGCTTCTCTGACGCTTTTTCACAGAGATTTTGAAACTGAAATCTCCCATGCCGTTTCCACCATAGGCAGCAATGGGCTTCCCCATAGAACTTGCCAACCTGAATTCCTACAGGCTAGATGTGAGAGGCACATTCTGCTGCTTCCTCCCTTAGAGTTAAACTAGCTTCTGAAAGCTCAACCTCCAGGGAGTCTGTTTGGCAGAGATATAGAACACACTTTTCCAAGCCTGTTGGAAGGCATTTGCAGTTTCATTTCGCGTCTAATTTCCCAAACCAAACTGCTTGCAGCTCTAACTGCCTTCTAACTACCACTTCTTCGGTTCAGTGAGATATGCTGGATTCTAAACGGAGAAGCTTCTCTGACGCTTTTTCACAGAGATTTTGAAACTGAAATCTCCCATGCCGTTTCCACCATAGGCAGCAATGGGCTTCCCCATAGAACTTGCCAACCTGAATTCCTACAGGCTAGATGTGAGAGGCACATTCTGCTGCTTCCTCCCTTAGAGTTAAACTAGCTTCTGAAAGCTCAACCTCCGGGGAGTTTGTTTGGCAGAGATATAGAACACACTTTTCCAAGCCTGTTGGAAGGCATTTGCAGTGTCATTTCGCGTCTAATTTCCCAAACCAAACTGCTTGCAGCTCTAACTCCCTTCTAACTACCACTTCTTCGGTTCAGTGAGATATGCTGGATTCTAAACGGAGAAGCTTCTCTGTCGCTTTTTCACAGAGATTTTGAAACTGAAATCTCCCATGCCGTTTCCACCATAGGCAGCAATGGGCTTCCCCATAGAACTTGCCAACCTGAATTCCTACAGGCTAGATGTGAGAGGCACATTCTGCTGCTTCCTCCCTTAGAGTTAAACTTGCTTCTGAAAGCTCAACCTCCGGGGAGTCTGTTTGGCAGAGATATAGAACACACTTTTCCAAGCCTGTTGGAAGGCCTTTGCAGTGTCATTTCGCATGTAATTTCCCAAACCAAACTGCTTGCAGCTCTAACTGCCTTCTAACTACCACTTCTTCGGTTCAGTGAGATATGCTGGATTCTAAACGGAGAAGCTTCTCTGACGCTTTTTCACAGAGATTTTGAAACTGAAATTTCCAAACCCGTTTCCAACGAAGGCGCCAATGGGCTTCCCCATAGAACTTGCCAACCTGAATTCCTACAGGCTAGATGTGAGAGGCACATTCTGCTGCTTCCTCCCTTAGAGTTAAACTAGCTTCTGAAAGCTCAACCTCCGGGGAGTTTGTTTGGCAGAGATATAGAACACACTTTTCCAAGCCTGTTGGAAGGCATTTGCAGTTTCATTTCGCGTCTAATTTCCCAAACCAAACTGCTTGCAGCTCTAACTCCCTTCTAACTACCACTTCTTCATTTCAGTGAGATATGCTGGATTCTAAACGGAGAAGGTTCTCTGACGCTTTTTCACAGAGATGTTGAAACTGAAATTTCCAAACCCGTTTCCAACGAAGGCGCCAATGGGCTTCCCCATAGAACTTGCCAACCTGAATTCCTACAGGCTAGATGTGAGAGGCACATTCTGCTGCTTCCTCCCTTAGAGTTAAACTAGCTTCTGAAAGCTCAACCTCCGGGGAGTTTGTTTGGCAGAGATATAGAACACACTTTTCCAAGCCTGTTGGAAGGCATTTGCAGTTTCATTTCGCGTCTAATTTCCCAAACCAAACTGCTTGCAGCTCTAACTCCCTTCTAACTACCACTTCTTCGGTTCAGTGAGATATGCTGGATTCTAAACGGAGAAGCTTCTCTGACGCTTTTTCACAGAGATTTTGAAACTGAAATTTCCAAACCCGTTTCCAACGAAGGCGCCAATGGGCTTCCCCATAGAACTTGCCAACCTGAATTCCTACAGGCTAGATGTGAGAGGCACATTCTGCTGCTTCCTCCCTTAGAGTTAAACTAGCTTCTGAAAGCTCAACCTCCGGGGAGTTTGTTTGGCAGAGATATAGAACACACTTTTCCAAGCCTGTTGGAAGGCATTTGCAGTTTCATTTCGCGTCTAATTTCCCAAACCAAACTGCTTGAAGCTCTAACTCCCTTCTAACTACCACTTCTTCGGTTCAGTGAGATATGCTGGATTCTAAACGGAGAAGCTTCTCTGACGCTTTTTCACAGAGATTTTGAAACTGAAATCTCCCATGCCGTTTCCACCATAGGCAGCAATGGGCTTCCCCATAGAACTTGCCAACCTGAATTCCTACAGGCTAGATGTGAGAGGCACATTCTGCTGCTTCCTCCCTTAGAGTTAAACTAGCTTCTGAAAGCTCAACCTCCAGGGAGTCTGTTTGGCAGAGATATAGAACACACTTTTCCAAGCCTGTTGGAAGGCATTTGCAGTTTCATTTCGCGTCTAATTTCCCAAACCAAACTGCTTGCAGATCTAACTGCCTTCTAACTACCACTTCTTCGGTTCAGTGAGATATGCTGGATTCTAAACGGAGAAGCTTCTCTGACGCTTTTTCACAGAGATTTTGAAACTGAAATCTCCCATGCCGTTTCCACCATAGGCAGCAATGGGCTTCCCCATAGAACTTGCCAACCTGAATTCCTACAGGCTAGATGTGAGAGGCACATTCTGCTGCTTCCTCCCTAAGAGTTAAGCTTGCTTGTGAAAGCTCAACCTCCGGGGAGTCTGTTTGGCAGAGATATAGAACACACTTTTCCAAGCCTGTTGGAAGGCCTTTGCAGTTTCATTTCAGGTCTAATTTCCCAAACCAAACTGCTTGCAGCTCTAACTCCCTTCTAACTACCACTTCTTCGGTTCGGTGAGATATGCTGGATTCTAAACGGAGAAGCTTCTCTGACGCTTTTTCACAGAGATTTTGAAACTGAAATTTCCAAACCCGTTTCCAACGAAGGCGCCAATGGGCTTCCCCATAGAACTTGCCAACCTGAATTCCTACAGGCTAGATGTGAGAGGCACATTCTGCTGCTTCCTCCCTTAGAGTTAACCTAGCTTCTGAAAGCTCAACCTCCGGGGAGTTTGTTTGGCAGAGATATAGAACACACTTTTCCAAGCCTGTTGGAAGGCATTTGCAGTTTCATTTCGCGTCTAATTTCCCAAACCAAACTGCTTGCAGCTCTAACTCCCTTCTAACTACCACTTCTTCGGTTCAGTGAGATATGCTGGATTCTAAACGGAGAAGCTTCTCTGACGCTTTTTCACAGAGATTTTGAAACTGAAATCTCCCATGCCGTTTCCACCATAGGCAGCAATGGGCTTCCCCATAGAACTTGCCAAACTGAATTCCTACAGGCCAGATGTGAGAGGCACATTCTGCTGCTTCCTCCCTAAGAGTTAAGCTTGCTTGTGAAAGCTCAACCTCCGGGGAGTCTGTTTGGCAGAGATATAGAACACACTTTTCCAAGCCTGTTGGAAGGCCTTTGCAGTTTCATTTCGCGTCTAATTTCCCAAACCAAACTGCTTGCAGCTCTAACTCCCTTCTAACTACCACTTCTTCGGTTCAGTGAGATATGCTGGATTCTAAACGGAGAAGCTTCTCTGACGCTTTTTCACAGAGATTTTGAAACTGAAATTTCCAAACCCGTTTCCAACGAAGGCGCCAATGGGCTTCGCCATAGAACTTGCCAACCTGAATTCCTACAGGCTAGATGTGAGAGGCACATTCTGCTGCTTCCTCCCTTAGAGTTAAACTAGCTTCTGAAAGCTCAACCTCCGGGGAGTTTGTTTGGCAGAGATATAGAACACACTTTTCCAAGCCTGTTGGAAGGCATTTGCAGTTTCATTTCGCGTCTAATTTCCCAAACCAAACTGCTTGCAGCTCTAACTGCCTTCTAACTACCACTTCTTCGGTTCAGTGAGATATGCTGGATTCTAAACGGAGAAGCTTCTCTGACGCTTTTTCACAGAGATTTTGAAACTGAAATTTCCAAACCCGTTTCCAACGAAGGCGCCAATGGGCTTCCCCATAGAACTTGCCAACCTGAATTCCTACAGGCTAGATGTGAGAGGCACATTCTGCTGCTTCCTCCCTTAGAGTTAAACTAGCTTCTGAAAGCTCAACCTCCGGGGAGTTTGTTTGGCAGAGATATAGAACACACTTTTCCAAGCCTGTTGGAAGGCATTTGCAGTTTCATTTCGCGTCTAATTTCCCAAACCAAACTGCTTGCAGCTCTAACTCCCTTCTAACTACCACTTCTTCGGTTCAGTGAGATATGCTGGATTCTAAACGGAGAAGCTTCTCTGACGCTTTTTCACAGAGATTTTGAAACTGAAATCTCCCATGCCGTTTCCACCATAGGCAGCAATGGGCTTCCCCATAGAACTTGCCAACCTGAATTCCTAAAGGCTAGATGTGAGAGGCACATTCTGCTGCTTCCTCCCTAAGAGTTAAGCTTGCTTCTGAAAGCTCTACCTCCGGGGAGTCTGTTTGGCAGAGATATAGAACACACTTTTCCAAGCCTGTTGGAAGGCCTTTGCAGTGTCATTTCGCATCTAATTTCCCAAACCAAACTGCTTGCAGCTCTAACTGCCTTCTAACTACCACTTCTTCGGTTCAGTGAGATATGCTGGATTCTAAACGGAGAAGCTTCTCTGACGCTTTTTCACAGAGATTTTGAAACTGAAATCTCCCATGCCGTTTCCACCATAGGCAGCAATGGGCTTCCCCATAGAACTTGCCAACCTGAATTCCTACAGGCTAGATGTGAGAGGCACATTCTGCTGCTTCCTCCCTTAGAGTTAAACTTGCTTCTAAAAGCTCAACCTCCGGGGAGTTTGTTTGGCAGAGATATAGAACACACTTTTCCAAGCCTGTTGAAAGGCATTTGCAGTTTCATTTCGCGTCTAATTTCCCAAACCAAACTGCTTGCAGCTCTAACTGCCTTCTAACTACCACTTCTTCGGTTCAGTGAGATATGCTGGATTCTAAACGGAGAAGCTTCTCTGACGCTTTTTCACAGAGATTTTGAAACTGAAATTTCCAAACCCGTTTCCAACGAAGGCGCCAATGGGCTTCCCCATAGAACTTGCCAACCTGAATTCCTACAGGCTAGATGTGAGAGGCACATTCTGCTGCTTCCTCCCTTAGAGTTAAACTAGCTTCTGAAAGCTCAACCTCCGGGGAGTTTCTTTGGCAGAGATATAGAACACACTTTTCCAAGCCTGTTGGAAGGCCTTTGCAGTGTCATTTCGCATCTAATTTCCCAAACCAAACTGCTTGCAGCTCTAACTCCCTTCTAACTACCACTTCTTCGGTTCAGTGAGATATGCTGGATTCTAAACGGAGAAGCTTCTCTGACGCTTTTTCACAGAGATTTTGAAACTGAAATCTCCCATGCCGTTTCCACCATAGGCAGCAATGGGCTTCCCCATAGAACTTGCCAACCTGAATTCCTACAGGCTAGATGTGAGAGGCACATTCTGCTGCTTCCTCCCTTAGAGTTAAACTAGCTTCTGAAAGCTCAACCTCCGGGGAGTTTGTTTGGCAGAGATATAGAACACAGTTTTCCAAGGCTGTTGGAAGGCCTTTGCAGTTTCATTTCGCGTCTAATTTCCCAAACCAAACTGCTTGCAGCTCTAACTCCCTTCTAACTACCACTTCTTCGGTTCAGTGAGATATGCTGGATTCTAAACGGAGAAGCTTCTCTGACGCTTTTTCACAGAGATTTTGAAACTGAAATTTCCAAACCCGTTTCCAACGAAGGCGCCAATGGGCTTCCCCATAGAACTTGCCAACCTGAATTCCTACAGGCTAGATGTGAGAGGCACATTCTGCTGCTTCCTCCCTTAGAGTTAAACTAGCTTCTGAAAGCTCAACCTCCGGGGAGTTTGTTTGGCAGAGATATAGAACACACTTTTCCAAGCCTGTTGGAAGGCATTTGCAGTTTCATTTCGCGTCTAATTTCCCAAACCAAACTGCTTGCAGCTCTAACTGCCTTCTAACTACCACTTCTTCGGATCAGTGAGATATGCTGGATTCTAAACGGAGAAGCTTCTCTGACGCTTTTTCACAGAGATTTTGAAACTGAAATCTCCCATGCTGTTTCCACCATAGCCAGCAATGGGCTTAGACATAGAACTTGCCAACCTGAATTCCTACAGGCTAGATGTGAGAGGCACATTCTGCTGCTTCCTCCCTTAGAGTTAAACTAGCTTCTGAAAGCTCAACCTCCAGGGAGTCTGTTTGGCAGAGATATAGAACACACATTTCCAAGCCTGTTGGAAGGCATTTGCAGTTTCATTTCGCGTCTAATTTCCCAAACCAAACTGCTTGCAGCTCTAACTGCCTTCTAACTACCACTTCTTCGGTTCAGTGAGATATGCTGGATTCTAAACGGAGAAGCTTCTCTGACGCTTTTTCACAGAGATTTTGAAACTGAAATCTCCCATGCCGTTTCCACCATAGGCAGCAATGGGCTTCCCCATAGAACTTGCCAACCTGAATTCCTACAGGCTAGATGTGAGAGGCACATTCTGCTGCTTCCTCCCTTAGAGTTAAACTAGCTTCTGAAAGCTCAACCTCCGGGGAGTTTGTTTGGCAGAGATATAGAACACACTTTTCCAAGCCTGTTGGAAGGCATTTGCAGTTTCATTTCGCGTCTAATTTCCCAAACCAAACTGCTTGCAGCTCTAACTCCCTTCTAACTACCACTTCTTCGGTTCAGTGAGATATGCTGGATTCTAAACGGAGAAGCTTCTCTGACGCTTTTTCACAGAGATTTTGAAACTGAAATCTCCCATGCCGTTTCCACCATAGGCAGCAATGGGCTTCCCCATAGAACTTGCCAACCTGAATTCCTACAGGCTAGATGTGAGAGGCACATTCTGCTGCTTCCTCCCTTAGAGTTAAACTAGCTTCTGAAAGCTCAACCTCCGGGGAGTTTGTTTGGCAGAGATATAGAACACACTTTTCCAAGCCTGTTGGAAGGCCTTTGCAGTTTCATTTCGCGTCTAATTTCCCAAACCAAACTGCTTGCAGCTCTAACTCCCTTCTAACTACCACTTCTTCGGTTCAGTGAGATATGCTGGATTCTAAACGGAGAAGCTTCTCTGACGCTTTTTCACAGAGATTTTGAAACTGAAATTTCCAAACCCGTTTCCAACGAAGGCGCCAATGGGCTTCCCCATAGAACTTGCCAACCTGAATTCCTACAGGCTAGATGTGAGAGGCACATTCTGCTGCTTCCTCCCTTAGAGTTAAACTAGCTTCTGAAAGCTCAACCTCCAGGGAGTCTGTTTGGCAGAGATATAGAACACACTTTTCCAAGCCTGTTGGAAGGCATTTGCAGTTTCATTTCGCGTCTAATTTCCCAAACCAAACTGCTTGCAGCTCTAACTGCCTTCTAACTACCACTTCTTCGGTTCAGTGAGATATGCTGGATTCTAAACGGAGAAGCTTCTCTGACGCTTTTTCACAGAGATTTTGAAACTGAAATCTCCCATGCCGTTTCCACCATAGGCAGCAATGGGCTTCCCCATAGAACTTGCCAACCTGAATTCCTACAGGCTAGATGTGAGAGGCACATTCTGCTGCTTCCTCCCTTAGAGTTAAACTAGCTTCTGAAAGCTCAACCTCCGGGGAGTTTGTTTGGCAGAGATATAGAACACACTTTTCCAAGCCTGTTGGAAGGCATTTGCAGTGTCATTTCGCGTCTAATTTCCCAAACCAAACTGCTTGCAGCTCTAACTCCCTTCTAACTACCACTTCTTCGGTTCAGTGAGATATGCTGGATTCTAAACGGAGAAGCTTCTCTGACGCTTTTTCACAGAGATTTTGAAACTGAAATCTCCCATGCTGTTTCCACCATAGGCAGCAATGGGCTTCCCCATAGAACTTGCCAACCTGAATTCCTACAGGCTAGATGTGAGAGGCACATTCTGCTGCTTCCTCCCTTAGAGTTAAACTTGCTTCTGAAAGCTCAACCTCCGGGGAGTTTGTTTGGCAGAGATATAGAACACACTTTTCCAAGCCTGTTGGAAGGCATTTGCAGTTTCATTTCGCGTCTAATTTCCCAAACCAAACTGCTTGCAGCTCTAACTCCCTTCTAACTACCACTTCTTCGGTTCAGTGAGATATGCTGGATTCTAAACGGAGAAGCTTCTCTGACGCTTTTTCACAGAGATTTTGAAACTGAAATTTCCAAACCCGTTTCCAACGAAGGCGCCAATGGGCTTCCCCATAGAACTTGCCAACCTGAATTCCTACAGGCTAGATGTGAGAGGCACATTCTGCTGCTTCCTCCCTTAGAGTTAAACTAGCTTCTGAAAGCTCAACCTCCGGGGAGTTTGTTTGGCAGAGATATAGAACACACTTTTCCAAGCCTGTTGGAAGGCATTTGCAGTTTCATTTCGCGTCTAATTTCCCAAACCAAACTGCTTGCAGCTCTAACTCCCTTCTAACTACCACTTCTTCGGTTCAGTGAGATATGCTGGATTCTAAACGGAGAAGCTTCTCTGACGCTTTTTCACAGAGATTTTGAAACTGAAATTTCCAAACCCGTTTCCAACGAAGGCGCCAATGGGCTTCCCCATAGAACTTGCCAACCTGAATTCCTACAGGCTAGATGTGAGAGGCACATTCTGCTGCTTCCTCCCTTAGAGTTAAACTAGCTTCTGAAAGCTCAACCTCCGGGTAGTTTGTTTGGCAGAGATATAGAACACACTTTTCCAAGCCTGTTGGAAGGCATTTGCAGTTTCATTTCGCGTCTAATTTCCCAAACCAAACTGCTTGCAGCTCTAACTGCCTTCTAACTACCACTTCTTCGGTTCAGTGAGATATGCTGGATTCTAAACGGAGAAGCTTCTCTGACGCTTTTTCACAGAGATTTTGAAACTGAAATCTCCCATGCTGTTTCCACCATAGCCAGCAATGGGCTTAGACATAGAACTTGCCAACCTGAATTCCTACAGGCTAGATGTGAGAGGCACATTCTGCTGCTTCCTCCCTTAGAGTTAAACTAGCTTCTGAAAGCTCAACCTCCAGGGAGTCTGTTTGGCAGAGATATAGAACACACTTTTCCAAGCCTGTTGGAAGGCATTTGCAGTGTCATTTCGCGTCTAATTTCCCAAACCAAACTGCTTGCAGCTCTAACTCCCTTCTAACTACCACTTCTTCGGTTCAGTGAGATATGCTGGATTCTAAACGGAGAAGCTTCTCTGACGCTTTTTCACAGAGATTTTGAAACTGAAATCTCCCATGCCGTTTCCACCATAGGCAGCAATGGGCTTCCCCATAGAACTTGCCAACCTGAATTCCTACAGGCTAGATGTGAGAGGCACATTCTGCTGCTTCCTCCCTTAGAGTTAAACTTGCTTCTGAAAGCTCAACCTCCGGGGAGTTTGTTTGGCAGAGATATAGAACACACTTTTCCAAGCCTGTTGGAAGGCATTTGCAGTTTCATTTCGCGTCTAATTTCCCAAACCAAACTGCTTGCAGCTCTAACTCCCTTCTAACTACCACTTCTTCGGTTCAGTGAGATATGCTGGATTCTAAACGGAGAAGCTTCTCTGACGCTTTTTCACAGAGATTTTGAAACTGAAATCTCCCATGCCGTTTCCACCATAGGCAGCAATGGGCTTCCCCATAGAACTTGCCAACCTGAATTCCTACAGGCTAGATGTGAGAGGCACATTCTGCTGCTTCCTCCCTTAGAGTTAAACTAGCTTCTGAAAGCTCAACCTCCGGGGAGTTTGTTTGGCAGAGATATAGAACACACTTTTCCAAGCCTGTTGGAAGGCCTTTGCAGTTTCATTTCGCGTCTAATTTCCCAAACCAAACTGCTTGCAGCTCTAACTCCCTTCTAACTACCACTTCTTCGGTTCAGTGAGATATGCTGGATTCTAAACGGAGAAGCTTCTCTGACGCTTTTTCACAGAGATTTTGAAACTGAAATTTCCAAACCCGTTTCCAACGAAGGCGCCAATGGGCTTCCCCATAGAACTTGCCAACCTGAATTCCTACAGGCTAGATGTGAGAGGCACATTCTGCTGCTTCCTCCCTTAGAGTTAAACTAGCTTCTGAAAGCTCAACCTCCGGGGATTTTGTTTGGCAGAGATATAGAACACACTTTTCCAAGCCTGTTGGAAGGCATTTGCAGTTTCATTTCGCGTCTAATTTCCCAAACCAAACTGCTTGCAGCTCTAACTGCCTTCTAACTACCACTTCTTCGGTTCAGTGAGATATGCTGGATTCTAAACGGAGAAGCTTCTCTGACGCTTTTTCACAGAGATTTTGAAACTGAAATCTCCCATGCCGTTTCCACCATAGGCAGCAATGGGCTTCCCCATAGAACTTGCCAACCTGAATTCCTACAGGCTAGATGTGAGAGGCACATTCTGCTGCTTCCTCCCTTAGAGTTAAACTAGCTTCTGAAAGCTCAACCTCCGGGGAGTTTGTTTGGCAGAGATATAGAACACACTTTTCCAAGCCTGTTGGAAGGCATTTGCAGTGTCATTTCGCGTCTAATTTCCCAAACCAAACTGCTTGCAGCTCTAACTCCCTTCTAACTACCACTTCTTCGGTTCAGTGAGATATGCTGGATTCTAAACGGAGAAGCTTCTCTGACGCTTTTTCACAGAGATTTTGAAACTGAAATCTCCCATGCCGTTTCCACCATAGGCAGCAATGGGCTTCCCCATAGAACTTGCCAACCTGAATTCCTACAGGCTAGATGTGAGAGGCACATTCTGCTGCTTCCTCCCTTAGAGTTAAACTTGCTTCTGAAAGCTCAACCTCCGGGGAGTTTGTTTGGCAGAGATATAGAACACACTTTTCCAAGCCTGTTGGAAGGCATTTGCAGTTTCATTTCGCGTCTAATTTCCCAAACCAAACTGCTTGCAGCTCTAACTCCCTTCTAACTACCACTTCTTCGGTTCAGTGAGATATGCTGGATTCTAAACGGAGAAGCTTCTCTGACGCTTTTTCACAGAGATTTTGAAACTGAAATTTCCAAACCCGTTTCCAACGAAGGCGCCAATGGGCTTCCCCATAGAACTTGCCAACCTGAATTCCTACAGGCTAGATGTGAGAGGCACATTCTGCTGCTTCCTCCCTTAGAGTTAAACTAGCTTCTGAAAGCTCAACCTCCGGGGAGTTTGTTTGGCAGAGATATAGAACACACTTTTCCAAGCCTGTTGGAAGGCATTTGCAGTGTCATTTCGCGTCTAATTTCCCAAACCAAACTGCTTGCAGCTCTAACTCCCTTCTAACTACCACTTCTTCGGTTCAGTGAGATATGCTGGATTCTAAACGGAGAAGCTTCTCTGACGCTTTTTCACAGAGATTTTGAAACTGAAATCTCCCATGCCGTTTCCACCATAGGCAGCAATGGGCTTCCCCATAGAACTTGCCAACCTGAATTCCTACAGGCTAGATGTGAGAGGCACATTCTGCTGCTTCCTCCCTTAGAGTTAAACTTGCTTCTGAAAGCTCAACCTCCGGGGAGTTTGTTTGGCAGAGATATAGAACACACTTTTCCAAGCCTGTTGGAAGGCATTTGCAGTTTCATTTCGCGTCTAATTTCCCAAACCAAACTGCTTGCAGCTCTAACTCCCTTCTAACTACCACTTCTTCGGTTCAGTGAGATATGCTGGATTCTAAACGGAGAAGCTTCTCTGACGCTTTTTCACAGAGATTTTGAAACTGAAATTTCCAAACCCGTTTCCAACGAAGGCGCCAATGGGCTTCCCCATAGAACTTGCCAACCTGAATTCCTACAGGCTAGATGTGAGAGGCACATTCTGCTGCTTCCTCCCTTAGAGTTAAACTAGCTTCTGAAAGCTCAACCTCCGGGGAGTTTGTTTGGCAGAGATATAGAACACACTTTTCCAAGCCTGTTGGAAGGCATTTGCAGTTTCATTTCGCGTCTAATTTCCCAAACCAAACTGCTTGCAGCTCTAACTCCCTTCTAACTACCACTTCTTCGGTTCAGTGAGATATGCTGGATTCTAAACGGAGAAGCTTCTCTGACGCTTTTTCACAGAGATTTTGAAACTGAAATCTCCCATGCCGTTTCCACCATAGGCAGCAATGGGCTTCCCCATAGAACTTGCCAACCTGAATTCCTACAGGCTAGATGTGAGAGGCACATTCTGCTGCTTCCTCCCTTAGAGTTAAACTTGCTGCTGAAAGCTCAACCTCCGGGGAGTCTGTTTGGCAGAGATATAGAACACACTTTTCCAAGCCTGTTGGAAGGCATTTGCAGTTTCATTTCGCGTCTAATTTCCCAAACCAAACTGCTTGCAGCTCTAACTGCCTTCTAACTACCACTTCTTCGGTTCAGTGAGATATGCTGGATTCTAAACGGAGAAGCTTCTCTGACGCTTTTTCACAGAGATTTTGAAACTGAAATCTCCCATGCCGTTTCCACCATAGGCAGAAATGGGCTTCCCCATAGAACTTGCCAACCTGAATTCCTACAGGCTAGATGTGAGAGGCACATTCTGCTGCTTCCTCCCTTAGAGTTAAACTAGCTTCTGAAAGCTCAACCTCCAGGGAGTCTGTTTGGCAGAGATATAGAACACACTTTTCCAAGCCTGTTGGAAGGCATTTGCAGTTTCATTTCGCGTCTAATTTCCCAAACCAAACTGCTTGCAGATCTAACTGCCTTCTAACTACCACTTCTTCGGTTCAGTGAGATATGCTGGATTCTAAACGGAGAAGCTTCTCTGACGCTTTTTCACAGAGATTTTGAAACTGAAATCTCCCATGCCGTTTCCACCATAGGCAGCAATGGGCTTCCCCATAGAACTTGCCAACCTGAATTCCTACAGGCTAGATGTGAGAGGCACATTCTGCTGCTTCCTCCCTAAGAGTTAAGCTTGCTTGTGAAAGCTCAACCTCCGGGGAGTCTATTTGGCAGAGATATAGAACACACTTTTCCAAGCCTGTTGGAAGGCCTTTGCAGTTTCATTTCAGGTCTAATTTCCCAAACCAAACTGCTTGCAGCTCTAACTCCCTTCTAACTACCACTTCTTCGGTTCAGTGAGATATGCTGGATTCTAAACGGAGAAGCTTCTCTGACGCTTTTTCACAGAGATTTTGAAACTAAAATTTCCAAACCCGTTTCCAACGAAGGCGCCAATGGGCTTCCCCATAGAACTTGCCAACCTGAATTCCTACAGGCTAGATGTGAGAGGCACATTCTGCTGCTTCCTCCCTTAGAGTTAAACTAGCTTCTGAAAGCTCAACCTCCGGGGAGTTTGTTTGGCAGAGATATAGAACACACTTTTCCAAGCCTGTTGGAAGGCATTTGCAGTTTCATTTCGCGTCTAATTTCCCAAACCAAACTGCTTGCAGCTCTAACTCCCTTCTAACTACCACTTCTTCGGTTCAGTGAGATATGCTGGATTCTAAACGGAGAAGCTTCTCTGACGCTTTTTCACAGAGATTTTGAAACTGAAATCTCCCATGCCGTTTCCACCATAGGCAGCAATGGGCTTCCCCATAGAACTTGCCAAACTGAATTCCTACAGGCTAGATGTGAGAGGCACATTCTGCTGCTTCCTCCCTAAGAGTTAAGCTTGCTTGTGAAAGCTCAACCTCCGGGGAGTCTGTTTGGCAGAGATATAGAACACACTTTTCCAAGCCTGTTGGAAGGCCTTTGCAGTTTCATTTCGCGTCTAATTTCCCAAACCAAACTGCTTGCAGCTCTAACTCCCTTCTAACTACCACTTCTTCGGTTCAGTGAGATATGCTGGATTCTAAACGGAGAAGCTTCTCTGACGCTTTTTCACAGAGATTTTGAAACTGAAATTTCCAAACCCGTTTCCAACGAAGGCGCCAATGGGCTTCGCCATAGAACTTGCCAACCTGAATTCCTACAGGCTAGATGTGAGAGGCACATTCTGCTGCTTCCTCCCTTAGAGTTAAACTAGCTTCTGAAAGCTCAACCTCCGGGGAGTTTGTTTGGCAGAGATATAGAACACACTTTTCCAAGCCTGTTGGAAGGCATTTGCAGTTTCATTTCGCGTCTAATTTCCCAAACCAAACTGCTTGCAGCTCTAACTGCCTTCTAACTACCACTTCTTCGGTTCAGTGAGATATGCTGGATTCTAAACGGAGAAGCTTCTCTGACGCTTTTTCACAGAGATTTTGAAACTGAAATTTCCAAACCCGTTTCCAACGAAGGCGCCAATGGGCTTCCCCGTAGAACTTGCCAACCTGAATTCCTACAGGCTAGATGTGAGAGGCACATTCTGCTGCTTCCTCCCTTAGAGTTAAACTAGCTTCTGAAAGCTCAACCTCCAGGGAGTCTGTTTGGCAGAGATATAGAACACACTTTTCCAAGCCTGTTGGAAGGCATTTGCAGTTTCATTTCGCGTCTAATTTCCCAAACCAAACTGCTTGCAGCTCTAACTGCCTTCTAACTACCACTTCTTCGGTTCAGTGAGATATGCTGGATTCTAAACGGAGAAGCTTCTCTGACGCTTTTTCACAGAGATTTTGAAACTGAAATCTCCCATGCCGTTTCCACCATAGGCAGCAATGGGCTTCCCCATAGAACTTGCCAACCTGAATTCCTACAGGCTAGATGTGAGAGGCACATTCTGCTGCTTCCTCCCTTAGAGTTAAACTTGCTGCTGAAAGCTCAACCTCCGGGGAGTCTGTTTGGCAGAGATATAGAACACACTTTTCCAAGCCTGTTGGAAGGCATTTGCAGTTTCATTTCGCGTCTAATTTCCCAAACCAAACTGCTTGCAGCTCTAACTGCCTTCTAACTACCACTTCTTCGGTTCAGTGAGATATGCTGGATTCTAAACGGAGAAGCTTCTCTGACGCTTTTTCACAGAGATTTTGAAACTGAAATCTCCCATGCCGTTTCCACCATAGGCAGAAATGGGCTTCCCCATAGAACTTGCCAACCTGAATTCCTACAGGCTAGATGTGAGAGGCACATTCTGCTGCTTCCTCCCTTAGAGTTAAACTAGCTTCTGAAAGCTCAACCTCCAGGGAGTCTGTTTGGCAGAGATATAGAACACACTTTTCCAAGCCTGTTGGAAGGCATTTGCAGTTTCATTTCGCGTCTAATTTCCCAAACCAAACTGCTTGCAGATCTAACTGCCTTCTAACTACCACTTCTTCGGTTCAGTGAGATATGCTGGATTCTAAACGGAGAAGCTTCTCTGACGCTTTTTCACAGAGATTTTGAAACTGAAATCTCCCATGCCGTTTCCACCATAGGCAGCAATGGGCTTCCCCATAGAACTTGCCAACCTGAATTCCTACAGGCTACATGTGGGAGGCACATTCTGCTGCTTCCTCCCTAAGAGTTAAGCTTGCTTGTGAAAGCTCAACCTCCGGGAAGTCTGTTTGGCAGAGATATAGAACTCACTTTTCCAAGCCTGTTGAAAGGCCTTTGCAGTTTCATTTCAGGTCTAATTTCCCAAACCAAACTGCTTGCAGCTCTAACTCCCTTCTAACTACCACTTCTTCGGTTCAGTGAGATATGCTGGATTCTAAACGGAGAAGCTTCTCTGACGCTTTTTCACAGAGATTTTGAAACTGAAATTTCCAAACCCGTTTCCAACGAAGGCGCCAATGGGCTTCCCCATAGAACTTGCCAACCTGAATTCCTACAGGCTAGATGTGAGAGGCACATTCTGCTGCTTCCTCCCTTAGAGTTAAACTAGCTTCTGAAAGCTCAACCTCCGGGGAGTTTGTTTGGCAGAGATATAGAACACACTTTTCCAAGCCTGTTGGAAGGCATTTGCAGTTTCATTTCGCGTCTAATTTCCCAAACCAAACTGCTTGCAGCTCTAACTGCCTTCTAACTACCACTTCTTCGGTTCAGTGAGATATGCTGGATTCTAAACGGAGAAGCTTCTCTGACGCTTTTTCACAGAGATTTTGAAACTGAAATCTCCCATGCTGTTTCCACCATAGCCAGCAATGGGCTTAGACATAGAACTTGCCAACCTGAATTCCTACAGGCTAGATGTGAGAGGCACATTCTGCTGCTTCCTCCCTTAGAGTTAAACTAGCTTCTGAAAGCTCAACCTCCAGGGAGTCTGTTTGGCAGAGATATAGAACACACTTTTCCAAGCCTGTTGGAAGGCATTTGCAGTTTCATTTCGCGTCTAATTTCCCAAACCAAACTGCTTGCAGCTCTAACTGCCTTCTAACTACCACTTCTTCGGTTCAGTGAGATATGCTGGATTCTAAACGGAGAAGCTTCTCTGACGCTTTTTCACAGAGATTTTGAAACTGAAATCTCCCATGCCGTTTCCACCATAGGCAGCAATGGGCTTCCCCATAGAACTTGCCAACCTGAATTCCTACAGGCTAGATGTGAGAGGCACATTCTGCTGCTTCCTCCCTTAGAGTTAAACTTGCTTCTGAAAGCTCAACCTCCGGGGAGTTTGTTTGGCAGAGATATAGAACACACTTTTCCAAGCCTGTTGGAAGGCATTTGCAGTTTCATTTCGCGTCTAATTTCCCAAACCAAACTGCTTGCAGCTCTAACTCCCTTCTAACTACCACTTCTTCGGTTCAGTGAGATATGCTGGATTCTAAACGGAGAAGCTTCTCTGACGCTTTTTCACAGAGATTTTGAAACTGAAATTTCCAAACCCGTTTCCAACGAAGGCGCCAATGGGCTTCCCCATAGAACTTGCCAACCTGAATTCCTACAGGCTAGATGTGAGAGGCACATTCTGCTGCTTCCTCCCTTAGAGTTAAACTAGCTTCTGAAAGCTCAACCTCCGGGGAGTTTGTTTGGCAGAGATATAGAACACACTTTTCCAAGCCTGTTGGAAGGCATTTGCAGTTTCATTTCGCGTCTAATTTCCCAAACCAAACTGCTTGCAGCTCTAACTCCCTTCTAACTACCACTTCTTCGGTTCAGTGAGATATGCTGGATTCTAAACGGAGAAGCTTCTCTGACGCTTTTTCACAGAGATTTTGAAACTGAAATCTCCCATGCCGTTTCCACCATAGGCAGCAATGGGCTTCCCCATAGAACTTGCCAACCTGAATTCCTACAGGCTAGATGTGAGAGGCACATTCTGCTGCTTCCTCCCTTAGAGTTAAACTAGCTTCTGAAAGCTCAACCTCCGGGGAGTTTGTTTGGCAGAGATATAGAACACACTTTTCCAAGCCTGTTGGAAGGCCTTTGCAGTTTCATTTCGCGTCTAATTTCCCAAACCAAACTGCTTGCAGCTCTAACTCCCTTCTAACTACCACTTCTTCGGTTCAGTGAGATATGCTGGATTCTAAACGGAGAAGATTCTCTGACGCTTTTTCACAGAGATTTTGAAACTGAAATCTCCCATGCCGTTTCCACCATAGGCAGCAATGGGCTTCCCCATAGAACTTGCCAACCTGAATTCCTACAGGCTAGATGTGAGAGGCACATTCTGCTGCTTCCTCCCTTAGAGTTAAACTTGCTTCTGAAAGCTCAACCTCCGGGGAGTTTGTTTGGCAGAGATATAGAACACACTTTTCCAAGCCTGTTGGAAGGCATTTGCAGTTTCATTTCGCGTCTAATTTCCCAAACCAAACTGCTTGCAGCTCTAACTGCCTTCTAACTACCACTTCTTCGGTTCAGTGAGATACGCTGGATTCTAAACGGAGAAGCTTCTCTGACGCTTTTTCACAGAGATTTTGAAACTGAAATTTCCAAACCCGTTTCCAACGAAGGCGCCAATGGGCTTCCCCATAGAACTTGCCAACCTGAATTCCTACAGGCTAGATGTGAGAGGCACATTCTGCTGCTTCCTCCCTTAGAGTTAAACTAGCTTCTGAAAGCTCAACCTCCGGGGAGTTTGTTTGGCAGAGATATAGAACACACTTTTCCAAGCCTGTTGGAAGGCATTTGCAGTTTCATTTCGCGTCTAATTTCCCAAACCAAACTGCTTGCAGCTCTAACTGCCTTCTAACTACCACTTCTTCGGTTCAGTGAGATATGCTGGATTCTAAACGGAGAAGCTTCTCTGACGCTTTTTCACAGAGATTTTGAAACTGAAATCTCCCATGCTGTTTCCACCATAGCCAGCAATGGGCTTCCCCATAGAACTTGCCAACCTGAATTCCTACAGGCTAGATGTGAGAGGCACATTCTGCTGCTTCCTCCCTTAGAGTTAAACTAGCTTCTGAAAGCTCAACCTCCGGGGAGTTTCTTTGGCAGAGATATAGAACACACTTTTCCAAGCCTGTTGGAAGGCCTTTGCAGTGTCATTTCGCGTCTAATTTCCCAAACCAAACTGCTTGCAGCTCTAACTCCCTTCTAACTACCACTTCTTCGGTTCAGTGAGATATGCTGGATTCTAAACGGAGAAGCTTCTCTGACGCTTTTTCACAGAGATTTTGAAACTGAAATCTCCCATGCCGTTTCCACCATAGGCAGCAATGGGCTTCCCCATAGAACTTGCCAACCTGAATTCCTACAGGCTAGATGTGAGAGGCACATTCTGTTGCTTCCTCCCTTAGAGTTAAACTAGCTTCTGAAAGCTCAACCTCCGGGGAGTTTGTTTGGCAGAGATATAGAACACAGTTTTCCAAGGCTGTTGGAAGGCCTTTGCAGTTTCATTTCGCGTCTAATTTCCCAAACCAAACTGCTTGCAGCTCTAACTCCCTTCTAACTACCACTTCTTCGGTTCAGTGAGATATGCTGGATTCTAAACGGAGAAGCTTCTCTGACGCTTTTTCACAGAGATTTTGAAACTGAAATTTCCAAACCCGTTTCCAACGAAGGCGCCAATGGGCTTCCCCATAGAACTTGCCAACCTGAATTCCTACAGGCTAGATGTGAGAGGCACATTCTGCTGCTTCCTCCCTTAGAGTTAAACTAGCTTCTGAAAGCTCAACCTCCGGGGAGTTTGTTTGGCAGAGATATAGAACACACTTTTCCAAGCCTGTTGGAAGGCATTTGCAGTTTCATTTCGCGTCTAATTTCCCAAACCAAACTGCTTGCAGCTCTAACTGCCTTCTAACTACCACTTCTTCGGTTCAGTGAGATATGCTGGATTCTAAACGGAGAAGCTTCTCTGACGCTTTTTCACAGAGATTTTGAAACTGAAATCTCCCATGCTGTTTCCACCATAGCCAGCAATGGGCTTAGACATAGAACTTGCCAACCTGAATTCCTACAGGCTAGATGTGAGAGGCACATTCTGCTGCTTCCTCCCTTAGAGTTAAACTAGCTTCTGAAAGCTCAACCTCCAGGGAGTCTGTTTGGCAGAGATATAGAACACACTTTTCCAAGCCTGTTGGAAGGCATTTGCAGTTTCATTTCGCGTCTAATTTCCCAAACCAAACTGCTTGCAGCTCTAACTGCCTTCTAACTACCACTTCTTCGGTTCAGTGAGATATGCTGGATTCTAAACGGAGAAGCTTCTCTGACGCTTTTTCACAGAGATTTTGAAACTGAAATCTCCCATGCCGTTTCCACCATAGGCAGCAATGGGCTTCCCCATAGAACTTGCCAACCTGAATTCCTACAGGCTAGATGTGAGAGGCACATTCTGCTGCTTCCTCCCTTAGAGTTAAACTAGCTTCTGAAAGCTCAACCTCCGGGGAGTTTGTTTGGCAGAGATATAGAACACACTTTTCCAAGCCTGTTGGAAGGCATTTGCAGTGTCATTTCGCGTCTAATTTCCCAAACCAAACTGCTTGCAGCTCTAACTCCCTTCTAACTACCACTTCTTCGGTTCAGTGAGATATGCTGGATTCTAAACGGAGAAGCTTCTCTGACGCTTTTTCACAGAGATTTTGAAACTAAAATTTCCAAACCCGTTTCCAACGAAGGCGCCAATGGGCTTCCCCATAGAACTTGCCAACCTGAATTCCTACAGGCTAGATGTGAGAGGCACATTCTGCTGCTTCCTCCCTTAGAGTTAAACTAGCTTCTGAAAGCTCAACCTCCGGGGAGTTTGTTTGGCAGAGATATAGAACACACTTTTCCAAGCCTGTTGGAAGGCATTTGCAGTTTCATTTCGCGTCTAATTTCCCAAACCAAACTGCTTGCAGCTCTAACTCCCTTCTAACTACCACTTCTTCGGTTCAGTGAGATATGCTGGATTCTAAACGGAGAAGCTTCTCTGACGCTTTTTCACAGAGATTTTGAAACTGAAATCTCCCATGCCGTTTCCACCATAGGCAGCAATGGGCTTCCCCATAGAACTTGCCAAACTGAATTCCTACAGGCTAGATGTGAGAGGCACATTCTGCTGCTTCCTCCCTAAGAGTTAAGCTTGCTTGTGAAAGCTCAACCTCCGGGGAGTCTGTTTGGCAGAGATATAGAACACACTTTTCCAAGCCTGTTGGAAGGCCTTTGCAGTTTCATTTCGCGTCTAATTTCCCAAACCAAACTGCTTGCAGCTCTAACTCCCTTCTAACTACCACTTCTTCGGTTCAGTGAGATATGCTGGATTCTAAACGGAGAAGCTTCTCTGACGCTTTTTCACAGAGATTTTGAAACTGAAATTTCCAAACCCGTTTCCAACGAAGGCGCCAATGGGCTTCGCCATAGAACTTGCCAACCTGAATTCCTACAGGCTAGATGTGAGAGGCACATTCTGCTGCTTCCTCCCTTAGAGTTAAACTAGCTTCTGAAAGCTCAACCTCCGGGGAGTTTGTTTGGCAGAGATATAGAACACACTTTTCCAAGCCTGTTGGAAGGCATTTGCAGTTTCATTTCGCGTCTAATTTCCCAAACCAAACTGCTTGCAGCTCTAACTGCCTTCTAACTACCACTTCTTCGGTTCAGTGAGATATGCTGGATTCTAAACGGAGAAGCTTCTCTGACGCTTTTTCACAGAGATTTTGAAACTGAAATTTCCAAACCCGTTTCCAACGAAGGCGCCAATGGGCTTCCCCGTAGAACTTGCCAACCTGAATTCCTACAGGCTAGATGTGAGAGGCACATTCTGCTGCTTCCTCCCTTAGAGTTAAACTAGCTTCTGAAAGCTCAACCTCCAGGGAGTCTGTTTGGCAGAGATATAGAACACACTTTTCCAAGCCTGTTGGAAGGCATTTGCAGTTTCATTTCGCGTCTAATTTCCCAAACCAAACTGCTTGCAGCTCTAACTGCCTTCTAACTACCACTTCTTCGGTTCAGTGAGATATGCTGGATTCTAAACGGAGAAGCTTCTCTGACGCTTTTTCACAGAGATTTTGAAACTGAAATCTCCCATGCCGTTTCCACCATAGGCAGCAATGGGCTTCCCCATAGAACTTGCCAACCTGAATTCCTACAGGCTAGATGTGAGAGGCACATTCTGCTGCTTCCTCCCTTAGAGTTAAACTTGCTGCTGAAAGCTCAACCTCCGGGGAGTCTGTTTGGCAGAGATATAGAACACACTTTTCCAAGCCTGTTGGAAGGCATTTGCAGTTTCATTTCGCGTCTAATTTCCCAAACCAAACTGCTTGCAGCTCTAACTGCCTTCTAACTACCACTTCTTCGGTTCAGTGAGATATGCTGGATTCTAAACGGAGAAGCTTCTCTGACGCTTTTTCACAGAGATTTTGAAACTGAAATCTCCCATGCTGTTTCCACCATAGCCAGCAATGGGCTTAGACATAGAACTTGCCAACCTGAATTCCTACAGGCTAGATGTGAGAGGCACATTCTGCTGCTTCCTCCCTTAGAGTTAAACTAGCTTCTGAAAGCTCAACCTCCAGGGAGTCTGTTTGGCAGAGATATAGAACACACTTTTCCAAGCCTGTTGGAAGGCATTTGCAGTTTCATTTCGCGTCTAATTTCCCAAACCAAACTGCTTGCAGCTCTAACTGCCTTCTAACTACCACTTCTTCGGTTCAGTGAGATATGCTGGATTCTAAACGGAGAAGCTTCTCTGACGCTTTTTCACAGAGATTTTGAAACTGAAATCTCCCATGCCGTTTCCACCATAGGCAGCAATGGGCTTCCCCATAGAACTTGCCAACCTGAATTCCTACAGGCTAGATGTGAGAGGCACATTCTGCTGCTTCCTCCCTTAGAGTTAAACTAGCTTCTGAAAGCTCAACCTCCGGGGAGTTTGTTTGGCAGAGATATAGAACACACTTTTCCAAGCCTGTTGGAAGGCATTTGCAGTGTCATTTCGCGTCTAATTTCCCAAACCAAACTGCTTGCAGCTCTAACTCCCTTCTAACTACCACTTCTTCGGTTCAGTGAGATATGCTGGATTCTAAACGGAGAAGCTTCTCTGACGCTTTTTCACAGAGATTTTGAAACTGAAATCTCCCATGCCGTTTCCACCATAGGCAGCAATGGGCTTCCCCATAGAACTTGCCAACCTGAATTCCTACAGGCTAGATGTGAGAGGCACATTCTGCTGCTTCCTCCCTTAGAGTTAAACTAGCTTCTGAAAGCTCAACCTCCGGGGAGTTTGTTTGGCAGAGATATAGAACACAGTTTTCCAAGGCTGTTGGAAGTCCTTTGCAGTTTCATTTCGCGTCTAATTTCCCAAACCAAACTGCTTGCAGCTCTAACTCCCTTCTAACTACCACTTCTTCGGTTCAGTGAGATATGCTGGATTCTAAACGGAGAAGCTTCTCTGACGCTTTTTCACAGAGATTTTGAAACTGAAATTTCCAAACCCGTTTCCAACGAAGGCGCCAATGGGCTTCCCCATAGAACTTGCCAACCTGAATTCCTACAGGCTAGATGTGAGAGGCACATTCTGCTGCTTCCTCCCTTAGAGTTAAACTAGCTTCTGAAAGCTCAACCTCCGGGGAGTTTCTTTGGCAGAGATATAGAACACACTTTTCCAAGCCTGTTGGAAGGCCTTTGCAGTGTCATTTCGCATCTAATTTCCCAAACCAAACTGCTTGCAGCTCTAACTCCCTTCTAACTACCACTTCTTCGGTTCAGTGAGATATGCTGGATTCTAAACGGAGAAGCTTCTCTGACGCTTTTTCACAGAGATTTTGAAACTGAAATCTCCCATGCCGTTTCCACCATAGGCAGCAATGGGCTTCCCCATAGAACTTGCCAACCTGAATTCCTACAGGCTAGATGTGAGAGGCACATTCTGCTGCTTCCTCCCTTAGAGTTAAACTAGCTTCTGAAAGCTCAACCTCCGGGGAGTTTGTTTGGCAGAGATATAGAACACAGTTTTCCAAGGCTGTTGGAAGGCCTTTGCAGTTTCATTTCGCGTCTAATTTCCCAAACCAAACTGCTTGCAGCTCTAACTCCCTTCTAACTACCACTTCTTCGGTTCAGTGAGATATGCTGGATTCTAAACGGAGAAGCTTCTCTGACGCTTTTTCACAGAGATTTTGAAACTGAAATTTCCAAACCCGTTTCCAACGAAGGCGCCAATGGGCTTCCCCATAGAACTTGCCAACCTGAATTCCTACAGGCTAGATGTGAGAGGCACATTCTGCTGCTTCCTCCCTTAGAGTTAAACTAGCTTCTGAAAGCTCAACCTCCGGGGAGTTTGTTTGGCAGAGATATAGAACACACTTTTCCAAGCCTGTTGGAAGGCATTTGCAGTTTCATTTCGCGTCTAATTTCCCAAACCAAACTGCTTGCAGCTCTAACTGCCTTCTAACTACCACTTCTTCGGTTCAGTGAGATATGCTGGATTCTAAACGGAGAAGCTTCTCTGACGCTTTTTCACAGAGATTTTGAAACTGAAATCTCCCATGCTGTTTCCACCATAGCCAGCAATGGGCTTAGACATAGAACTTGCCAACCTGAATTCCTACAGGCTAGATGTGAGAGGCACATTCTGCTGCTTCCTCCCTTAGAGTTAAACTAGCTTCTGAAAGCTCAACCTCCAGGGAGTCTGTTTGGCAGAGATATAGAACACACTTTTCCAAGCCTGTTGGAAGGCATTTGCAGTTTCATTTCGCGTCTAATTTCCCAAACCAAACTGCTTGCAGCTCTAACTGCCTTCTAACTACCACTTCTTCGGTTCAGTGAGATATGCTGGATTCTAAACGGAGAAGCTTCTCTGACGCTTTTTCACAGAGATTTTGAAACTGAAATCTCCCATGCCGTTTCCACCATAGGCAGCAATGGGCTTCCCCATAGAACTTGCCAACCTGAATTCCTACAGGCTAGATGTGAGAGGCACATTCTGCTGCTTCCTCCCTTAGAGTTAAACTAGCTTCTGAAAGCTCAACCTCCGGGGAGTTTGTTTGGCAGAGATATAGAACACACTTTTCCAAGCCTGTTGGAAGGCATTTGCAGTTTCATTTCGCGTCTAATTTCCCAAACCAAACTGCTTGCAGCTCTAACTGCCTTCTAACTACCACTTCTTCGGTTCAGTGAGATATGCTGGATTCTAAACGGAGAAGCTTCTCTGACGCTTTTTCACAGAGATTTTGAAACTGAAATCTCCCATGCCGTTTCCACCATAGGCAGCAATGGGCTTCCCCATAGAACTTGCCAACCTGAATTCCTACAGGCTAGATGTGAGAGGCACATTCTGCTGCTTCCTCCCTTAGAGTTAAACTAGCTTCTGAAAGCTCAACCTCCGGGGAGTTTGTTTGGCAGAGATATAGAACACACTTTTCCAAGCCTGTTGGAAGGCCTTTGCAGTTTCATTTCGCGTCTAATTTCCCAAACCAAACTGCTTGCAGCTCTAACTCCCTTCTAACTACCACTTCTTCGGTTCAGTGAGATATGCTGGATTCTAAACGGAGAAGCTTCTCTGACGCTTTTTCACAGAGATTTTGAAACTGAAATTTCCAAACCCGTTTCCAACGAAGGCGCCAATGGGCTTCCCCATAGAACTTGCCAACCTGAATTCCTACAGGCTAGATGTGAGAGGCACATTCTGCTGCTTCCTCCCTTAGAGTTAAACTAGCTTCTGAAAGCTCAACCTCCGGGGAGTTTGTTTGGCAGAGATATAGAACACACTTTTCCAAGCCTGTTGGAAGGCATTTGCAGTTTCATTTCGCGTCTAATTTCCCAAACCAAACTGCTTGCAGCTCTAACTGCCTTCTAACTACCACTTCTTCGGTTCAGTGAGATATGCTGGATTCTAAACGGAGAAGCTTCTCTGACGCTTTTTCACAGAGATTTTGAAACTGAAATCTCCCATGCTGTTTCCACCATAGCCAGCAATGGGCTTAGACATAGAACTTGCCAACCTGAATTCCTACAGGCTAGATGTGAGAGGCACATTCTGCTGCTTCCTCCCTTAGAGTTAAACTAGCTTCTGAAAGCTCAACCTCCAGGGAGTCTGTTTGGCAGAGATATAGAACACACTTTTCCAAGCCTGTTGGAAGGCATTTGCAGTGTCATTTCGCGTCTAATTTCCCAAACCAAACTGCTTGCAGCTCTAACTGCCTTCTAACTACCACTTCTTCGGTTCAGTGAGATATGCTGGATTCTAAACGGAGAAGCTTCTCTGACGCTTTTTCACAGAGATTTTGAAACTGAAATCTCCCATGCCGTTTCCACCATAGGCAGCAATGGGCTTCCCCATAGAACTTGCCAACCTGAATTCCTACAGGCTAGATGTGAGAGGCACATTCTGCTGCTTCCTCCCTTAGAGTTAAACTAGCTTCTGAAAGCTCAACCTCCGGGGAGTTTGTTTGGCAGAGATATAGAACACAGTTTTCCAAGGCTGTTGGAAGGCCTTTGCAGTTTCATTTCGCGTCTAATTTCCCAAACCAAACTGCTTGCAGCTCTAACTCCCTTCTAACTACCACTTCTTCGGTTCAGTGAGATATGCTGGATTCTAAACGGAGAAGCTTCTCTGACGCTTTTTCACAGAGATTTTGAAACTGAAATTTCCAAACCCGTTTCCAACGAAGGCGCCAATGGGCTTCCCCATAGAACTTGCCAACCTGAATTCCTACAGGCTAGATGTGAGAGGCACATTCTGCTGCTTCCTCCCTTAGAGTTAAACTAGCTTCTGAAAGCTCAACCTCCGGGGAGTTTGTTTGGCAGAGATATAGAACACACTTTTCCAAGCCTGTTGGAAGGCATTTGCAGTTTCATTTCGCGTCTAATTTCCCAAACCAAACTGCTTGCAGCTCTAACTGCCTTCTAACTACCACTTCTTCGGTTCAGTGAGATATGCTGGATTCTAAACGGAGAAGCTTCTCTGACGCTTTTTCACAGAGATTTTGAAACTGAAATCTCCCATGCTGTTTCCACCATAGCCAGCAATGGGCTTAGACATAGAACTTGCCAACCTGAATTCCTACAGGCTAGATGTGAGAGGCACATTCTGCTGCTTCCTCCCTTAGAGTTAAACTAGCTTCTGAAAGCTCAACCTCCAGGGAGTCTGTTTGGCAGAGATATAGAACACACTTTTCCAAGCCTGTTGGAAGGCATTTGCAGTTTCATTTCGCGTCTAATTTCCCAAACCAAACTGCTTGCAGCTCTAACTGCCTTCTAACTACCACTTCTTCGGTTCAGTGAGATATGCTGGATTCTAAACGGAGAAGCTTCTCTGACGCTTTTTCACAGAGATTTTGAAACTGAAATCTCCCATGCCGTTTCCACCATAGGCAGCAATGGGCTTCCCCATAGAACTTGCCAACCTGAATTCCTACAGGCTAGATGTGAGAGGCACATTCTGCTGCTTCCTCCCTTAGAGTTAAACTTGCTTCTGAAAGCTCAACCTCCGGGGAGTTTGTTTGGCAGAGATATAGAACACACTTTTCCAAGCCTGTTGGAAGGCATTTGCAGTTTCATTTCGCGTCTAATTTCCCAAACCAAACTGCTTGCAGCTCTAACTCCCTTCTAACTACCACTTCTTCGGTTCAGTGAGATATGCTGGATTCTAAACGGAGAAGCTTCTCTGACGCTTTTTCACAGAGATTTTGAAACTGAAATTTCCAAACCCGTTTCCAACGAAGGCGCCAATGGGCTTCCCCATAGAACTTGCCAACCTGAATTCCTACAGGCTAGATGTGAGAGGCACATTCTGCTGCTTCCTCCCTTAGAGTTAAACTAGCTTCTGAAAGCTCAACCTCCGGGGAGTTTGTTTGGCAGAGATATAGAACACACTTTTCCAAGCCTGTTGGAAGGCATTTGCAGTGTCATTTCGCGTCTAATTTCCCAAACCAAACTGCTTGCAGCTCTAACTCCCTTCTAACTACCACTTCTTCGGTTCAGTGAGATATGCTGGATTCTAAACGGAGAAGCTTCTCTGACGCTTTTTCACAGAGATTTTGAAACTGAAATCTCCCATGCCGTTTCCACCATAGGCAGCAATGGGCTTCCCCATAGAACTTGCCAACCTGAATTCCTACAGGCTAGATGTGAGAGGCACATTCTGCTGCTTCCTCCCTTAGAGTTAAACTTGCTTCTGAAAGCTCAACCTCCGGGGAGTTTGTTTGGCAGAGATATAGAACACACTTTTCCAAGCCTGTTGGAAGGCATTTGCAGTTTCATTTCGCGTCTGATTTCCCAAACCAAACTGCTTGCAGCTCTAACTCCCTTCTAACTACCACTTCTTCGGTTCAGTGAGATATGCTGGATTCTAAACGGAGAAGCTTCTCTGACGCTTTTTCACAGAGATTTTGAAACTGAAATTTCCAAACCCGTTTCCAACGAAGGCGCCAATGGGCTTCCCCATAGAACTTGCCAACCTGAATTCCTACAGGCTAGATGTGAGAGGCACATTCTGCTGCTTCCTCCCTTAGAGTTAAACTAGCTTCTGAAAGCTCAACCTCCGGGGAGTTTGTTTGGCAGAGATATAGAACACACTTTTCCAAGCCTGTTGGAAGGCATTTGCAGTTTCATTTCGCGTCTAATTTCCCAAACCAAACTGCTTGCAGCTCTAACTGCCTTCTAACTACCACTTCTTCGGTTCAGTGAGATATGCTGGATTCTAAACGGAGAAGCTTCTCTGACGCTTTTTCACAGAGATTTTGAAACTGAAATCTCCCATGCTGTTTCCACCATAGCCAGCAATGGGCTTAGACAAAGAACTTGCCAACCTGAATTCCTACAGGCTAGATGTGAGAGGCACATTCTGCTGCTTCCTCCCTTAGAGTTAAACTAGCTTCTGAAAGCTCAACCTCCAGGGAGTCTGTTTGGCAGAGATATAGAACACACTTTTCCAAGCCTGTTGGAAGGCATTTGCAGTTTCATTTCGCGTCTAATTTCCCAAACCAAACTGCTTGCAGCTCTAACTGCCTTCTAACTACCACTTCTTCGGTTCAGTGAGATATGCTGGATTCTAAACGGAGAAGCTTCTCTGACGCTTTTTCACAGAGATTTTGAAACTGAAATCTCCCATGCCGTTTCCACCATAGGCAGCAATGGGCTTCCCCATAGAACTTGCCAACCTGAATTCCTACAGGCTAGATGTGAGAGGCACATTCTGCTGCTTCCTCCCTTAGAGTTAAACTAGCTTCTGAAAGCTCAACCTCCGGGGAGTTTGTTTGGCAGAGATATAGAACACACTTTTCCAAGCCTGTTGGAAGGCATTTGCAGTGTCATTTCGCGTCTAATTTCCCAAACCAAACTGCTTGCAGCTCTAACTCCCTTCTAACTACCACTTCTTCGGTTCAGTGAGATATGCTGGATTCTAAACGGAGAAGCTTCTCTGACGCTTTTTCACAGAGATTTTGAAACTGAAATCTCCCATGCCGTTTCCACCATAGGCAGCAATGGGCTTCCCCATAGAACTTGCCAACCTGAATTCCTACAGGCTAGATGTGAGAGGCACATTCTGCTGCTTCCTCCCTTAGAGTTAAACTTGCTTCTGAAAGCTCAACCTCCGGGGAGTTTGTTTGGCAGAGATATAGAACACACTTTTCCAAGCCTGTTGGAAGGCATTTGCAGTTTCATTTCGCGTCTAATTTCCCAAACCAAACTGCTTGCAGCTCTAACTCCCTTCTAACTACCACTTCTTCGGTTCAGTGAGATATGCTGGATTCTAAACGGAGAAGCTTCTCTGACGCTTTTTCACAGAGATTTTGAACTGAAATTTCCAAACCCGTTTCCAACGAAGGCGCCAATGGGCTTCCCCATAGAACTTGCCAACCTGAATTCCTACAGGCTAGATGTGAGAGGCACATTCTGCTGCTTCCTCCCTTAGAGTTAAACTAGCTTCTGAAAGCTCAACCTCCGGGGAGTTTGTTTGGCAGAGATATAGAACACACTTTTCCAAGCCTGTTGGAAGGCATTTGCAGTTTCATTTCGCGTCTAATTTCCCAAACCAAACTGCTTGCAGCTCTAACTCCCTTCTAACTACCACTTCTTCGGTTCAGTGAGATATGCTGGATTCTAAACGGAGAAGCTTCTCTGACGCTTTTTCACAGAGATTTTGAAACTGAAATCTCCCATGCCGTTTCCACCATAGGCAGCAATGGGCTTCCCCATAGAACTTGCCAACCTGAATTCCTACAGGCTAGATGTGAGAGGCACATTCTGCTGCTTCCTCCCTAAGAGTTAAGCTTGCTTCTGAAAGCTCAACCTCCGGGGAGTCTGTTTGGCAGAGATATAGAACACACTTTTCCAAGCCTGTTGGAAGGCCTTTGCAGTGTCATTTCGCATCTAATTTCCCAAACCAAACTGCTTGCAGCTCTAACTCCCTTCTAACTACCACTTCTTCGGTTCAGTGAGATATGCTGGATTCTAAACGGAGAAGCTTCTCTGACGCTTTTTCACAGAGATTTTGAAACTGAAATCTCCCATGCCGTTTCCACCATAGGCAGCAATGGGCTTCCCCATAGAACTTGCCAACCTGAATTCCTACAGGCTAGATGTGAGAGGCACATTCTGCTGCTTCCTCCCTTAGAGTTAAACTAGCTTCTGAAAGCTCAACCTCCGGGGAGTTTGTTTGGCAGACATATAGAACACACTTTTCCAAGCCTGTTGGAAGGCCTTTGCAGTTTCATTTCGCGTCTAATTTCCCAAACCAAACTGCTTGCAGCTCTAACTCCCTTCTAACTACCACTTCTTCGGTTCAGTGAGATATGCTGGATTCTAAACGGAGAAGATTCTCTGACGCTTTTTCACAGAGATTTTGAAACTGAAATCTCCCATGCCGTTTCCACCATAGGCAGCAATGGGCTTCCCCATAGAACTTGCCAACCTGAATTCCTACAGGCTAGATGTGAGAGGCACATTCTGCTGCTTCCTCCCTTAGAGTTAAACTTGCTTCTGAAAGCTCAACCTCCGGGGAGTTTGTTTGGCAGAGATATAGAACACACTTTTCCAAGCCTGTTGGAAGGCATTTGCAGTTTCATTTCGCGTCTAATTTCCCAAACCAAACTGCTTGCAGCTCTAACTGCCTTCTAACTACCACTTCTTCGGTTCAGTGAGATACGCTGGATTCTAAACGGAGAAGCTTCTCTGACGCTTTTTCACAGAGATTTTGAAACTGAAATTTCCAAACCCGTTTCCAACGAAGGCGCCAATGGGCTTCCCCATAGAACTTGCCAACCTGAATTCCTACAGGCTAGATGTGAGAGGCACATTCTGCTGCTTCCTCCCTTAGAGTTAAACTAGCTTCTGAAAGCTCAACCTCCGGGGAGTTTGTTTGGCAGAGATATAGAACACACTTTTCCAAGCCTGTTGGAAGGCATTTGCAGTTTCATTTCGCGTCTAATTTCCCAAACCAAACTGCTTGCAGCTCTAACTGCCTTCTAACTACCACTTCTTCGGTTCAGTGAGATATGCTGGATTCTAAACGGAGAAGCTTCTCTGACGCTTTTTCACAGAGATTTTGAAACTGAAATCTCCCATGCTGTTTCCACCATAGCCAGCAATGGGCTTCCCCATAGAACTTGCCAACCTGAATTCCTACAGGCTAGATGTGAGAGGCACATTCTGCTGCTTCCTCCCTTAGAGTTAAACTAGCTTCTGAAAGCTCAACCTCCAGGGAGTCTGTTTGGCAGAGATATAGAACACACTTTTCCAAGCCTGTTGGAAGGCATTTGCAGTTTCATTTCGCGTCTAATTTCCCAAACCAAACTGCTTGCAGCTCTAACTGCCTTCTAACTACCACTTCTTCGGTTCAGTGAGATATGCTGGATTCTAAACGGAGAAGCTTCTCTGACGCTTTTTCACAGAGATTTTGAAACTGAAATTTCCAAACCCGTTTCCAACGAAGGCGCCAATGGGCTTCCCCATAGAACTTGCCAACCTGAATTCCTACAGGCTAGATGTGAGAGGCACATTCTGCTGCTTCCTCCCTTAGAGTTAAACTAGCTTCTGAAAGCTCAACCTCCGGGGAGTTTCTTTGGCAGAGATATAGAACACACTTTTCCAAGCCTGTTGGAAGGCCTTTGCAGTGTCATTTCGCATCTAATTTCCCAAACCAAACTGCTTGCAGCTCTAACTCCCTTCTAACTACCACTTCTTCGGTTCAGTGAGATATGCTGGATTCTAAACGGAGAAGCTTCTCTGACGCTTTTTCACAGAGATTTTGAAACTGAAATCTCCCATGCCGTTTCCACCATAGGCAGCAATGGGCTTCCCCATAGAACTTGCCAACCTGAATTCCTACAGGCTAGATGTGAGAGGCACATTCTGCTGCTTCCTCCCTTAGAGTTAAACTAGCTTCTGAAAGCTCAACCTCCGGGGAGTTTGTTTGGCAGAGATATAGAACACACTTTTCCAAGCCTGTTGGAAGGCATTTGCAGTTTCATTTCGCGTCTAATTTCCCAAACCAAACTGCTTGCAGCTCTAACTGCCTTCTAACTACCACTTCTTCGGTTCAGTGAGATATGCTGGATTCTAAACGGAGAAGCTTCTCTGACGCTTTTTCACAGAGATTTTGAAACTGAAATCTCCCATGCTGTTTCCACCATAGCCAGCAATGGGCTTAGACATAGAACTTGCCAACCTGAATTCCTACAGGCTAGATGTGAGAGGCACATTCTGCTGCTTCCTCCCTTAGAGTTAAACTAGCTTCTGAAAGCTCAACCTCCAGGGAGTCTGTTTGGCAGAGATATAGAACACACTTTTCCAAGCCTGTTGGAAGGCATTTGCAGTTTCATTTCGCGTCTAATTTCCCAAACCAAACTGCATGCAGCTCTAACTGCCTTCTAACTACCACTTCTTCGGTTCAGTGAGATATGCTGGATTCTAAACGGAGAAGCTTCTCTGACGCTTTTTCACAGAGATTTTGAAACTGAAATCTCCCATGCCGTTTCCACCATAGGCAGCAATGGGCTTCCCCATAGAACTTGCCAACCTGAATTCCTACAGGCTAGATGTGAGAGGCACATTCTGCTGCTTCCTCCCTTAGAGTTAAACTAGCTTCTGAAAGCTCAACCTCCGGGGAGTTTGTTTGGCAGAGATATAGAACACACTTTTCCAAGCCTGTTGGAAGGCATTTGCAGTGTCATTTCGCGTCTAATTTCCCAAACCAAACTGCTTGCAGCTCTAACTCCCTTCTAACTACCACTTCTTCGGTTCAGTGAGATATGCTGGATTCTAAACGGAGAAGCTTCTCTGACGCTTTTTCACAGAGATTTTGAAACTGAAATCTCCCATGCCGTTTCCACCATAGGCAGCAATGGGCTTCCCCATAGAACTTGCCAACCTGAATTCCTACAGGCTAGATGTGAGAGGCACATTCTGCTGCTTCCTCCCTTAGAGTTAAACTTGCTTCTGAAAGCTCAACCTCCGGGGAGTTTGTTTGGCAGAGATATAGAACACACTTTTCCAAGCCTGTTGGAAGGCATTTGCAGTTTCATTTCGCGTCTAATTTCCCAAACCAAACTGCTTGCAGCTCTAACTCCCTTCTAACTACCACTTCTTCGGTTCAGTGAGATATGCTGGATTCTAAACGGAGAAGCTTCTCTGACGCTTTTTCACAGAGATTTTGAAACTGAAATTTCCAAACCCGTTTCCAACGAAGGCGCCAATGGGCTTCCCCATAGAACTTGCCAACCTGAATTCCTACAGGCTAGATGTGAGAGGCACATTCTGCTGCTTCCTCCCTTAGAGTTAAACTAGCTTCTGAAAGCTCAACCTCCGGGGAGTTTGTTTGGCAGAGATATAGAACACAGTTTTCCAAGGCTGTTGGAAGGCCTTTGCAGTTTCATTTCGCGTCTAATTTCCCAAACCAAACTGCTTGCAGCTCTAACTCCCTTCTAACTACCACTTCTTCGGTTCAGTGAGATATGCTGGATTCTAAACGGAGAAGCTTCTCTGACGCTTTTTCACAGAGATTTTGAAACTGAAATTTCCAAACCCGTTTCCAACGAAGGCGCCAATGGGCTTCCCCATAGAACTTGCCAACCTGAATTCCTACAGGCTAGATGTGAGAGGCACATTCTGCTGCTTCCTCCCTTAGAGTTAAACTAGCTTCTGAAAGCTCAACCTCCGGGGAGTTTCTTTGGCAGAGATATAGAACACACTTTTCCAAGCCTGTTGGAAGGCCTTTGCAGTGTCATTTCGCATCTAATTTCCCAAACCAAACTGCTTGCAGCTCTAACTCCCTTCTAACTACCACTTCTTCGGTTCAGTGAGATATGCTGGATTCTAAACGGAGAAGCTTCTCTGACGCTTTTTCACAGAGATTTTGAAACTGAAATCTCCCATGCCGTTTCCACCATAGGCAGCAATGGGCTTCCCCATAGAACTTGCCAACCTGAATTCCTACAGGCTAGATGTGAGAGGCACATTCTGCTGCTTCCTCCCTTAGAGTTAAACTAGCTTCTGAAAGCTCAACCTCCGGGGAGTTTGTTTGGCAGAGATATAGAACACAGTTTTCCAAGGCTGTTGGAAGGCCTTTGCAGTTTCATTTCGCGTCTAATTTCCCAAACCAAACTGCTTGCAGCTCTAACTCCCTTCTAACTACCACTTCTTCGGTTCAGTGAGATATGCTGGATTCTAAACGGAGAAGCTTCTCTGACGCTTTTTCACAGAGATTTTGAAACTGAAATTTCCAAACCCGTTTCCAACGAAGGCGCCAATGGGCTTCCCCATAGAACTTGCCAACCTGAATTCCTACAGGCTAGATGTGAGAGGCACATTCTGCTGCTTCCTCCCTTAGAGTTAAACTAGCTTCTGAAAGCTCAACCTCCGGGGAGTTTGTTTGGCAGAGATATAGAACACACTTTTCCAAGCCTGTTGGAAGGCATTTGCAGTTTCATTTCGCGTCTAATTTCCCAAACCAAACTGCTTGCAGCTCTAACTGCCTTCTAACTACCACTTCTTCGGTTCAGTGAGATATGCTGGATTCTAAACGGAGAAGCTTCTCTGACGCTTTTTCACAGAGATTTTGAAACTGAAATCTCCCATGCTGTTTCCACCATAGCCAGCAATGGGCTTAGACATAGAACTTGCCAACCTGAATTCCTACAGGCTAGATGTGAGAGGCACATTCTGCTGCTTCCTCCCTTAGAGTTAAACTAGCTTCTGAAAGCTCAACCTCCAGGGAGTCTGTTTGGCAGAGATATAGAACACACTTTTCCAAGCCTGTTGGAAGGCATTTGCAGTTTCATTTCGCGTCTAATTTCCCAAACCAAACTGCTTGCAGCTCTAACTGCCTTCTAACTACCACTTCTTCGGTTCAGTGAGATATGCTGGATTCTAAACGGAGAAGCTTCTCTGACGCTTTTTCACAGAGATTTTGAAACTGAAATCTCGCATGCCGTTTCCACCATAGGCAGCAATGGGCTTCCCCATAGAACTTGCCAACCTGAATTCCTACAGGCTAGATGTGAGAGGCACATTCTGCTGCTTCCTCCCTTAGAGTTAAACTAGCTTCTGAAAGCTCAACCTCCGGGGAGTTTGTTTGGCAGAGATATAGAACACACTTTTCCAAGCCTGTTGGAAGGCATTTGCAGTGTCATTTCGCGTCTAATTTCCCAAACCAAACTGCTTGCAGCTCTAACTCCCTTCTAACTACCACTTCTTCGGTTCAGTGAGATATGCTGGATTCTAAACGGAGAAGCTTCTCTGACGCTTTTTCACAGAGATTTTGAAACTGAAATCTCCCATGCCGTTTCCACCATAGGCAGCAATGGGCTTCCCCATAGAACTTGCCAACCTGAATTCCTACAGGCTAGATGTGAGAGGCACATTCTGCTGCTTCCTCCCTTAGAGTTAAACTTGCTTCTGAAAGCTCAACCTCCGGGGAGTTTGTTTGGCAGAGATATAGAACACACTTTTCCAAGCCTGTTGGAAGGCATTTGCAGTTTCATTTCGCGTCTAATTTCCCAAACCAAACTGCTTGCAGCTCTAACTCCCTTCTAACTACCACTTCTTCGGTTCAGTGAGATATGCTGGATTCTAAACGGAGAAGCTTCTCTGACGCTTTTTCACAGAGATTTTGAAACTGAAATCTCCCATGCCGTTTCCACCATAGGCAGCAATGGGCTTCCCCATAGAACTTGCCAACCTGAATTCCTACAGGCTAGATGTGAGAGGCACATTCTGCTGCTTCCTCCCTTAGAGTTAAACTAGCTTCTGAAAGCTCAACCTCCGGGGAGTTTGTTTGGCAGAGATATAGAACACACTTTTCCAAGCCTGTTGGAAGGCCTTTGCAGTTTCATTTCGCGTCTAATTTCCCAAACCAAACTGCTTGCAGCTCTAACTCCCTTCTAACTACCACTTCTTCGGTTCAGTGAGATATGCTGGATTCTAAACGGAGAAGCTTCTCTGACGCTTTTTCACAGAGATTTTGAAACTGAAATTTCCAAACCCGTTTCCAACGAAGGCGCCAATGGGCTTCCCCATAGAACTTGCCAACCTGAATTCCTACAGGCTAGATGTGAGAGGCACATTCTGCTGCTTCCTCCCTTAGAGTTAAACTAGCTTCTGAAAGCTCAACCTCCGGGGAGTTTGTTTGGCAGAGATATAGAACACACTTTTCCAAGCCTGTTGGAAGGCATTTGCAGTTTCATTTCGCGTCTAATTTCCCAAACCAAACTGCTTGCAGCTCTAACTGCCTTCTAACTACCACTTCTTCGGTTCAGTGAGATATGCTGGATTCTAAACGGAGAAGCTTCTCTGACGCTTTTTCACAGAGATTTTGAAACTGAAATCTCCCATGCTGTTTCCACCATAGCCAGCAATGGGCTTAGACATAGAACTTGCCAACCTGAATTCCTACAGGCTAGATGTGAGAGGCACATTCTGCTGCTTCCTCCCTTAGAGTTAAACTAGCTTCTGAAAGCTCAACCTCCAGGGAGTCTGTTTGGCAGAGATATAGAACACACTTTTCCAAGCCTGTTGGAAGGCATTTGCAGTGTCATTTCGCGTCTAATTTCCCAAACCAAACTGCTTGCAGCTCTAACTGCCTTCTAACTACCACTTCTTCGGTTCAGTGAGATATGCTGGATTCTAAACGGAGAAGCTTCTCTGACGCTTTTTCACAGAGATTTTGAAACTGAAATTTCCAAACCCGTTTCCACCATAGGCAGCAATGGGCTTCCCCATAGAACTTGCCAACCTGAATTCCTACAGGCTAGATGTGAGAGGCACATTCTGCTGCTTCCTCCCTTAGAGTTAAACTAGCTTCTGAAAGCTCAACCTCCGGGGAGTTTGTTTGGCAGAGATATAGAACACAGTTTTCCAAGGCTGTTGGAAGGCCTTTGCAGTTTCATTTCGCGTCTAATTTCCCAAACCAAACTGCTTGCAGCTCTAACTCCCTTCTAACTACCACTTCTTCGGTTCAGTGAGATATGCTGGATTCTAAACGGAGAAGCTTCTCTGACGCTTTTTCACAGAGATTTTGAAACTGAAATTTCCAAACCCGTTTCCAACGAAGGCGCCAATGGGCTTCCCCATAGAACTTGCCAACCTGAATTCCTACAGGCTAGATGTGAGAGGCACATTCTGCTGCTTCCTCCCTTAGAGTTAAACTAGCTTCTGAAAGCTCAACCTCCGGGGAGTTTGTTTGGCAGAGATATAGAACACACTTTTCCAAGCCTGTTGGAAGGCATTTGCAGTTTCATTTCGCGTCTAATTGCCCAAACCAAACTGCTTGCAGCTCTAACTGCCTTCTAACTACCACTTCTTCGGTTCAGTGAGATATGCTGGATTCTAAACGGAGAAGCTTCTCTGACGCTTTTTCACAGAGATTTTGAAACTGAAATCTCCCATGCTGTTTCCACCATAGCCAGCAATGGGCTTAGACATAGAACTTGCCAACCTGAATTCCTACAGGCTAGATGTGAGAGGCACATTCTGCTGCTTCCTCCCTTAGAGTTAAACTAGCTTCTGAAAGCTCAACCTCCAGGGAGTCTGTTTGGCAGAGATATAGAACACACTTTTCCAAGCCTGTTGGAAGGCATTTGCAGTTTCATTTCGCGTCTAATTTCCCAAACCAAACTGCTTGCAGCTCTAACTGCCTTCTAACTACCACTTCTTCGGTTCAGTGAGATATGCTGGATTCTAAACGGAGAAGCTTCTCTGACGCTTTTTCACAGAGATTTTGAAACTGAAATCTCCCATGCCGTTTCCACCATAGGCAGCAATGGGCTTCCCCATAGAACTTGCCAACCTGAATTCCTACAGGCTAGATGTGAGAGGCACATTCTGCTGCTTCCTCCCTTAGAGTTAAACTAGCTTCTGAAAGCTCAACCTCCGGGGAGTTTGTTTGGCAGAGATATAGAACACACTTTTCCAAGCCTGTTGGAAGGCATTTGCAGTGTCATTTCGCGTCTAATTTCCCAAACCAAACTGCTTGCAGCTCTAACTCCCTTCTAACTACCACTTCTTCGGTTCAGTGAGATATGCTGGATTCTAAACGGAGAAGCTTCTCTGACGCTTTTTCACAGAGATTTTGAAACTGAAATCTCCCATGCCGTTTCCACCATAGGCAGCAATGGGCTTCCCCATAGAACTTGCCAACCTGAATTCCTACAGGCTAGATGTGAGAGGCACATTCTGCTGCTTCCTCCCTTAGAGTTAAACTTGCTTCTGAAAGCTCAACCTCCGGGGAGTTTGTTTGGCAGAGATATAGAACACACTTTTCCAAGCCTGTTGGAAGGCATTTGCAGTTTCATTTCGCGTCTAATTTCCCAAACCAAACTGCTTGCAGCTCTAACTCCCTTCTAACTACCACTTCTTCGGTTCAGTGAGATATGCTGGATTCTAAACGGAGAAGCTTCTCTGACGCTTTTTCACAGAGATTTTGAAACTGAAATTTCCAAACCCGTTTCCAACGAAGGCGCCAATGGGCTTCCCCATAGAACTTGCCAACCTGAATTCCTACAGGCTAGATGTGAGAGGCACATTCTGCTGCTTCCTCCCTTAGAGTTAAACTAGCTTCTGAAAGCTCAACCTCCGGGGAGTTTGTTTGGCAGAGATATAGAACACACTTTTCCAAGCCTGTTGGAAGGCCTTTGCAGTTTCATTTCGCGTCTAATTTCCCAAACCAAACTGCTTGCAGCTCTAACTCCCTTCTAACTACCACTTCTTCGGTTCAGTGAGATATGCTGGATTCTAAACGGAGAAGCTTCTCTGACGCTTTTTCACAGAGATTTTGAAACTGAAATTTCCAAACCCGTTTCCAACGAAGGCGCCAATGGGCTTCCCCATAGAACTTGCCAACCTGAATTCCTACAGGCTAGATGTGAGAGGCACATTCTGCTGCTTCCTCCCTTAGAGTTAAACTAGCTTCTGAAAGCTCAACCTCCGGGGAGTTTGTTTGGCAGAGATATAGAACACACTTTTCCAAGCCTGTTGGAAGGCATTTGCAGTTTCATTTCGCGTCTAATTTCCCAAACCAAACTGCTTGCAGCTCTAACTGCCTTCTAACTACCACTTCTTCGGTTCAGTGAGATATGCTGGATTCTAAACGGAGAAGCTTCTCTGACGCTTTTTCACAGAGATTTTGAAACTGAAATCTCCCATGCTGTTTCCACCATAGCCAGCAATGGGCTTAGACATAGAACTTGCCAACCTGAATTCCTACAGGCTAGATGTGAGAGGCACATTCTGCTGCTTCCTCCCTTAGAGTTAAACTAGCTTCTGAAAGCTCAACCTCCAGGGAGTCTGTTTGGCAGAGATATAGAACACACTTTTCCAAGCCTGTTGGAAGGCATTTGCAGTTTCATTTCGCGTCTAATTTCCCAAACCAAACTGCTTGCAGCTCTAACTGCCTTCTAACTACCACTTCTTCGGTTCAGTGAGATATGCTGGATTCTAAACGGAGAAGCTTCTCTGACGCTTTTTCACAGAGATTTTGAAACTGAAATCTCCCATGCCGTTTCCACCATAGGCAGCAATGGGCTTCCCCATAGAACTTGCCAACCTGAATTCCTACAGGCTAGATGTGAGAGGCACATTCTGCTGCTTCCTCCCTTAGAGTTAAACTAGCTTCTGAAAGCTCAACCTCCGGGGAGTTTGTTTGGCAGAGATATAGAACACACTTTTCCAAGCCTGTTGGAAGGCATTTGCAGTGTCATTTCGCGTCTAATTTCCCAAACCAAACTGCTTGCAGCTCTAACTCCCTTCTAACTACCACTTCTTCGGTTCAGTGAGATATGCTGGATTCTAAACGGAGAAGCTTCTCTGACGCTTTTTCACAGAGATTTTGAAACTGAAATGTCCAAACCCGTTTCCAACGAAGGCGCCAATGGGCTTCCCCATAGAACTTGCCAACCTGAATTCCTACAGGCTAGATGTGAGAGGCACATTCTGCTGCTTCCTCCCTTAGAGTTAAACTAGCTTCTGAAAGCTCAACCTCCGGGGAGTTTGTTTGGCAGAGATATAGAACACACTTTTCCAAGCCTGTTGGAAGGCATTTGCAGTTTCATTTCGCGTCTAATTTCCCAAACCAAACTGCTTGCAGCTCTAACTGCCTTCTAACTACCACTTCTTCGGTTCAGTGAGATATGCTGGATTCTAAACGGAAAAGCTTCTCTGACGCTTTTTCACAGAGATTTTGAAACTGAAATCTCCCATGCTGTTTCCACCATAGCCAGCAATGGGCTTAGACATAGAACTTGCCAACCTGAATTCCTACAGGCTAGATGTGAGAGGCACATTCTGCTGCTTCCTCCCTTAGAGTTAAACTAGCTTCTGAAAGCTCAACCTCCGGGGAGTCTGTTTGGCAGAGATATAGAACACACTTTTCCAAGCCTGTTGGAAGGCATTTGCAGTGTCATTTCGCGTCTAATTTCCCAAACCAAACTGCTTGCAGCTCTAACTGCCTTCTAACTACCACTTCTTCGGTTCAGTGAGATATGCTGGATTCTAAACGGAGAAGCTTCTCTGACGCTTTTTCACAGAGATTTTGAAACTGAAATCTCCCATGCCGTTTCCACCATAGGCAGCAATGGGCTTCCCCATAGAACTTGCCAACCTGAATTCCTACAGGCTAGATGTGAGAGGCACATTCTGCTGCTTCCTCCCTTAGAGTTAAACTAGCTTCAGAAAGCTCAACCTCCGGGGAGTTTGTTTGGCAGAGATATAGAACACAGTTTTCCAAGGCTGTTGGAAGGCCTTTGCAGTTTCATTTCGCGTCTAATTTCCCAAACCAAACTGCTTGCAGCTCTAACTCCCTTCTAACTACCACTTCTTCGGTTCAGTGAGATATGCTGGATTCTAAACGGAGAAGCTTCTCTGACGCTTTTTCACAGAGATTTTGAAACTGAAATTTCCAAACCCGTTTCCAACGAAGGCGCCAATGGGCTTCCCCATAGAACTTGCCAACCTGAATTCCTACAGGCTAGATGTGAGAGGCACATTCTGCTGCTTCCTCCCTTAGAGTTAAACTAGCTTCTGAAAGCTCAACCTCCGGGGAGTTTGTTTGGCAGAGATATAGAACACACTTTTCCAAGCCTGTTGGAAGGCATTTGCAGTTTCATTTCGCGTCTAATTTCCCAAACCAAACTGCTTGCAGCTCTAACTGCCTTCTAACTACCACTTCTTCGGTTCAGTGAGATATGCTGGATTCTAAACGGAGAAGCTTCTCTGACGCTTTTTCACAGAGATTTTGAAACTGAAATCTCCCATGCCGTTTCCACCATAGGCAGCAATGGGCTTCCCCATAGAACTTGCCAACCTGAATTCCTACAGGCTAGATGTGAGAGGCACATTCTGCTGCTTCCTCCCTTAGAGTTAAACTAGCTTCTGAAAGCTCAACCTCCGGGGAGTTTGTTTGGCAGAGATACAGAACACACTTTTCCAAGCCTGTTGGAAGGCCTTTGCAGTTTCATTTCGCGTCTAATTTCCCAAACCAAACTGCTTGCAGCTCTAACTCCCTTCTAACTACCACTTCTTCGGTTCAGTGAGATATGCTGGATTCTAAACGGAGAAGCTTCTCTGACGCTTTTTCACAGAGATTTTGAAACTGAAATTTCCAAACCCGTTTCCAACGAAGGCGCCAATGGGCTTCCCCATAGAACTTGCCAACCTGAATTCCTACAGGCTAGATGTGAGAGGCACATTCTGCTGCTTCCTCCCTTAGAGTTAAACTAGCTTCTGAAAGCTCAACCTCCGGGGAGTTTGTTTGGCAGAGATATAGAACACACTTTTCCAAGCCTGTTGGAAGGCATTTGCAGTTTCATTTCGCGTCTAATTTCCCAAACCAAACTGCTTGCAGCTCTAACTGCCTTCTAACTACCACTTCTTCGGTTCAGTGAGATATGCTGGATTCTAAACGGAGAAGCTTCTCTGACGCTTTTTCACAGAGATTTTGAAACTGAAATCTCCCATGCTGTTTCCACCATAGCCAGCAATGGGCTTAGACATAGAACTTGCCAACCTGAATTCGTACAGGCTAGATGTGAGAGGCACATTCTGCTGCTTCCTCCCTTAGAGTTAAACTAGCTTCTGAAAGCTCAACCTCCAGGGAGTCTGTTTGGCAGAGATATAGAACACACTTTTCCAAGCCTGTTGGAAGGCATTTGCAGTGTCATTTCGCGTCTAATTTCCCAAACCAAACTGCTTGCAGCTCTAACTGCCTTCTAACTACCACTTCTTCGGTTCAGTGAGATATGCTGGATTCTAAACGGAGAAGCTTCTCTGACGCTTTTTCACAGAGATTTTGAAACTGAAATCTCCCATGCCGTTTCCACCATAGGCAGCAATGGGCTTCCCCATAGAACTTGCCAACCTGAATTCCTACAGGCTAGATGTGAGAGGCACATTCTGCTGCTTCCTCCCTTAGAGTTAAACTAGCTTCTGAAAGCTCAACCTCCGGGGAGTTTGTTTGGCAGAGATATAGAACACAGTTTTCCAAGGCTGTTGGAAGGCCTTTGCAGTTTCATTTCGCGTCTAATTTCCCAAACCAAACTGCTTGCAGCTCTAACTCCCTTCTAACTACCACTTCTTCGGTTCAGTGAGATATGCTGGATTCTAAACGGAGAAGCTTCTCTGACGCTTTTTCACAGAGATTTTGAAACTGAAATTTCCAAACCCGTTTCCAACGAAGGCGCCAATGGGCTTCCCCATAGAACTTGCCAACCTGAATTCCTACAGGCTAGATGTGAGAGGCACATTCTGCTGCTTCCTCCCTTAGAGTTAAACTAGCTTCTGAAAGCTCAACCTCCGGGGAGTTTGTTTGGCAGAGATATAGAACACACTTTTCCAAGCCTGTTGGAAGGCATTTGCAGTTTCATTTCGCGTCTAATTTCCCAAACCAAACTGCTTGCAGCTCTAACTGCCTTCTAACTACCACTTCTTCGGTTCAGTGAGATATGCTGGATTCTAAACGGAGAAGCTTCTCTGACGCTTTTTCACAGAGATTTTGAAACTGAAATCTCCCATGCTGTTTCCACCATAGCCAGCAATGGGCTTAGACATAGAACTTGCCAACCTGAATTCCTACAGGCTAGATGTGAGAGGCACATTCTGCTGCTTCCTCCCTTAGAGTTAAACTAGCTTCTGAAAGCTCAACCTCCAGGGAGTCTGTTTGGCAGAGATATAGAACACACTTTTCCAAGCCTGTTGGAAGGCATTTGCAGTTTCATTTCGCGTCTAATTTCCCAAACCAAACTGCTTGCAGCTCTAACTGCCTTCTAACTACCACTTCTTCGGTTCAGTGAGATATGCTGGATTCTAAACGGAGAAGCTTCTCTGACGCTTTTTCACAGAGATTTTGAAACTGAAATCTCCCATGCCGTTTCCACCATAGGCAGCAATGGGCTTCCCCATAGAACTTGCCAACCTGAATTCCTACAGGCTAGATGTGAGAGGCACATTCTGCTGCTTCCTCCCTTAGAGTTAAACTTGCTTCTGAAAGCTCAACCTCCGGGGAGTTTGTTTGGCAGAGATATAGAACACACTTTTCCAAGCCTGTTGGAAGGCATTTGCAGTTTCATTTCGCGTCTAATTTCCCAAACCAAACTGCTTGCAGCTCTAACTCCCTTCTAACTACCACTTCTTCGGTTCAGTGAGATATGCTGGATTCTAAACGGAGAAGCTTCTCTGACGCTTTTTCACAGAGATTTTGAAACTGAAATTTCCAAACCCGTTTCCAACGAAGGCGCCAATGGGCTTCCCCATAGAACTTGCCAACCTGAATTCCTACAGGCTAGATGTGAGAGGCACATTCTGCTGCTTCCTCCCTTAGAGTTAAACTAGCTTCTGAAAGCTCAACCTCCGGGGAGTTTGTTTGGCAGAGATATAGAACACACTTTTCCAAGCCTGTTGGAAGGCATTTGCAGTGTCATTTCGCGTCTAATTTCCCAAACCAAACTGCTTGCAGCTCTAACTCCCTTCTAACTACCACTTCTTCGGTTCAGTGAGATATGCTGGATTCTAAACGGAGAAGCTTCTCTGACGCTTTTTCACAGAGATTTTGAAACTGAAATCTCCCATGCCGTTTCCACCATAGGCAGCAATGGGCTTCCCCATAGAACTTGCCAACCTGAATTCCTACAGGCTAGATGTGAGAGGCACATTCTGCTGCTTCCTCCCTTAGAGTTAAACTTGCTTCTGAAAGCTCAACCTCCGGGGAGTTTGTTTGGCAGAGATATAGAACACACTTTTCCAAGCCTGTTGGAAGGCATTTGCAGTTTCATTTCGCGTCTGATTTCCCAAACCAAACTGCTTGCAGCTCTAACTCCCTTCTAACTACCACTTCTTCGGTTCAGTGAGATATGCTGGATTCTAAACGGAGAAGCTTCTCTGACGCTTTTTCACAGAGATTTTGAAACTGAAATTTCCAAACCCGTTTCCAACGAAGGCGCCAATGGGCTTCCCCATAGAACTTGCCAACCTGAATTCCTACAGGCTAGATGTGAGAGGCACATTCTGCTGCTTCCTCCCTTAGAGTTAAACTAGCTTCTGAAAGCTCAACCTCCGGGGAGTTTGTTTGGCAGAGATATAGAACACACTTTTCCAAGCCTGTTGGAAGGCATTTGCAGTTTCATTTCGCGTCTAATTTCCCAAACCAAACTGCTTGCAGCTCTAACTGCCTTCTAACTACCACTTCTTCGGTTCAGTGAGATATGCTGGATTCTAAACGGAGAAGCTTCTCTGACGCTTTTTCACAGAGATTTTGAAACTGAAATCTCCCATGCTGTTTCCACCATAGCCAGCAATGGGCTTAGACAAAGAACTTGCCAACCTGAATTCCTACAGGCTAGATGTGAGAGGCACATTCTGCTGCTTCCTCCCTTAGAGTTAAACTAGCTTCTGAAAGCTCAACCTCCAGGGAGTCTGTTTGGCAGAGATATAGAACACACTTTTCCAAGCCTGTTGGAAGGCATTTGCAGTTTCATTTCGCGTCTAATTTCCCAAACCAAACTGCTTGCAGCTCTAACTGCCTTCTAACTACCACTTCTTCGGTTCAGTGAGATATGCTGGATTCTAAACGGAGAAGCTTCTCTGACGCTTTTTCACAGAGATTTTGAAACTGAAATCTCCCATGCCGTTTCCACCATAGGCAGCAATGGGCTTCCCCATAGAACTTGCCAACCTGAATTCCTACAGGCTAGATGTGAGAGGCACATTCTGCTGCTTCCTCCCTTAGAGTTAAACTAGCTTCTGAAAGCTCAACCTCCGGGGAGTTTGTTTGGCAGAGATATAGAACACACTTTTCCAAGCCTGTTGGAAGGCATTTGCAGTGTCATTTCGCGTCTAATTTCCCAAACCAAACTGCTTGCAGCTCTAACTCCCTTCTAACTACCACTTCTTCGGTTCAGTGAGATATGCTGGATTCTAAACGGAGAAGCTTCTCTGACGCTTTTTCACAGAGATTTTGAAACTGAAATCTCCCATGCCGTTTCCACCATAGGCAGCAATGGGCTTCCCCATAGAACTTGCCAACCTGAATTCCTACAGGCTAGATGTGAGAGGCACATTCTGCTGCTTCCTCCCTTAGAGTTAAACTTGCTTCTGAAAGCTCAACCTCCGGGGAGTTTGTTTGGCAGAGATATAGAACACACTTTTCCAAGCCTGTTGGAAGGCATTTGCAGTTTCATTTCGCGTCTAATTTCCCAAACCAAACTGCTTGCAGCTCTAACTCCCTTCTAACTACCACTTCTTCGGTTCAGTGAGATATGCTGGATTCTAAACGGAGAAGCTTCTCTGACGCTTTTTCACAGAGATTTTGAACTGAAATTTCCAAACCCGTTTCCAACGAAGGCGCCAATGGGCTTCCCCATAGAACTTGCCAACCTGAATTCCTACAGGCTAGATGTGAGAGGCACATTCTGCTGCTTCCTCCCTTAGAGTTAAACTAGCTTCTGAAAGCTCAACCTCCGGGGAGTTTGTTTGGCAGAGATATAGAACACACTTTTCCAAGCCTGTTGGAAGGCATTTGCAGTTTCATTTCGCGTCTAATTTCCCAAACCAAACTGCTTGCAGCTCTAACTCCCTTCTAACTACCACTTCTTCGGTTCAGTGAGATATGCTGGATTCTAAACGGAGAAGCTTCTCTGACGCTTTTTCACAGAGATTTTGAAACTGAAATCTCCCATGCCGTTTCCACCATAGGCAGCAATGGGCTTCCCCATAGAACTTGCCAACCTGAATTCCTACAGGCTAGATGTGAGAGGCACATTCTGCTGCTTCCTCCCTAAGAGTTAAGCTTGCTTCTGAAAGCTCAACCTCCGGGGAGTCTGTTTGGCAGAGATATAGAACACACTTTTCCAAGCCTGTTGGAAGGCCTTTGCAGTGTCATTTCGCATCTAATTTCCCAAACCAAACTGCTTGCAGCTCTAACTCCCTTCTAACTACCACTTCTTCGGTTCAGTGAGATATGCTGGATTCTAAACGGAGAAGCTTCTCTGACGCTTTTTCACAGAGATTTTGAAACTGAAATCTCCCATGCCGTTTCCACCATAGGCAGCAATGGGCTTCCCCATAGAACTTGCCAACCTGAATTCCTACAGGCTAGATGTGAGAGGCACATTCTGCTGCTTCCTCCCTTAGAGTTAAACTAGCTTCTGAAAGCTCAACCTCCGGGGAGTTTGTTTGGCAGACATATAGAACACACTTTTCCAAGCCTGTTGGAAGGCCTTTGCAGTTTCATTTCGCGTCTAATTTCCCAAACCAAACTGCTTGCAGCTCTAACTCCCTTCTAACTACCACTTCTTCGGTTCAGTGAGATATGCTGGATTCTAAACGGAGAAGATTCTCTGACGCTTTTTCACAGAGATTTTGAAACTGAAATCTCCCATGCCGTTTCCACCATAGGCAGCAATGGGCTTCCCCATAGAACTTGCCAACCTGAATTCCTACAGGCTAGATGTGAGAGGCACATTCTGCTGCTTCCTCCCTTAGAGTTAAACTTGCTTCTGAAAGCTCAACCTCCGGGGAGTTTGTTTGGCAGAGATATAGAACACACTTTTCCAAGCCTGTTGGAAGGCATTTGCAGTTTCATTTCGCGTCTAATTTCCCAAACCAAACTGCTTGCAGCTCTAACTCCCTTCTAACTACCACTTCTTCGGTTCAGTGAGATATGCTGGATTCTAAACGGAGAAGCTTCTCTGACGCTTTTTCACAGAGATTTTGAACTGAAATTTCCAAACCCGTTTCCAACGAAGGCGCCAATGGGCTTCCCCATAGAACTTGCCAACCTGAATTCCTACAGGCTAGATGTGAGAGGCACATTCTGCTGCTTCCTCCCTTAGAGTTAAACTAGCTTCTGAAAGCTCAACCTCCGGGGAGTTTGTTTGGCAGAGATATAGAACACACTTTTCCAAGCCTGTTGGAAGGCATTTGCAGTTTCATTTCGCGTCTAATTTCCCAAACCAAACTGCTTGCAGCTCTAACTCCCTTCTAACTACCACTTCTTCGGTTCAGTGAGATATGCTGGATTCTAAACGGAGAAGCTTCTCTGACGCTTTTTCACAGAGATTTTGAAACTGAAATCTCCCATGCCGTTTCCACCATAGGCAGCAATGGGCTTCCCCATAGAACTTGCCAACCTGAATTCCTACAGGCTAGATGTGAGAGGCACATTCTGCTGCTTCCTCCCTAAGAGTTAAGCTTGCTTCTGAAAGCTCAACCTCCGGGGAGTCTGTTTGGCAGAGATATAGAACACACTTTTCCAAGCCTGTTGGAAGGCCTTTGCAGTGTCATTTCGCATCTAATTTCCCAAACCAAACTGCTTGCAGCTCTAACTCCCTTCTAACTACCACTTCTTCGGTTCAGTGAGATATGCTGGATTCTAAACGGAGAAGCTTCTCTGACGCTTTTTCACAGAGATTTTGAAACTGAAATCTCCCATGCCGTTTCCACCATAGGCAGCAATGGGCTTCCCCATAGAACTTGCCAACCTGAATTCCTACAGGCTAGATGTGAGAGGCACATTCTGCTGCTTCCTCCCTTAGAGTTAAACTAGCTTCTGAAAGCTCAACCTCCGGGGAGTTTGTTTGGCAGACATATAGAACACACTTTTCCAAGCCTGTTGGAAGGCCTTTGCAGTTTCATTTCGCGTCTAATTTCCCAAACCAAACTGCTTGCAGCTCTAACTCCCTTCTAACTACCACTTCTTCGGTTCAGTGAGATATGCTGGATTCTAAACGGAGAAGATTCTCTGACGCTTTTTCACAGAGATTTTGAAACTGAAATCTCCCATGCCGTTTCCACCATAGGCAGCAATGGGCTTCCCCATAGAACTTGCCAACCTGAATTCCTACAGGCTAGATGTGAGAGGCACATTCTGCTGCTTCCTCCCTTAGAGTTAAACTTGCTTCTGAAAGCTCAACCTCCGGGGAGTTTGTTTGGCAGAGATATAGAACACACTTTTCCAAGCCTGTTGGAAGGCATTTGCAGTTTCATTTCGCGTCTAATTTCCCAAACCAAACTGCTTGCAGCTCTAACTGCCTTCTAACTACCACTTCTTCGGTTCAGTGAGATACGCTGGATTCTAAACGGAGAAGCTTCTCTGACGCTTTTTCACAGAGATTTTGAAACTGAAATTTCCAAACCCGTTTCCAACGAAGGCGCCAATGGGCTTCCCCATAGAACTTGCCAACCTGAATTCCTACAGGCTAGATGTGAGAGGCACATTCTGCTGCTTCCTCCCTTAGAGTTAAACTAGCTTCTGAAAGCTCAACCTCCGGGGAGTTTGTTTGGCAGAGATATAGAACACACTTTTCCAAGCCTGTTGGAAGGCATTTGCAGTTTCATTTCGCGTCTAATTTCCCAAACCAAACTGCTTGCAGCTCTAACTGCCTTCTAACTACCACTTCTTCGGTTCAGTGAGATATGCTGGATTCTAAACGGAGAAGCTTCTCTGACGCTTTTTCACAGAGATTTTGAAACTGAAATCTCCCATGCTGTTTCCACCATAGCCAGCAATGGGCTTCCCCATAGAACTTGCCAACCTGAATTCCTACAGGCTAGATGTGAGAGGCACATTCTGCTGCTTCCTCCCTTAGAGTTAAACTAGCTTCTGAAAGCTCAACCTCCAGGGAGTCTGTTTGGCAGAGATATAGAACACACTTTTCCAAGCCTGTTGGAAGGCATTTGCAGTTTCATTTCGCGTCTAATTTCCCAAACCAAACTGCTTGCAGCTCTAACTGCCTTCTAACTACCACTTCTTCGGTTCAGTGAGATATGCTGGATTCTAAACGGAGAAGCTTCTCTGACGCTTTTTCACAGAGATTTTGAAACTGAAATTTCCAAACCCGTTTCCAACGAAGGCGCCAATGGGCTTCCCCATAGAACTTGCCAACCTGAATTCCTACAGGCTAGATGTGAGAGGCACATTCTGCTGCTTCCTCCCTTAGAGTTAAACTAGCTTCTGAAAGCTCAACCTCCGGGGAGTTTCTTTGGCAGAGATATAGAACACACTTTTCCAAGCCTGTTGGAAGGCCTTTGCAGTGTCATTTCGCATCTAATTTCCCAAACCAAACTGCTTGCAGCTCTAACTCCCTTCTAACTACCACTTCTTCGGTTCAGTGAGATATGCTGGATTCTAAACGGAGAAGCTTCTCTGACGCTTTTTCACAGAGATTTTGAAACTGAAATCTCCCATGCCGTTTCCACCATAGGCAGCAATGGGCTTCCCCATAGAACTTGCCAACCTGAATTCCTACAGGCTAGATGTGAGAGGCACATTCTGCTGCTTCCTCCCTTAGAGTTAAACTAGCTTCTGAAAGCTCAACCTCCGGGGAGTTTGTTTGGCAGAGATATAGAACACACTTTTCCAAGCCTGTTGGAAGGCATTTGCAGTTTCATTTCGCGTCTAATTTCCCAAACCAAACTGCTTGCAGCTCTAACTGCCTTCTAACTACCACTTCTTCGGTTCAGTGAGATATGCTGGATTCTAAACGGAGAAGCTTCTCTGACGCTTTTTCACAGAGATTTTGAAACTGAAATCTCCCATGCTGTTTCCACCATAGCCAGCAATGGGCTTAGACATAGAACTTGCCAACCTGAATTCCTACAGGCTAGATGTGAGAGGCACATTCTGCTGCTTCCTCCCTTAGAGTTAAACTAGCTTCTGAAAGCTCAACCTCCAGGGAGTCTGTTTGGCAGAGATATAGAACACACTTTTCCAAGCCTGTTGGAAGGCATTTGCAGTTTCATTTCGCGTCTAATTTCCCAAACCAAACTGCATGCAGCTCTAACTGCCTTCTAACTACCACTTCTTCGGTTCAGTGAGATATGCTGGATTCTAAACGGAGAAGCTTCTCTGACGCTTTTTCACAGAGATTTTGAAACTGAAATCTCCCATGCCGTTTCCACCATAGGCAGCAATGGGCTTCCCCATAGAACTTGCCAACCTGAATTCCTACAGGCTAGATGTGAGAGGCACATTCTGCTGCTTCCTCCCTTAGAGTTAAACTAGCTTCTGAAAGCTCAACCTCCGGGGAGTTTGTTTGGCAGAGATATAGAACACACTTTTCCAAGCCTGTTGGAAGGCATTTGCAGTGTCATTTCGCGTCTAATTTCCCAAACCAAACTGCTTGCAGCTCTAACTCCCTTCTAACTACCACTTCTTCGGTTCAGTGAGATATGCTGGATTCTAAACGGAGAAGCTTCTCTGACGCTTTTTCACAGAGATTTTGAAACTGAAATCTCCCATGCCGTTTCCACCATAGGCAGCAATGGGCTTCCCCATAGAACTTGCCAACCTGAATTCCTACAGGCTAGATGTGAGAGGCACATTCTGCTGCTTCCTCCCTTAGAGTTAAACTTGCTTCTGAAAGCTCAACCTCCGGGGAGTTTGTTTGGCAGAGATATAGAACACACTTTTCCAAGCCTGTTGGAAGGCATTTGCAGTTTCATTTCGCGTCTAATTTCCCAAACCAAACTGCTTGCAGCTCTAACTCCCTTCTAACTACCACTTCTTCGGTTCAGTGAGATATGCTGGATTCTAAACGGAGAAGCTTCTCTGACGCTTTTTCACAGAGATTTTGAAACTGAAATTTCCAAACCCGTTTCCAACGAAGGCGCCAATGGGCTTCCCCATAGAACTTGCCAACCTGAATTCCTACAGGCTAGATGTGAGAGGCACATTCTGCTGCTTCCTCCCTTAGAGTTAAACTAGCTTCTGAAAGCTCAACCTCCGGGGAGTTTGTTTGGCAGAGATATAGAACACAGTTTTCCAAGGCTGTTGGAAGGCCTTTGCAGTTTCATTTCGCGTCTAATTTCCCAAACCAAACTGCTTGCAGCTCTAACTCCCTTCTAACTACCACTTCTTCGGTTCAGTGAGATATGCTGGATTCTAAACGGAGAAGCTTCTCTGACGCTTTTTCACAGAGATTTTGAAACTGAAATTTCCAAACCCGTTTCCAACGAAGGCGCCAATGGGCTTCCCCATAGAACTTGCCAACCTGAATTCCTACAGGCTAGATGTGAGAGGCACATTCTGCTGCTTCCTCCCTTAGAGTTAAACTAGCTTCTGAAAGCTCAACCTCCGGGGAGTTTCTTTGGCAGAGATATAGAACACACTTTTCCAAGCCTGTTGGAAGGCCTTTGCAGTGTCATTTCGCATCTAATTTCCCAAACCAAACTGCTTGCAGCTCTAACTCCCTTCTAACTACCACTTCTTCGGTTCAGTGAGATATGCTGGATTCTAAACGGAGAAGCTTCTCTGACGCTTTTTCACAGAGATTTTGAAACTGAAATCTCCCATGCCGTTTCCACCATAGGCAGCAATGGGCTTCCCCATAGAACTTGCCAACCTGAATTCCTACAGGCTAGATGTGAGAGGCACATTCTGCTGCTTCCTCCCTTAGAGTTAAACTAGCTTCTGAAAGCTCAACCTCCGGGGAGTTTGTTTGGCAGAGATATAGAACACAGTTTTCCAAGGCTGTTGGAAGGCCTTTGCAGTTTCATTTCGCGTCTAATTTCCCAAACCAAACTGCTTGCAGCTCTAACTCCCTTCTAACTACCACTTCTTCGGTTCAGTGAGATATGCTGGATTCTAAACGGAGAAGCTTCTCTGACGCTTTTTCACAGAGATTTTGAAACTGAAATTTCCAAACCCGTTTCCAACGAAGGCGCCAATGGGCTTCCCCATAGAACTTGCCAACCTGAATTCCTACAGGCTAGATGTGAGAGGCACATTCTGCTGCTTCCTCCCTTAGAGTTAAACTAGCTTCTGAAAGCTCAACCTCCGGGGAGTTTGTTTGGCAGAGATATAGAACACACTTTTCCAAGCCTGTTGGAAGGCATTTGCAGTTTCATTTCGCGTCTAATTTCCCAAACCAAACTGCTTGCAGCTCTAACTGCCTTCTAACTACCACTTCTTCGGTTCAGTGAGATATGCTGGATTCTAAACGGAGAAGCTTCTCTGACGCTTTTTCACAGAGATTTTGAAACTGAAATCTCCCATGCTGTTTCCACCATAGCCAGCAATGGGCTTAGACATAGAACTTGCCAACCTGAATTCCTACAGGCTAGATGTGAGAGGCACATTCTGCTGCTTCCTCCCTTAGAGTTAAACTAGCTTCTGAAAGCTCAACCTCCAGGGAGTCTGTTTGGCAGAGATATAGAACACACTTTTCCAAGCCTGTTGGAAGGCATTTGCAGTTTCATTTCGCGTCTAATTTCCCAAACCAAACTGCTTGCAGCTCTAACTGCCTTCTAACTACCACTTCTTCGGTTCAGTGAGATATGCTGGATTCTAAACGGAGAAGCTTCTCTGACGCTTTTTCACAGAGATTTTGAAACTGAAATCTCCCATGCCGTTTCCACCATAGGCAGCAATGGGCTTCCCCATAGAACTTGCCAACCTGAATTCCTACAGGCTAGATGTGAGAGGCACATTCTGCTGCTTCCTCCCTTAGAGTTAAACTAGCTTCTGAAAGCTCAACCTCCGGGGAGTTTGTTTGGCAGAGATATAGAACACACTTTTCCAAGCCTGTTGGAAGGCATTTGCAGTGTCATTTCGCGTCTAATTTCCCAAACCAAACTGCTTGCAGCTCTAACTCCCTTCTAACTACCACTTCTTCGGTTCAGTGAGATATGCTGGATTCTAAACGGAGAAGCTTCTCTGACGCTTTTTCACAGAGATTTTGAAACTGAAATCTCCCATGCCGTTTCCACCATAGGCAGCAATGGGCTTCCCCATAGAACTTGCCAACCTGAATTCCTACAGGCTAGATGTGAGAGGCACATTCTGCTGCTTCCTCCCTTAGAGTTAAACTTGCTTCTGAAAGCTCAACCTCCGGGGAGTTTGTTTGGCAGAGATATAGAACACACTTTTCCAAGCCTGTTGGAAGGCATTTGCAGTTTCATTTCGCGTCTAATTTCCCAAACCAAACTGCTTGCAGCTCTAACTCCCTTCTAACTACCACTTCTTCGGTTCAGTGAGATATGCTGGATTCTAAACGGAGAAGCTTCTCTGACGCTTTTTCACAGAGATTTTGAAACTGAAATCTCCCATGCCGTTTCCACCATAGGCAGCAATGGGCTTCCCCATAGAACTTGCCAACCTGAATTCCTACAGGCTAGATGTGAGAGGCACATTCTGCTGCTTCCTCCCTTAGAGTTAAACTAGCTTCTGAAAGCTCAACCTCCGGGGAGTTTGTTTGGCAGAGATATAGAACACACTTTTCCAAGCCTGTTGGAAGGCCTTTGCAGTTTCATTTCGCGTCTAATTTCCCAAACCAAACTGCTTGCAGCTCTAACTCCCTTCTAACTACCACTTCTTCGGTTCAGTGAGATATGCTGGATTCTAAACGGAGAAGCTTCTCTGACGCTTTTTCACAGAGATTTTGAAACTGAAATTTCCAAACCCGTTTCCAACGAAGGCGCCAATGGGCTTCCCCATAGAACTTGCCAACCTGAATTCCTACAGGCTAGATGTGAGAGGCACATTCTGCTGCTTCCTCCCTTAGAGTTAAACTAGCTTCTGAAAGCTCAACCTCCGGGGAGTTTGTTTGGCAGAGATATAGAACACACTTTTCCAAGCCTGTTGGAAGGCATTTGCAGTTTCATTTCGCGTCTAATTTCCCAAACCAAACTGCTTGCAGCTCTAACTGCCTTCTAACTACCACTTCTTCGGTTCAGTGAGATATGCTGGATTCTAAACGGAGAAGCTTCTCTGACGCTTTTTCACAGAGATTTTGAAACTGAAATCTCCCATGCTGTTTCCACCATAGCCAGCAATGGGCTTAGACATAGAACTTGCCAACCTGAATTCCTACAGGCTAGATGTGAGAGGCACATTCTGCTGCTTCCTCCCTTAGAGTTAAACTAGCTTCTGAAAGCTCAACCTCCAGGGAGTCTGTTTGGCAGAGATATAGAACACACTTTTCCAAGCCTGTTGGAAGGCATTTGCAGTGTCATTTCGCGTCTAATTTCCCAAACCAAACTGCTTGCAGCTCTAACTGCCTTCTAACTACCACTTCTTCGGTTCAGTGAGATATGCTGGATTCTAAACGGAGAAGCTTCTCTGACGCTTTTTCACAGAGATTTTGAAACTGAAATTTCCAAACCCGTTTCCACCATAGGCAGCAATGGGCTTCCCCATAGAACTTGCCAACCTGAATTCCTACAGGCTAGATGTGAGAGGCACATTCTGCTGCTTCCTCCCTTAGAGTTAAACTAGCTTCTGAAAGCTCAACCTCCGGGGAGTTTGTTTGGCAGAGATATAGAACACAGTTTTCCAAGGCTGTTGGAAGGCCTTTGCAGTTTCATTTCGCGTCTAATTTCCCAAACCAAACTGCTTGCAGCTCTAACTCCCTTCTAACTACCACTTCTTCGGTTCAGTGAGATATGCTGGATTCTAAACGGAGAAGCTTCTCTGACGCTTTTTCACAGAGATTTTGAAACTGAAATTTCCAAACCCGTTTCCAACGAAGGCGCCAATGGGCTTCCCCATAGAACTTGCCAACCTGAATTCCTACAGGCTAGATGTGAGAGGCACATTCTGCTGCTTCCTCCCTTAGAGTTAAACTAGCTTCTGAAAGCTCAACCTCCGGGGAGTTTGTTTGGCAGAGATATAGAACACACTTTTCCAAGCCTGTTGGAAGGCATTTGCAGTTTCATTTCGCGTCTAATTGCCCAAACCAAACTGCTTGCAGCTCTAACTGCCTTCTAACTACCACTTCTTCGGTTCAGTGAGATATGCTGGATTCTAAACGGAGAAGCTTCTCTGACGCTTTTTCACAGAGATTTTGAAACTGAAATCTCCCATGCTGTTTCCACCATAGCCAGCAATGGGCTTAGACATAGAACTTGCCAACCTGAATTCCTACAGGCTAGATGTGAGAGGCACATTCTGCTGCTTCCTCCCTTAGAGTTAAACTAGCTTCTGAAAGCTCAACCTCCAGGGAGTCTGTTTGGCAGAGATATAGAACACACTTTTCCAAGCCTGTTGGAAGGCATTTGCAGTTTCATTTCGCGTCTAATTTCCCAAACCAAACTGCTTGCAGCTCTAACTGCCTTCTAACTACCACTTCTTCGGTTCAGTGAGATATGCTGGATTCTAAACGGAGAAGCTTCTCTGACGCTTTTTCACAGAGATTTTGAAACTGAAATCTCCCATGCCGTTTCCACCATAGGCAGCAATGGGCTTCCCCATAGAACTTGCCAACCTGAATTCCTACAGGCTAGATGTGAGAGGCACATTCTGCTGCTTCCTCCCTTAGAGTTAAACTAGCTTCTGAAAGCTCAACCTCCGGGGAGTTTGTTTGGCAGAGATATAGAACACACTTTTCCAAGCCTGTTGGAAGGCATTTGCAGTGTCATTTCGCGTCTAATTTCCCAAACCAAACTGCTTGCAGCTCTAACTCCCTTCTAACTACCACTTCTTCGGTTCAGTGAGATATGCTGGATTCTAAACGGAGAAGCTTCTCTGACGCTTTTTCACAGAGATTTTGAAACTGAAATCTCCCATGCCGTTTCCACCATAGGCAGCAATGGGCTTCCCCATAGAACTTGCCAACCTGAATTCCTACAGGCTAGATGTGAGAGGCACATTCTGCTGCTTCCTCCCTTAGAGTTAAACTTGCTTCTGAAAGCTCAACCTCCGGGGAGTTTGTTTGGCAGAGATATAGAACACACTTTTCCAAGCCTGTTGGAAGGCATTTGCAGTTTCATTTCGCGTCTAATTTCCCAAACCAAACTGCTTGCAGCTCTAACTCCCTTCTAACTACCACTTCTTCGGTTCAGTGAGATATGCTGGATTCTAAACGGAGAAGCTTCTCTGACGCTTTTTCACAGAGATTTTGAAACTGAAATTTCCAAACCCGTTTCCAACGAAGGCGCCAATGGGCTTCCCCATAGAACTTGCCAACCTGAATTCCTACAGGCTAGATGTGAGAGGCACATTCTGCTGCTTCCTCCCTTAGAGTTAAACTAGCTTCTGAAAGCTCAACCTCCGGGGAGTTTGTTTGGCAGAGATATAGAACACACTTTTCCAAGCCTGTTGGAAGGCCTTTGCAGTTTCATTTCGCGTCTAATTTCCCAAACCAAACTGCTTGCAGCTCTAACTCCCTTCTAACTACCACTTCTTCGGTTCAGTGAGATATGCTGGATTCTAAACGGAGAAGCTTCTCTGACGCTTTTTCACAGAGATTTTGAAACTGAAATTTCCAAACCCGTTTCCAACGAAGGCGCCAATGGGCTTCCCCATAGAACTTGCCAACCTGAATTCCTACAGGCTAGATGTGAGAGGCACATTCTGCTGCTTCCTCCCTTAGAGTTAAACTAGCTTCTGAAAGCTCAACCTCCGGGGAGTTTGTTTGGCAGAGATATAGAACACACTTTTCCAAGCCTGTTGGAAGGCATTTGCAGTTTCATTTCGCGTCTAATTTCCCAAACCAAACTGCTTGCAGCTCTAACTGCCTTCTAACTACCACTTCTTCGGTTCAGTGAGATATGCTGGATTCTAAACGGAGAAGCTTCTCTGACGCTTTTTCACAGAGATTTTGAAACTGAAATCTCCCATGCTGTTTCCACCATAGCCAGCAATGGGCTTAGACATAGAACTTGCCAACCTGAATTCCTACAGGCTAGATGTGAGAGGCACATTCTGCTGCTTCCTCCCTTAGAGTTAAACTAGCTTCTGAAAGCTCAACCTCCAGGGAGTCTGTTTGGCAGAGATATAGAACACACTTTTCCAAGCCTGTTGGAAGGCATTTGCAGTTTCATTTCGCGTCTAATTTCCCAAACCAAACTGCTTGCAGCTCTAACTGCCTTCTAACTACCACTTCTTCGGTTCAGTGAGATATGCTGGATTCTAAACGGAGAAGCTTCTCTGACGCTTTTTCACAGAGATTTTGAAACTGAAATCTCCCATGCCGTTTCCACCATAGGCAGCAATGGGCTTCCCCATAGAACTTGCCAACCTGAATTCCTACAGGCTAGATGTGAGAGGCACATTCTGCTGCTTCCTCCCTTAGAGTTAAACTAGCTTCTGAAAGCTCAACCTCCGGGGAGTTTGTTTGGCAGAGATATAGAACACACTTTTCCAAGCCTGTTGGAAGGCATTTGCAGTGTCATTTCGCGTCTAATTTCCCAAACCAAACTGCTTGCAGCTCTAACTCCCTTCTAACTACCACTTCTTCGGTTCAGTGAGATATGCTGGATTCTAAACGGAGAAGCTTCTCTGACGCTTTTTCACAGAGATTTTGAAACTGAAATGTCCAAACCCGTTTCCAACGAAGGCGCCAATGGGCTTCCCCATAGAACTTGCCAACCTGAATTCCTACAGGCTAGATGTGAGAGGCACATTCTGCTGCTTCCTCCCTTAGAGTTAAACTAGCTTCTGAAAGCTCAACCTCCGGGGAGTTTGTTTGGCAGAGATATAGAACACACTTTTCCAAGCCTGTTGGAAGGCATTTGCAGTTTCATTTCGCGTCTAATTTCCCAAACCAAACTGCTTGCAGCTCTAACTGCCTTCTAACTACCACTTCTTCGGTTCAGTGAGATATGCTGGATTCTAAACGGAAAAGCTTCTCTGACGCTTTTTCACAGAGATTTTGAAACTGAAATCTCCCATGCTGTTTCCACCATAGCCAGCAATGGGCTTAGACATAGAACTTGCCAACCTGAATTCCTACAGGCTAGATGTGAGAGGCACATTCTGCTGCTTCCTCCCTTAGAGTTAAACTAGCTTCTGAAAGCTCAACCTCCGGGGAGTCTGTTTGGCAGAGATATAGAACACACTTTTCCAAGCCTGTTGGAAGGCATTTGCAGTGTCATTTCGCGTCTAATTTCCCAAACCAAACTGCTTGCAGCTCTAACTGCCTTCTAACTACCACTTCTTCGGTTCAGTGAGATATGCTGGATTCTAAACGGAGAAGCTTCTCTGACGCTTTTTCACAGAGATTTTGAAACTGAAATCTCCCATGCCGTTTCCACCATAGGCAGCAATGGGCTTCCCCATAGAACTTGCCAACCTGAATTCCTACAGGCTAGATGTGAGAGGCACATTCTGCTGCTTCCTCCCTTAGAGTTAAACTAGCTTCAGAAAGCTCAACCTCCGGGGAGTTTGTTTGGCAGAGATATAGAACACAGTTTTCCAAGGCTGTTGGAAGGCCTTTGCAGTTTCATTTCGCGTCTAATTTCCCAAACCAAACTGCTTGCAGCTCTAACTCCCTTCTAACTACCACTTCTTCGGTTCAGTGAGATATGCTGGATTCTAAACGGAGAAGCTTCTCTGACGCTTTTTCACAGAGATTTTGAAACTGAAATTTCCAAACCCGTTTCCAACGAAGGCGCCAATGGGCTTCCCCATAGAACTTGCCAACCTGAATTCCTACAGGCTAGATGTGAGAGGCACATTCTGCTGCTTCCTCCCTTAGAGTTAAACTAGCTTCTGAAAGCTCAACCTCCGGGGAGTTTGTTTGGCAGAGATATAGAACACACTTTTCCAAGCCTGTTGGAAGGCATTTGCAGTTTCATTTCGCGTCTAATTTCCCAAACCAAACTGCTTGCAGCTCTAACTGCCTTCTAACTACCACTTCTTCGGTTCAGTGAGATATGCTGGATTCTAAACGGAGAAGCTTCTCTGACGCTTTTTCACAGAGATTTTGAAACTGAAATCTCCCATGCCGTTTCCACCATAGGCAGCAATGGGCTTCCCCATAGAACTTGCCAACCTGAATTCCTACAGGCTAGATGTGAGAGGCACATTCTGCTGCTTCCTCCCTTAGAGTTAAACTAGCTTCTGAAAGCTCAACCTCCAGGGAGTCTGTTTGGCAGAGATATAGAACACACTTTTCCAAGCCTGTTGGAAGGCATTTGCAGTTTCATTTCGCGTCTAATTTCCCAAACCAAACTGCTTGCAGCTCTAACTGCCTTCTAACTACCACTTCTTCGGTTCAGTGAGATATGCTGGATTCTAAACGGAGAAGCTTCTCTGACGCTTTTTCACAGAGATTTTGAAACTGAAATCTCCCATGCCGTTTCCACCATAGGCAGCAATGGGCTTCCCCATAGAACTTGCCAACCTGAATTCCTACAGGCTAGATGTGAGAGGCACATTCTGCTGCTTCCTCCCTTAGAGTTAAACTAGCTTCTGAAAGCTCAACCTCCGGGGAGTTTGTTTGGCAGAGATATAGAACACACTTTTCCAAGCCTGTTGGAAGGCATTTGCAGTGTCATTTCGCGTCTAATTTCCCAAACCAAACTGCTTGCAGCTCTAACTCCCTTCTAACTACCACTTCTTCGGTTCAGTGAGATATGCTGGATTCTAAACGGAGAAGCTTCTCTGACGCTTTTTCACAGAGATTTTGAAACTGAAATTTCCAAACCCGTTTCCAACGAAGGCGCCAATGGGCTTCCCCATAGAACTTGCCAACCTGAATTCCTACAGGCTAGATGTGAGAGGCACATTCTGCTGCTTCCTCCCTTAGAGTTAAACTAGCTTCTGAAAGCTCAACCTCCGGGGAGTTTGTTTGGCAGAGATATAGAACACACTTTTCCAAGCCTGTTGGAAGGCATTTGCAGTTTCATTTCGCGTCTAATTTCCCAAACCAAACTGCTTGCAGCTCTAACTGCCTTCTAACTACCACTTCTTCGGTTCAGTGAGATATGCTGGATTCTAAACGGAGAAGCTTCTCTGACGCTTTTTCACAGAGATTTTGAAACTGAAATCTCCCATGCTGTTTCCACCATAGCCAGCAATGGGCTTAGACATAGAACTTGCCAACCTGAATTCCTACAGGCTAGATGTGAGAGGCACATTCTGCTGCTTCCTCCCTTAGAGTTAAACTAGCTTCTGAAAGCTCAACCTCCGGGGAGTCTGTTTGGCAGAGATATAGAACACACTTTTCCAAGCCTGTTGGAAGGCATTTGCAGTGTCATTTCGCGTCTAATTTCCCAAACCAAACTGCTTGCAGCTCTAACTGCCTTCTAACTACCACTTCTTCGGTTCAGTGAGATATGCTGGATTCTAAACGGAGAAGCTTCTCTGACGCTTTTTCACAGAGATTTTGAAACTGAAATCTCCCATGCCGTTTCCACCATAGGCAGCAATGGGCTTCCCCATAGAACTTGCCAACCTGAATTCCTACAGGCTAGATGTGAGAGGCACATTCTGCTGCTTCCTCCCTTAGAGTTAAACTAGCTTCTGAAAGCTCAACCTCCGGGGAGTTTGTTTGGCAGAGATATAGAACACAGTTTTCCAAGGCTGTTGGAAGGCCTTTGCAGTTTCATTTCGCGTCTAATTTCCCAAACCAAACTGCTTGCAGCTCTAACTCCCTTCTAACTACCACTTCTTCGGTTCAGTGAGATATGCTGGATTCTAAACGGAGAAGCTTCTCTGACGCTTTTTCACAGAGATTTTGAAACTGAAATTTCCAAACCCGTTTCCAACGAAGGCGCCAATGGGCTTCCCCATAGAACTTGCCAACCTGAATTCCTACAGGCTAGATGTGAGAGGCACATTCTGCTGCTTCCTCCCTTAGAGTTAAACTAGCTTCTGAAAGCTCAACCTCCGGGGAGTTTGTTTGGCAGAGATATAGAACACACTTTTCCAAGCCTGTTGGAAGGCATTTGCAGTTTCATTTCGCGTCTAATTTCCCAAACCAAACTGCTTGCAGCTCTAACTGCCTTCTAACTACCACTTCTTCGGTTCAGTGAGATATGCTGGATTCTAAACGGAGAAGCTTCTCTGACGCTTTTTCACAGAGATTTTGAAACTGAAATCTCCCATGCCGTTTCCACCATAGGCAGCAATGGGCTTCCCCATAGAACTTGCCAACCTGAATTCCTACAGGCTAGATGTGAGAGGCACATTCTGCTGCTTCCTCCCTTAGAGTTAAACTAGCTTCTGAAAGCTCAACCTCCGGGGAGTTTGTTTGGCAGAGATATAGAACACACTTTTCCAAGCCTGTTGGAAGGCATTTGCAGTGTCATTTCGCGTCTAATTTCCCAAACCAAACTGCTTGCAGCTCTAACTCCCTTCTAACTACCACTTCTTCGGTTCAGTGAGATATGCTGGATTCTAAACGGAGAAGCTTCTCTGACGCTTTTTCACAGAGATTTTGAAACTGAAATCTCCCATGCCGTTTCCACCATAGGCAGCAATGGGCTTCCCCATAGAACTTGCCAACCTGAATTCCTACAGGCTAGATGTGAGAGGCACATTCTGCTGCTTCCTCCCTTAGAGTTAAACTTGCTTCTGAAAGCTCAACCTCCGGGGAGTTTGTTTGGCAGAGATATAGAACACACTTTTCCAAGCCTGTTGGAAGGCATTTGCAGTTTCATTTCGCGTCTAATTTCCCAAACCAAACTGCTTGCAGCTCTAACTCCCTTCTAACTACCACTTCTTCGGTTCAGTGAGATATGCTGGATTCTAAACGGAGAAGCTTCTCTGACGCTTTTTCACAGAGATTTTGAAACTGAAATTTCCAAACCCGTTTCCAACGAAGGCGCCAATGGGCTTCCCCATAGAACTTGCCAACCTGAATTCCTACAGGCTAGATGTGAGAGGCACATTCTGCTGCTTCCTCCCTTAGAGTTAAACTAGCTTCTGAAAGCTCAACCTCCGGGGAGTTTGTTTGGCAGAGATATAGAACACACTTTTCCAAGCCTGTTGGAAGGCATTTGCAGTTTCATTTCGCGTCTAATTTCCCAAACCAAACTGCTTGCAGCTCTAACTCCCTTCTAACTACCACTTCTTCGGTTCAGTGAGATATGCTGGATTCTAAACGGAGAAGCTTCTCTGACGCTTTTTCACAGAGATTTTGAAACTGAAATCTCCCATGCCGTTTCCACCATAGGCAGCAATGGGCTTCCCCATAGAACTTGCCAACCTGAATTCCTACAGGCTAGATGTGAGAGGCACATTCTGCTGCTTCCTCCCTTAGAGTTAAACTAGCTTCTGAAAGCTCAACCTCCGGGGAGTTTGTTTGGCAGAGATATAGAACACACTTTTCCAAGCCTGTTGGAAGGCCTTTGCAGTTTCATTTCGCGTCTAATTTCCCAAACCAAACTGCTTGCAGCTCTAACTGCCTTCTAACTACCACTTCTTCGGTTCAGTGAGATATGCTGGATTCTAAACGGAGAAGCTTCTCTGACGCTTTTTCACAGAGATTTTGAAACTGAAATTTCCAAACCCGTTTCCAACGAAGGCGCCAATGGGCTTCCCCATAGAACTTGCCAACCTGAATTCCTACAGGCTAGATGTGAGAGGCACATTCTGCTGCTTCCTCCCTTAGAGTTAAACTAGCTTCTGAAAGCTCAACCTCCGGGGAGTTTGTTTGGCAGAGATATAGAACACACTTTTCCAAGCCTGTTAGAAGGCATTTGCAGTTTCATTTCGCGTCTAATTTCCCAAACCAAACTGCTTGCAGCTCTAACTGCCTTCTAACTACCACTTCTTCGGTTCAGTGAGATATGCTGGATTCTAAACGGAGAAGCTTCTCTGACGCTTTTTCACAGAGATTTTGAAACTGAAATCTCCCATGCTGTTTCCACCATAGCCAGCAATGGGCTTAGACATAGAACTTGCCAACCTGAATTCCTACAGGCTAGATGTGAGAGGCACATTCTGCTGCTTCCTCCCTTAGAGTTAAACTAGCTTCTGAAAGCTCAACCTCCAGGGAGTCTGTTTGGCAGAGATATAGAACACACTTTTCCAAGCCTGTTGGAAGGCATTTGCAGTTTCATTTCGCGTCTAATTTCCCAAACCAAACTGCTTGCAGCTCTAACTGCCTTCTAACTACCACTTCTTCGGTTCAGTGAGATATGCTGGATTCTAAACGGAGAAGCTTCTCTGACGCTTTTTCACAGAGATTTTGAAACTGAAATCTCCCATGCCGTTTCCACCATAGGCAGCAATGGGCTTCCCCATAGAACTTGCCAACCTGAATTCCTACAGGCTAGATGTGAGAGGCACATTCTGCTGCTTCCTCCCTTAGAGTTAAACTAGCTTCTGAAAGCTCAACCTCCGGGGAGTTTGTTTGGCAGAGATATAGAACACACTTTTCCAAGCCTGTTGGAAGGCATTTGCAGTGTCATTTCGCGTCTAATTTCCCAAACCAAACTGCTTGCAGCTCTAACTCCCTTCTAACTACCACTTCTTCGGTTCAGTGAGATATGCTGGATTCTAAACGGAGAAGCTTCTCTGACGCTTTTTCACAGAGATTTTGAAACTGAAATCTCCCATGCCGTTTCCACCATAGGCAGCAATGGGCTTCCCCATAGAACTTGCCAACCTGAATTCCTACAGGCTAGATGTGAGAGGCACATTCTGCTGCTTCCTCCCTTAGAGTTAAACTTGCTTCTGAAAGCTCAACCTCCGGGGAGTTTGTTTGGCAGAGATATAGAACACACTTTTCCAAGCCTGTTGGAAGGCATTTGCAGTTTCATTTCGCGTCTAATTTCCCAAACCAAACTGCTTGCAGCTCTAACTCCCTTCTAACTACCACTTCTTCGGTTCAGTGAGATATGCTGGATTCTAAACGGAGAAGCTTCTCTGACGCTTTTTCACAGAGATTTTGAAACTGAAATCTCCCATGCCGTTTCCACCATAGGCAGCAATGGGCTTCCCCATAGAACTTGCCAACCTGAATTCCTACAGGCTAGATGTGAGAGGCACATTCTGCTGCTTCCTCCCTTAGAGTTAAACTAGCTTCTGAAAGCTCAACCTCCGGGGAGTTTGTTTGGCAGAGATATAGAACACACTTTTCCAAGCCTGTTGGAAGGCCTTTGCAGTTTCATTTCGCGTCTAATTTCCCAAACCAAACTGCTTGCAGCTCTAACTCCCTTCTAACTACCACTTCTTCGGTTCAGTGAGATATGCTGGATTCTAAACGGAGAAGATTCTCTGACGCTTTTTCACAGAGATTTTGAAACTGAAATCTCCCATGCCGTTTCCACCATAGGCAGCAATGGGCTTCCCCATAGAACTTGCCAACCTGAATTCCTACAGGCTAGATGTGAGAGGCACATTCTGCTGCTTCCTCCCTTAGAGTTAAACTTGCTTCTGAAAGCTCAACCTCCGGGGAGTTTGTTTGGCAGAGATATAGAACACACTTTTCCAAGCCTGTTGGAAGGCATTTGCAGTTTCATTTCGCGTATAATTTCCCAAACCAAACTGCTTGTAGCTCTAACTGCCTTCTAACTACCACTTCTTCGGTTCAGTGAGATACGCTGGATTCTAAACGGAGAAGCTTCTCTGACGCTTTTTCACAGAGATTTTGAAACTGAAATTTCCAAACCCGTTTCCAACGAAGGCGCCAATGGGCTTCCCCATAGAACTTGCCAACCTGAATTCCTACAGGCTAGATGTGAGAGGCACATTCTGCTGCTTCCTCCCTTAGAGTTAAACTAGCTTCTGAAAGCTCAACCTCCGGGGAGTTTGTTTGGCAGAGATATAGAACACACTTTTCCAAGGCTGTTGGAAGGCCTTTGCAGTTTCATTTCGCGTCTAATTTCCCAAACCAAACTGCTTGCAGCTCTAACTCCCTTCTAACTACCACTTCTTCGGTTCAGTGAGATATGCTGGATTCTAAACGGAGAAGCTTCTCTGACGCTTTTTCACAGAGATTTTGAAACTGAAATTTCCAAACCCGTTTCCAACGAAGGCGCCAATGGGCTTCCCCATAGAACTTGCCAACCTGAATTCCTACAGGCTAGATGTGAGAGGCACATTCTGCTGCTTCCTCCCTTAGAGTTAACCTAGCTTCTGAAAGCTCAACCTCCGGGGAGTTTGTTTGGCAGAGATATAGAACACACTTTTCCAAGCCTGTTGGAAGGCATTTGCAGTTTCATTTCGCGTCTAATTTCCCAAACCAAACTGCTTGCAGCTCTAACTGCCTTCTAACTACCACTTCTTCGGTTCAGTGAGATATGCTGGATTCTAAACGGAGAAGCTTCTCTGACGCTTTTTCACAGAGATTTTGAAACTGAAATCTCCCATGCTGTTTCCACCATAGCCAGCAATGGGCTTAGACATAGAACTTGCCAACCTGAATTCCTACAGGCTAGATGTGAGAGGCACATTCTGCTGCTTCCTCCCTTAGAGTTAAACTAGCTTCTGAAAGCTCAACCTCCAGGGAGTCTGTTTGGCAGAGATATAGAACACACTTTTCCAAGCCTGTTGGAAGGCATTTGCAGTTTCATTTCGCGTCTAATTTCCCAAACCAAACTGCTTGCAGCTCTAACTGCCTTCTAACTACCACTTCTTCGGTTCAGTGAGATATGCTGGATTCTAAACGGAGAAGCTTCTCTGACGCTTTTTCACAGAGATTTTGAAACTGAAATCTCCCATGCCGTTTCCACCATAGGCAGCAATGGGCTTCCCCATAGAACTTGCCAACCTGAATTCCTACAGGCTAGATGTGAGAGGCACATTCTGCTGCTTCCTCCCTTAGAGTTAAACTAGCTCCTGAAAGCTCAACCTCCGGGGAGTTTGTTTGGCAGAGATATAGAACACACTTTTCCAAGCCTGTTGGAAGGCATTTGCAGTGTCATTTCGCGTCTAATTTCCCAAACCAAACTGCTTGCAGCTCTAACTGCCTTCTAACTACCACTTCTTCGGTTCAGTGAGATATGCTGGATTCTAAACGGAGAAGCTTCTCTGACGCTTTTTCACAGAGATTTTGAAACTGAAATCTCCCATGCCGTTTCCACCATAGGCAGCAATGGGCTTCCCCATAGAACTTGCCAACCTGAATTCCTACAGGCTAGATGTGAGAGGCACATTCTGCTGCTTCCTCCCTAAGAGTTAAGCTTGCTTCTGAAAGCTCAACCTCCGGGGAGTCTGTTTGGCAGAGATATAGAACACACTTTTCCAAGCCTGTTGGAAGGCCTTTGCAGTGTCATTTCGCGTCTAATTTCCCAAACCAAACTGCTTGCAGCTCTAACTCCCTTCTAACTACCACTTCTTCGGTTCAGTGAGATATGCTGGATTCTAAACGGAGAAGCTTCTCTGACGCTTTTTCACAGAGATTTTGAAACTGAAATCTCCCATGCCGTTTCCACCATAGGCAGCAATGGGCTTCCCCATAGAACTTGCCAACCTGAATTCCTACAGGCTAGATGTGAGAGGCACATTCTGCTGCTTCCTCCCTTAGAGTTAAACTAGCTTCTGAAAGCTCAACCTCCGGGGAGTTTGTTTGGCAGAGATATAGAACACAGTTTTCCAAGGCTGTTGGAAGGCCTTTGCAGTTTCATTTCGCGTCTAATTTCCCAAACCAAACTGCTTGCAGCTCTAACTCCCTTCTAACTACCACTTCTTCGGTTCAGTGAGATATGCTGGATTCTAAACGGAGAAGCTTCTCTGACGCTTTTTCACAGAGATTTTGAAACTGAAATTTCCAAACCCGTTTCCAACGAAGGCGCCAATGGGCTTCCCCATAGAACTTGCCAACCTGAATTCCTACAGGCTAGATGTGAGAGGCACATTCTGCTGCTTCCTCCCTTAGAGTTAACCTAGCTTCTGAAAGCTCAACCTCCGGGGAGTTTGTTTGGCAGAGATATAGAACACACTTTTCCAAGCCTGTTGGAAGGCATTTGCAGTTTCATTTCGCGTCTAATTTCCCAAACCAAACTGCTTGCAGCTCTAACTGCCTTCTAACTACCACTTCTTCGGTTCAGTGAGATATGCTGGATTCTAAACGGAGAAGCTTCTCTGACGCTTTTTCACAGAGATTTTGAAACTGAAATCTCCCATGCTGTTTCCACCATAGCCAGCAATGGGCTTAGACATAGAACTTGCCAACCTGAATTCCTACAGGCTAGATGTGAGAGGCACATTCTGCTGCTTCCTCCCTTAGAGTTAAACTAGCTTCTGAAAGCTCAACCTCCAGGGAGTCTGTTTGGCAGAGATATAGAACACACTTTTCCAAGCCTGTTGGAAGGCATTTGCAGTTTCATTTCGCGTCTAATTTCCCAAACCAAACTGCTTGCAGCTCTAACTGCCTTCTAACTACCACTTCTTCGGTTCAGTGAGATATGCTGGATTCTAAACGGAGAAGCTTCTCTGACGCTTTTTCACAGAGATTTTGAAACTGAAATCTCCCATGCCGTTTCCACCATAGGCAGCAATGGGCTTCCCCATAGAACTTGCCAACCTGAATTCCTACAGGCTAGATGTGAGAGGCACATTCTGCTGCTTCCTCCCTTAGAGTTAAACTAGCTTCTGAAAGCTCAACCTCCGGGGAGTTTGTTTGGCAGAGATATAGAACACACTTTTCCAAGCCTGTTGGAAGGCATTTGCAGTGTCATTTCGCGTCTAATTTCCCAAACCAAACTGCTTGCAGCTCTAACTCCCTTCTAACTACCACTTCTTCGGTTCAGTGAGATATGCTGGATTCTAAACGGAGAAGCTTCTCTGACGCTTTTTCACAGAGATTTTGAAACTGAAATCTCCCATGCCGTTTCCACCATAGGCAGCAATGGGCTTCCCCATAGAACTTGCCAACCTGAATTCCTACAGGCTAGATGTGAGAGGCACATTCTGCTGCTTCCTCCCTTAGAGTTAAACTTGCTTCTGAAAGCTCAACCTCCGGGGAGTTTGTTTGGCAGAGATATAGAACACACTTTTCCAAGCCTGTTGGAAGGCATTTGCAGTTTCATTTCGCGTCTAATTTCCCAAACCAAACTGCTTGCAGCTCTAACTCCCTTCTAACTACCACTTCTTCGGTTCAGTGAGATATGCTGGATTCTAAACGGAGAAGCTTCTCTGACGCTTTTTCACAGAGATTTTGAAACTGAAATTTCCAAACCCGTTTCCAACGAAGGCGCCAATGGGCTTCCCCATAGAACTTGCCAACCTGAATTCCTACAGGCTAGATGTGAGAGGCACATTCTGCTGCTTCCTCCCTTAGAGTTAAACTAGCTTCTGAAAGCTCAACCTCCGGGGAGTTTGTTTGGCAGAGATATAGAACACACTTTTACAAGCCTGTTGGAAGGCATTTGCAGTTTCATTTCCCGTCTAATTTCCCAAACCAAACTGCTTGCAGCTCTAACTCCCTTCTAACTACCACTTCTTCGGTTCAGTGAGATATGCTGGATTCTAAACGGAGAAGCTTCTCTGACGCTTTTTCACAGAGATTTTGAAACTGAAATCTCCCATGCCGTTTCCACCATAGGCAGCAATGGGCTTCCCCATAGAACTTGCCAACCTGAATTCCTACAGGCTAGATGTGAGAGGCACATTCTGCTGCTTCCTCCCTAAGAGTTAAGCTTGCTTCTGAAAGCTCAACCTCCGGGGAGTTTGTTTGGCAGAGATATAGAACACACTTTTCCAAGCCTGTTGGAAGGCCTTTGCAGTGTCATTTCGCATCTAATTTCCCAAACCAAACTGCTTGCAGCTCTAACTCCCTTCTAACTACCACTTCTTCGGTTCAGTGAGATATGCTGGATTCTAAACGGAGAAGCTTCTCTGATGCTTTTACACAGAGATTTTGAAACTGAAATCTCCCATGCCGTTTCCACCATAGGCAGCAATGGGCTTCCCCATAGAACTTGCCAACCTGAATTCCTACAGGCTAGATGTGAGAGGCACATTCTGCTGCTTCCTCCCTTAGAGTTAAACTAGCTTCTGAAAGCTCAACCTCCGGGGAGTTTGTTTGGCAGAGATATAGAACACACTTTTCCAAGCCTGTTGGAAGGCCTTTGCAGTTTCATTTCGCGTCTAATTTCCCAAACCAAACTGCTTGCAGCTCTAACTCCCTTCTAACTACCACTTCTTCGGTTCAGTGAGATATGCTGGATTCTAAACGGAGAAGATTCTCTGACGCTTTTTCACAGAGATTTTGAAACTGAAATCTCCCATGCCGTTTCCACCATAGGCAGCAATGGGCTTCCCCATAGAACTTGCCAACCTGAATTCCTACAGGCTAGATGTGAGAGGCACATTCTGCTGCTTCCTCCCTTAGAGTTAAACTTGCTTCTGAAAGCTCAACCTCCGGGGAGTTTGTTTGGCAGAGATATAGAACACACTTTTCCAAGCCTGTTGGAAGGCATTTGCAGTTTCATTTCGCGTCTAATTTCCCAAACCAAACTGCTTGCAGCTCTAACTGCCTTCTAACTACCACTTCTTCGGTTCAGTGAGATACGCTGGATTCTAAACGGAGAAGCTTCTCTGACGCTTTTTCACAGAGATTTTGAAACTGAAATTTCCAAACCCGTTTCCAACGAAGGCGCCAATGGGCTTCCCCATAGAACTTGCCAACCTGAATTCCTACAGGCTAGATGTGAGAGGCACATTCTGCTGCTTCCTCCCTTAGAGTTAAACTTGCTTCTGAAAGCTCAACCTCCGGGGAGTTTGTTTGGCAGAGATATAGAACACACTTTTCCAAGCCTGTTGGAAGGCATTTGCAGTTTCATTTCGCGTCTAATTTCCCAAACCAAACTGCTTGCAGCTCTAACTCCCTTCTAACTACCACTTCTTCGGTTCAGTGAGATATGCTGGATTCTAAACGGAGAAGCTTCTCTGACGCTTTTTCACAGAGATTTTGAAACTGAAATTTCCAAACCCGTTTCCAACGAAGGCGCCAATGGGCTTCCCCATAGAACTTGCCAACCTGAATTCCTACAGGCTAGATGTGAGAGGCACATTCTGCTGCTTCCTCCCTTAGAGTTAAACTAGCTTCTGAAAGCTCAACCTCCGGGGAGTTTGTTTGGCAGAGATATAGAACACACTTTTCCAAGCCTGTTGGAAGGCCTTTGCAGTTTCATTTCGCGTCTAATTTCCCAAACCAAACTGCTTGCAGCTCTAACTCCCTTCTAACTACCACTTCTTCGGTTCAGTGAGATATGCTGGATTCTAAACGGAGAAGCTTCTCTGATGCTTTTTCACAGAGATTTTGAAACTGAAATCTCCCATGCCGTTTCCACCATAGGCAGCAATGGGCTTCCCCATAGAACTTGCCAACCTGAATTCCTACAGGCTAGATGTGAGAGGCACATTCTGCTGCTTCCTCCCTTAGAGTTAAACTAGCTTCTGAAAGCTCAACCTCCGGGGAGTTTGTTTGGCAGAGATATAGAACACACTTTTCCAAGCCTGTTGGAAGGCCTTTGCAGTTTCATTTCGCGTCTAATTTCCCAAACCAAACTGCTTGCAGCTCTAACTCCCTTCTAACTACCACTTCTTCGGTTCAGTGAGATATGCTGGATTCTAAACGGAGAAGATTCTCTGACGCTTTTTCACAGAGATTTTGAAACTGAAATCTCCCATGCCGTTTCCACCATAGGCAGCAATGGGCTTCCCCATAGAACTTGCCAACCTGAATTCCTACAGGCTAGATGTGAGAGGCACATTCTGCTGCTTCCTCCCTTAGAGTTAAACTTGCTTCTGAAAGCTCAACCTCCGGGGAGTTTGTTTGGCAGAGATATAGAACACACTTTTCCAAGCCTGTTGGAAGGCATTTGCAGTTTCATTTCGCGTCTAATTTCCCAAACCAAACTGCTTGCAGCTCTAACTGCCTTCTAACTACCACTTCTTCGGTTTAGTGAGATACGCTGGATTCTAAACGGAGAAGCTTCTCTGACGCTTTTTCACAGAGATTTTGAAACCTTAATTTCCAAACCCGTTTCCAACGAAGGCGCCAATGGGCTTCCCCATAGAACTTGCCAACCTGAATTCCTACAGGCTAGATGTGAGAGGCACATTCTGCTGCTTCCTCCCTTAGAGTTAAACTAGCTTCTGAAAGCTCAACCTCCGGGGAGTTTGTTTGGCAGAGATATAGAACACACTTTTCCAAGCCTGTTGGAAGGCCTTTGCAGTGTCATTTCGCGTCTAATTTCCCAAACCAAACTGCTTGCAGCTCTAACTGCCTTCTAACTACCACTTCTTCGGTTCAGTGAGATATGCTGGATTCTAAACGGAGAAGCTTCTCTGACGCTTTTTCACAGAGATTTTGAAACTGAAATCTCCCATGCCGTTTCCACCATAGGCAGCAATGGGCTTCCCCATAGAACTTGCCAACCTGAATTCCTACAGGCTAGATGTGAGAGGCACATTCTGCTGCTTCCTCCCTAAGAGTTAAGCTTGCTTCTGAAAGCTCAACCTCCGGGGAGTCTGTTTGGCAGAGATATAGAACACACTTTTCCAAGCCTGTTGGAAGGCCTTTGCAGTGTCATTTCGCATCTAATTTCCCAAACCAAACTGTTTGCAGCTCTAACTCCCTTGTAACTACCACTTCTTCGGTTCAGTGAGATATGCTGGATTCTAAACGGAGAAGCTTCTCTGACGCTTTTTCACAGAGATTTTGAAACTGAAATCTCCCATGCCGTTTCCACCATAGGCAGCAATGGGCTTCCCCATAGAACTTGCCAACCTGAATTCCTACAGGCTAGATGTGAGAGGCACATTCTGCTGCTTCCTCCCTTAGAGTTAAACTAGCTTCTGAAAGCTCAACCTCCGGGGAGTTTGTTTGGCAGAGATATAGAACACACTTTTCCAAGCCTGTTGGAAGGCATTTGCAGTTTCATTTCGCGTCTAATTTCCCAAACCAAACTGCTTGCAGCTCTAACTGCCTTCTAACTACCACTTCTTCGGTTCAGTGAGATATGCTGGATTCTAAACGGAGAAGCTTCTCTGACGCTTTTTCACAGAGATTTTGAAACTGAAATCTCCCATGCCGTTTCCACCATAGCCAGCAATGGGCTTAGACATAGAACTTGCCAACCTGAATTCCTACAGGCTAGATGTGAGAGGCACATTCTGCTGCTTCCTCCCTTAGAGTTAAACTAGCTTCTGAAAGCTCAACCTCCAGGGAGTCTGTTTGGCAGAGATATAGAACACACTTTTCCAAGCCTGTTGGAAGGCATTTGCAGTTTCATTTCGCGTCTAATTTCCCAAACCAAACTGCTTGCAGCTCTAACTGCCTTCTAACTACCACTTCTTCGGTTCAGTGAGATATGCTGGATTCTAAACGGAGAAGCTTCTCTGACGCTTTTTCACAGAGATTTTGAAACTGAAATCTCCCATGCCGTTTCCACCATAGGCAGCAATGGGCTTCCCCATAGAACTTGCCAACCTGAATTCCTACAGGCTAGATGTGAGAGGCACATTCTGCTGCTTCCTCCCTTAGAGTTAAACTAGCTTCTTAAAGCTCAACCTCCGGGGAGTTTGTTTGGCAGAGATATAGAACACACTTTTCCAAGCCTGTTGGAAGGCATTTGCAGTGTCATTTCGCGTCTAATTTCCCAAACCAAACTGCTTGCAGCTCTAACTCCCTTCTAACTACCACTTCTTCGGTTCAGTGAGATATGCTGGATTCTAAACGGAGAAGCTTCTCTGACGCTTTTTCACAGAGATTTTGAAACTGAAATCTCCCATGCCGTTTCCACCATAGGCAGCAATGGGCTTCCCCATAGAACTTGCCAACCTGAATTCCTACAGGCTAGATGTGAGAGGCACATTCTGCTGCTTCCTCCCTTAGAGTTAAACTTGCTTCTGAAAGCTCAACCTCCGGGGAGTTTGTTTGGCAGAGATATAGAACACACTTTTCCAAGCCTGTTGGAAGGCATTTGCAGTTTCATTTCGCGTCTAATTTCCCAAACCAAACTGCTTGCAGCTCTAACTCCCTTCTAACTACCACTTCTTCGGTTCAGTGAGATATGCTGGATTCTAAACGGAGAAGCTTCTCTGACGCTTTTTCACAGAGATTTTGAAACTGAAATCTCCCATGCCGTTTCCACCATAGGCAGCAATGGGCTTCCCCATAGAACTTGCCAACCTGAATTCCTACAGGCTAGATGTGAGAGGCACATTCTGCTGCTTCCTCCCTTAGAGTTAAACTAGCTTCTGAAAGCTCAACCTCCGGGGAGTTTGTTTGGCAGAGATATAGAACACACTTTTCCAAGCCTGTTGGAAGGCCTTTGCAGTTTCATTTCGCGTCTAATTTCCCAAACCAAACTGCTTGCAGCTCTAACTCCCTTCTAACTACCACTTCTTCGGTTCAGTGAGATATGCTGGATTCTAAACGGAGAAGCTTCTCTGACGCTTTTTCACAGAGATTTTGAAACTGAAATTTCCAAACCCGTTTCCAACGAAGGCGCCAATGGGCTTCCCCATAGAACTTGCCAACCTGAATTCCTACAGGCTAGATGTGAGAGGCACATTCTGCTGCTTCCTCCCTTAGAGTTAAACTAGCTTCTGAAAGCTTAACCTCCGGGGAGTTTGTTTGGCAGAGATATAGAACACACTTTTCCAAGCCTGTTGGAAGGCATTTGCAGTTTCATTTCGCGTCTAATTTCCCAAACCAAACTGCTTGCAGCTCTAACTGCCTTCTAACTACCACTTCTTCGGTTCAGTGAGATATGCTGGATTCTAAACGGAGAAGCTTCTCTGACGCTTTTTCACAGAGATTTTGAAACTGAAATCTCCCATGCTGTTTCCACCATAGCCAGCAATGGGCTTAGACATAGAACTTGCCAACCTGAATTCCTACAGGCTAGATGTGAGAGGCACATTCTGCTGCTTCCTCCCTTAGAGTTAAACTAGCTTCTGAAAGCTCAACCTCCAGGGAGTCTGTTTGGCAGAGATATAGAACACACTTTTCCAAGCCTGTTGGAAGGCATTTGCAGTTTCATTTCGCGTCTAATTTCCCAAACCAAACTGCTTGCAGCTCTAACTGCCTTCTAACTACCACTTCTTCGGTTCAGTGAGATATGCTGGATTCTAAACGGAGAAGCTTCTCTGACGCTTTTTCACAGAGATTTTGAAACTGAAATCTCCCATGCCGTTTCCACCATAGGCAGCAATGGGCTTCCCCATAGAACTTGCCAACCTGAATTCCTACAGGCTAGATGTGAGAGGCACATTCTGCTGCTTCCTCCCTTAGAGTTAAACTAGCTTCTGAAAGCTCAACCTCCGGGGAGTTTGTTTGGCAGAGATATAGAACACACTTTTCCAAGCCTGTTGGAAGGCATTTGCAGTGTCATTTCGCGTCTAATTTCCCAAACCAAACTGCTTGCAGCTCTAACTCCCTTCTAACTACCACTTCTTCGGTTCAGTGAGATATGCTGGATTCTAAACGGAGAAGCTTCTCTGACGCTTTTTCACAGAGATTTTGAAACTGAAATCTCCCATGCCGTTTCCACCATAGGCAGCAATGGGCTTCCCCATAGAACTTGCCAACCTGAATTCCTACAGGCTAGATGTGAGAGGCACATTCTGCTGCTTCCTCCCTTAGAGTTAAACTTGCTTCTGAAAGCTCAACCTCCGGGGAGTTTGTTTGGCAGAGATATAGAACACACTTTTCCAAGCCTGTTGGAAGGCATTTGCAGTTTCATTTCGCGTCTAATTTCCCAAACCAAACTGCTTGCAGCTCTAACTCCCTTCTAACTACCACTTCTTCGGTTCAGTGAGATATGCTGGATTCTAAACGGAGAAGCTTCTCTGACGCTTTTTCACAGAGATTTTGAAACTGAAATTTCCAAACCCGTTTCCAACGAAGGCGCCAATGGGCTTCCCCATAGAACTTGCCAACCTGAATTCCTACAGGCTAGATGTGAGAGGCACATTCTGCTGCTTCCTCCCTTAGAGTTAAACTAGCTTCTGAAAGCTCAACCTCCGGGGAGTTTGTTTGGCAGAGATATAGAACACACTTTTCCAAGCCTGTTGGAAGGCCTTTGCAGTTTCATTTCGCGTCTAATTTCCCAAACCAAACTGCTTGCAGCTCTAACTCCCTTCTAACTACCACTTCTTCGGTTCAGTGAGATATGCTGGATTCTAAACGGAGAAGCTTCTCTGATGCTTTTTCACAGAGATTTTGAAACTGAAATCTCCCATGCCGTTTCCACCATAGGCAGCAATGGGCTTCCCCATAGAACTTGCCAACCTGAATTCCTACAGGCTAGATGTGAGAGGCACATTCTGCTGCTTCCTCCCTTAGAGTTAAACTAGCTTCTGAAAGCTCAACCTCCGGGGAGTTTGTTTGGCAGAGATATAGAACACACTTTTCCAAGCCTGTTGGAAGGCCTTTGCAGTTTCATTTCGCGTCTAATTTCCCAAACCAAACTGCTTGCAGCTCTAACTCCCTTCTAACTACCACTTCTTCGGTTCAGTGAGATATGCTGGATTCTAAACGGAGAAGATTCTCTGACGCTTTTTCACAGAGATTTTGAAACTGAAATCTCCCATGCCGTTTCCACCATAGGCAGCAATGGGCTTCCCCATAGAACTTGCCAACCTGAATTCCTACAGGCTAGATGTGAGAGGCACATTCTGCTGCTTCCTCCCTTAGAGTTAAACTTGCTTCTGAAAGCTCAACCTCCGGGGAGTTTGTTTGGCAGAGATATAGAACACACTTTTCCAAGCCTGTTGGAAGGCATTTGCAGTTTCATTTCGCGTCTAATTTCCCAAACCAAACTGCTTGCAGCTCTAACTGCCTTCTAACTACCACTTCTTCGGTTTAGTGAGATACGCTGGATTCTAAACGGAGAAGCTTCTCTGACGCTTTTTCACAGAGATTTTGAAACTGAAATTTCCAAACCCGTTTCCAACGAAGGCGCCAATGGGCTTCCCCATAGAACTTGCCAACCTGAATTCCTACAGGCTAGATGTGAGAGGCACATTCTGCTGCTTCCTCCCTTAGAGTTAAACTAGCTTCTGAAAGCTCAACCTCCGGGGAGTTTGTTTGGCAGAGATATAGAACACACTTTTCCAAGCCTGTTGGAAGGCATTTGCAGTTTCATTTCGCGTCTAATTTCCCAAACCAAACTGCTTGCAGCTCTAACTGCCTTCTAACTACCACTTCTTCGGTTCAGTGAGATATGCTGGATTCTAGACGGAGAAGCTTCTCTGACGCTTTTTCACAGAGATTTTGAAACTGAAATCTCCCATGCCGTTTCCACCATAGGCAGCAATGGGCTTCCCCATAGAACTTGCCAACCTGAATTCCTACAGGCTAGATGTGAGAGGCACATTCTGCTGCTTCCTCCCTAAGAGTTAAGCTTGCTTCTGAAAGCTCAACCTCCGGGGAGTCTGTTTGGCAGAGATATAGAACACACTTTTCCAAGCCTGTTGGAAGGCCTTTGCAGTGTCATTTCGCATCTAATTTCCCAAACCAAACTGTTTGCAGCTCTAACTCCCTTGTAACTACCACTTCTTCGGTTCAGTGAGATATGCTGGATTCTAAACGGAGAAGCTTCTCTGACGCTTTTTCACAGAGATTTTGAAACTGAAATCTCCCATGCCGTTTCCACCATAGGCAGCAATGGGCTTCCCCATAGAACTTGCCAACCTGAATTCCTACAGGCTAGATGTGAGAGGCACATTCTGCTGCTTCCTCCCTTAGAGTTAAACTAGCTTCTGAAAGCTCAACCTCCGGGGAGTTTGTTTGGCAGAGATATAGAACACACTTTTCCAAGCCTGTTGGAAGGCATTTTCAGTTTCATTTCGCGTCTAATTTCCCAAACCAAACTGCTTGCAGCTCTAACTCCCTTCTAACTACCACTTCTTCGGTTCAGTGAGATATGCTGGATTCTAAACGGAGAAGCTTCTCTGACGCTTTTTCACAGAGATTTTGAAACTGAAATCTCCCATGCCGTTTCCACCATAGGCAGCAATGGGCTTCCCCATAGAACTTGCCAACCTGAATTCCTACAGGCTAGATGTGAGAGGCACATTCTGCTGCTTCCTCCCTAAGAGTTAAGCTTGCTTCTGAAAGCTCAACCTCCGGGGAGTTTGTTTGGCAGAGATATAGAACACACTTTTCCAAGCCTGTTGGAAGGCCTTTGCAGTGTCATTTCGCATCTAATTTCCCAAACCAAACTGCTTGCAGCTCTAACTCCCTTCTAACTACCACTTCTTCGGTTCAGTGAGATATGCTGGATTCTAAACGGAGAAGCTTCTCTGACGCTTTTTCACAGAGATTTTGAAACTGAAATCTCCCATGCCGTTTCCACCATAGGCAGCAATGGGCTTCCCCATAGAACTTGCCAACCTGAATTCCTACAGGCTAGATGTGAGAGGCACATTCTGCTGCTTCCTCCCTTAGAGTTAAACTTGCTTCTGAAAGCTCAACCTCCGGGGAGTTTGTTTGGCAGAGATATAGAACACACTTTTCCAAGCCTGTTGGAAGGCATTTGCAGTTTCATTTCGCGTCTAATTTCCCAAACCAAACTGCTTGCAGCTCTAACTCCCTTCTAACTACCACTTCTTCGGTTCAGTGAGATATGCTGGATTCTAAACGGAGAAGCTTCTCTGACGCTTTTTCACAGAGATTTTGAAACTGAAATCTCCCATGCCGTTTCCACCATAGGCAGCAATGGGCTTCCCCATAGAACTTGCCAACCTGAATTCCTACAGGCTAGATGTGAGAGGCACATTCTGCTGCTTCCTCCCTTAGAGTTAAACTAGCTTCTGAAAGCTCAACCTCCGGGGAGTTTGTTTGGCAGAGATATAGAACACACTTTTCCAAGCCTGTTGGAAGGCCTTTGCAGTTTCAGTTCGCGTCTAATTTCCCAAACCAAACTGCTTGCAGCTCTAACTCCCTTCTAACTACCACTTCTTCGGTTCAGTGAGATATGCTGGATTCTAAACGGAGAAGCTTCTCTGACGCTTTTTCACAGAGATTTTGAAACTGAAATTTCCAAACCCGTTTCCAACGAAGGCGCCAATGGGCTTCCCCATAGAACTTGCCAACCTGAATTCCTACAGGCTAGATGTGAGAGGCACATTCTGCTGCTTCCTCCCTTAGAGTTAAACTAGCTTCTGAAAGCTTAACCTCCGGGGAGTTTGTTTGGCAGAGATATAGAACACACTTTTCCAAGCCTGTTGGAAGGCATTTGCAGTTTCATTTCGCGTCTAATTTCCCAAACCAAACTGCTTGCAGCTCTAACTGCCTTCTAACTACCACTTCTTCGGTTCAGTGAGATATGCTGGATTCTAAACGGAGAAGCTTCTCTGACGCTTTTTCACAGAGATTTTGAAACTGAAATCTCCCATGCTGTTTCCACCATAGCCAGCAATGGGCTTAGACATAGAACTTGCCAACCTGAATTCCTACAGGCTAGATGTGAGAGGCACATTCTGCTGCTTCCTCCCTTAGAGTTAAACTAGCTTCTGAAAGCTCAACCTCCAGGGAGTCTGTTTGGCAGAGATATAGAACACACTTTTCCAAGCCTGTTGGAAGGCATTTGCAGTTTCATTTCGCGTCTAATTTCCCAAACCAAACTGCTTGCAGCTCTAACTGCCTTCTAACTACCACTTCTTCGGTTCAGTGAGATATGCTGGATTCTAAACGGAGAAGCTTCTCTGACGCTTTTTCACAGAGATTTTGAAACTGAAATCTCCCATGCCGTTTCCACCATAGGCAGCAATGGGCTTCCCCATAGAACTTGCCAACCTGAATTCCTACAGGCTAGATGTGAGAGGCACATTCTGCTGCTTCCTCCCTTAGAGTTAAACTAGCTTCTGAAAGCTCAACCTCCGGGGAGTTTGTTTGGCAGAGATATAGAACACACTTTTCCAAGCCTGTTGGAAGGCATTTGCAGTGTCATTTCGCGTCTAATTTCCCAAACCAAACTGCTTGCAGCTCTAACTCCCTTCTAACTACCACTTCTTCGGTTCAGTGAGATATGCTGGATTCTAAACGGAGAAGCTTCTCTGACGCTTTTTCACAGAGATTTTGAAACTGAAATCTCCCATGCCGTTTCCACCATAGGCAGCAATGGGCTTCCCCATAGAACTTGCCAACCTGAATTCCTACAGGCTAGATGTGAGAGGCACATTCTGCTGCTTCCTCCCTTAGAGTTAAACTTGCTTCTGAAAGCTCAACCTCCGGGGAGTTTGTTTGGCAGAGATATAGAACACACTTTTCCAAGCCTGTTGGAAGGCATTTGCAGTTTCATTTCGCGTCTAATTTCCCAAACCAAACTGCTTGCAGCTCTAACTCCCTTCTAACTACCACTTCTTCGGTTCAGTGAGATATGCTGGATTCTAAACGGAGAAGCTTCTCTGACGCTTTTTCACAGAGATTTTGAAACTGAAATTTCCAAACCCGTTTCCAACGAAGGCGCCAATGGGCTTCCCCATAGAACTTGCCAACCTGAATTCCTACAGGCTAGATGTGAGAGGCACATTCTGCTGCTTCCTCCCTTAGAGTTAAACTAGCTTCTGAAAGCTCAACCTCCGGGGAGTTTGTTTGGCAGAGATATAGAACACACTTTTCCAAGCCTGTTGGAAGGCATTTGCAGTTTCATTTCGCGTCTAATTTCCCAAACCAAACTGCTTGCAGCTCTAACTCCCTTCTAACTACCACTTCTTCGGTTCAGTGAGATATGCTGGATTCTAAACGGAGAAGCTTCTCTGACGCTTTTTCACAGAGATTTTGAAACTGAAATCTCCCATGCCGTTTCCACCATAGGCAGCAATGGGCTTCCCCATAGAACTTGCCAACCTGAATTCCTACAGGCTAGATGTGAGAGGCACATTCTGCTGCTTCCTCCCTAAGAGTTAAGCTTGCTTCTGAAAGCTCAACCTCCGGGGAGTTTGTTTGGCAGAGATATAGAACACACTTTTCCAAGCCTGTTGGAAGGCCTTTGCAGTGTCATTTCGCATCTAATTTCCCAAACCAAACTGCTTGCAGCTCTAACTCCCTTCTAACTACCACTTCTTCGGTTCAGTGAGATATGCTGGATTCTAAACGGAGAAGCTTCTCTGATGCTTTTTCACAGAGATTTTGAAACTGAAATCTCCCATGCCGTTTCCACCATAGGCAGCAATGGGCTTCCCCATAGAACTTGCCAACCTGAATTCCTACAGGCTAGATGTGAGAGGCACATTCTGCTGCTTCCTCCCTTAGAGTTAAACTAGCTTCTGAAAGCTCAACCTCCGGGGAGTTTGTTTGGCAGAGATATAGAACACACTTTTCCAAGCCTGTTGGAAGGCCTTTGCAGTTTCATTTCGCGTCTAATTTCCCAAACCAAACTGCTTGCAGCTCTAACTCCCTTCTAACTACCACTTCTTCGGTTCAGTGAGATATGCTGGATTCTAAACGGAGAAGATTCTCTGACGCTTTTTCACAGAGATTTTGAAACTGAAATCTCCCATGCCGTTTCCACCATAGGCAGCAATGGGCTTCCCCATAGAACTTGCCAACCTGAATTCCTACAGGCTAGATGTGAGAGGCACATTCTGCTGCTTCCTCCCTTAGAGTTAAACTTGCTTCTGAAAGCTCAACCTCCGGGGAGTTTGTTTGGCAGAGATATAGAACACACTTTTCCAAGCCTGTTGGAAGGCATTTGCAGTTTCATTTCGCGTCTAATTTCCCAAACCAAACTGCTTGCAGCTCTAACTGCCTTCTAACTACCACTTCTTCGGTTCAGTGAGATACGCTGGATTCTAAACGGAGAAGCTTCTCTGACGCTTTTTCACAGAGATTTTGAAACTGAAATTTCCAAACCCGTTTCCAACGAAGGCGCCAATGGGCTTCCCCATAGAACTTGCCAACCTGAATTCCTACAGGCTAGATGTGAGAGGCACATTCTGCTGCTTCCTCCCTTAGAGTTAAACTAGCTTCTGAAAGCTCAACCTCCGGGGAGTTTGTTTGGCAGAGATATAGAACACACTTTTCCAAGCCTGTTGGAAGGCATTTGCAGTTTCATTTCGCGTCTAATTTCCCAAACCAAACTGCTTGCAGCTCTAACTGCCTTCTAACTACCACTTCTTCGGTTCAGTGAGATATGCTGGATTCTAAACGGAGAAGCTTCTCTGACGCTTTTTCACAGAGATTTTGAAACTGAAATCTCCCATGCTGTTTCCACCATAGCCAGCAATGGGCTTCCCCATAGAACTTGCCAACCTGAATTCCTACAGGCTAGATGTGAGAGGCACATTCTGCTGCTTCCTCCCTTAGAGTTAAACTAGCTTCTGAAAGCTCAACCTCCAGGGAGTCTGTTTGGCAGAGATATAGAACACACTTTTCCAAGCCTGTTGGGAGGCATTTGCAGTTTCATTTCGCGTCTAATTTCCCAAACCAAACTGCTTGCAGCTCTAACTGCCTTCTAACTACCACTTCTTCGGTTCAGTGAGATATGCTGGATTCTAAACGGAGAAGCTTCTCTGACGCTTTTTCACAGAGATTTTGAAACTGAAATCTCCCATGCCGTTTCCACCATAGGCAGCAATGGGCTTCCCCATAGAACTTGCCAACCTGAATTCCTACAGGCTAGATGTGAGAGGCACATTCTGCTGCTTCCTCCCTAAGAGTTAAGCTTGCTTCTGAAAGCTCAACCTCCGGGGAGTCTGTTTGGCAGAGATATAGAACACACTTTTCCAAGCCTGTTGGAAGGCCTTTGCAGTGTCATTTCGCATCTAATTTCCCAAACCAAACTGCTTGCAGCTCTAACTCCCTTCTAACTACCACTTCTTCGGTTCAGTGAGATATGCTGGATTCTAAACGGAGAAGCTTCTCTGACGCTTTTTCACAGAGATTTTGAAACTGAAATCTCCCATGCCGTTTCCACCATAGGCAGCAATGGGCTTCCCCATAGAACTTGCCAACCTGAATTCCTACAGGCTAGATGTGAGAGGCACATTCTGCTGCTTCCTCCCTTAGAGTTAAACTAGCTTCTGAAAGCTCAACCTCCGGGGAGTTTGTTTGGCAGAGATATAGAACACAGTTTTCCAAGGCTGTTGGAAGGCCTTTGCAGTTTCATTTCGCGTCTAATTTCCCAAACCAAACTGCTTGCAGCTCTAACTCCCTTCTAACTACCACTTCTTCGGTTCAGTGAGATATGCTGGATTCTAAACGGAGAAGCTTCTCTGACGCTTTTTCACAGAGATTTTGAAACTGAAATTTCCAAACCCGTTTCCAACGAAGGCGCCAATGGGCTTCCCCATAGAACTTGCCAACCTGAATTCCTACAGGCTAGATGTGAGAGGCACATTCTGCTGCTTCCTCCCTTAGAGTTAACCTAGCTTCTGAAAGCTCAACCTCCGGGGAGTTTGTTTGGCAGAGATATAGAACACACTTTTCCAAGCCTGTTGGAAGGCATTTGCAGTTTCATTTCGCGTCTAATTTCCCAAACCAAACTGCTTGCAGCTCTAACTGCCTTCTAACTACCACTTCTTCGGTTCAGTGAGATATGCTGGATTCTAAACGGAGAAGCTTCTCTGACGCTTTTTCACAGAGATTTTGAAACTGAAATCTCCCATGCTGTTTCCACCATAGCCAGCAATGGGCTTAGACATAGAACTTGCCAACCTGAATTCCTACAGGCTAGATGTGAGAGGCACATTCTGCTGCTTCCTCCCTTAGAGTTAAACTAGCTTCTGAAAGCTCAACCTCCGGGGAGTTTGTTTGGCAGAGATATAGAACACACTTTTCCAAGCCTGTTGGAAGGCATTTGCAGTGTCATTTCGCGTCTAATTTCCCAAACCAAACTGCTTGCAGCTCTAACTCCCTTCTAACTACCACTTCTTCGGTTCAGTGAGATATGCTGGATTCTAAACGGAGAAGCTTCTCTGACGCTTTTTCACAGAGATTTTGAAACTGAAATCTCCCATGCCGTTTCCACCATAGGCAGCAATGGGCTTCCCCATAGAACTTGCCAACCTGAATTCCTACAGGCTAGATGTGAGAGGCACATTCTGCTGCTTCCTCCCTTAGAGTTAAACTTGCTTCTGAAAGCTCAACCTCCGGGGAGTTTGTTTGGCAGAGATATAGAACACACTTTTCCAAGCCTGTTGGAAGGCATTTGCAGTTTCATTTCGCGTCTAATTTCCCAAACCAAACTGCTTGCAGCTCTAACTCCCTTCTAACTACCACTTCTTCGGTTCAGTGAGATATGCTGGATTCTAAACGGAGAAGCTTCTCTGACGCTTTTTCACAGAGATTTTGAAACTGAAATCTCCCATGCCGTTTCCACCATAGGCAGCAATGGGCTTCCCCATAGAACTTGCCAACCTGAATTCCTACAGGCTAGATGTGAGAGGCACATTCTGCTGCTTCCTCCCTTAGAGTTAAACTAGCTTCTGAAAGCTCAACCTCCGGGGAGTTTGTTTGGCAGAGATATAGAACACACTTTTCCAAGCCTGTTGGAAGGCCTTTGCAGTTTCATTTCGCGTCTAATTTCCCAAACCAAACTGCTTGCAGCTCTAACTCCCTTCTAACTACCACTTCTTCGGTTCAGTGAGATATGCTGGATTCTAAACGGAGAAGCTTCTCTGACGCTTTTTCACAGAGATTTTGAAACTGAAATTTCCAAACCCGTTTCCAACGAAGGCGCCAATGGGCTTCCCCATAGAACTTGCCAACCTGAATTCCTACAGGCTAGATGTGAGAGGCACATTCTGCTGCTTCCTCCCTTAGAGTTAAACTAGCTTCTGAAAGCTTAACCTCCGGGGAGTTTGTTTGGCAGAGATATAGAACACACTTTTCCAAGCCTGTTGGAAGGCATTTGCAGTTTCATTTCGCGTCTAATTTCCCAAACCAAACTGCTTGCAGCTCTAACTGCCTTCTAACTACCACTTCTTCGGTTCAGTGAGATATGCTGGATTCTAAACGGAGAAGCTTCTCTGACGCTTTTTCACAGAGATTTTGAAACTGAAATCTCCCATGCTGTTTCCACCATAGCCAGCAATGGGCTTAGACATAGAACTTGCCAACCTGAATTCCTACAGGCTAGATGTGAGAGGCACATTCTGCTGCTTCCTCCCTTAGAGTTAAACTAGCTTCTGAAAGCTCAACCTCCAGGGAGTCTGTTTGGCAGAGATATAGAACACACTTTTCCAAGCCTGTTGGAAGGCATTTGCAGTTTCATTTCGCGTCTAATTTCCCAAACCAAACTGCTTGCAGCTCTAACTGCCTTCTAACTACCACTTCTTCGGTTCAGTGAGATATGCTGGATTCTAAACGGAGAAGCTTCTCTGACGCTTTTTCACAGAGATTTTGAAACTGAAATCTCCCATGCCGTTTCCACCATAGGCAGCAATGGGCTTCCCCATAGAACTTGCCAACCTGAATTCCTACAGGCTAGATGTGAGAGGCACATTCTGCTGCTTCCTCCCTTAGAGTTAAACTAGCTTCTGAAAGCTCAACCTCCGGGGAGTTTGTTTGGCAGAGATATAGAACACACTTTTCCAAGCCTGTTGGAAGGCATTTGCAGTGTCATTTCGCGTCTAATTTCCCAAACCAAACTGCTTGCAGCTCTAACTCCCTTCTAACTACCACTTCTTCGGTTCAGTGAGATATGCTGGATTCTAAACGGAGAAGCTTCTCTGACGCTTTTTCACAGAGATTTTGAAACTGAAATCTCCCATGCCGTTTCCACCATAGGCAGCAATGGGCTTCCCCATAGAACTTGCCAACCTGAATTCCTACAGGCTAGATGTGAGAGGCACATTCTGCTGCTTCCTCCCTTAGAGTTAAACTTGCTTCTGAAAGCTCAACCTCCGGGGAGTTTGTTTGGCAGAGATATAGAACACACTTTTCCAAGCCTGTTGGAAGGCATTTGCAGTTTCATTTCGCGTCTAATTTCCCAAACCAAACTGCTTGCAGCTCTAACTCCCTTCTAACTACCACTTCTTCGGTTCAGTGAGATATGCTGGATTCTAAACGGAGAAGCTTCTCTGACGCTTTTTCACAGAGATTTTGAAACTGAAATTTCCAAACCCGTTTCCAACGAAGGCGCCAATGGGCTTCCCCATAGAACTTGCCAACCTGAATTCCTACAGGCTAGATGTGAGAGGCACATTCTGCTGCTTCCTCCCTTAGAGTTAAACTAGCTTCTGAAAGCTCAACCTCCGGGGAGTTTGTTTGGCAGAGATATAGAACACACTTTTCCAAGCCTGTTGGAAGGCCTTTGCAGTTTCATTTCGCGTCTAATTTCCCAAACCAAACTGCTTGCAGCTCTAACTCCCTTCTAACTACCACTTCTTAGGTTCAGTGAGATATGCTGGATTCTAAACGGAGAAGCTTCTCTGATGCTTTTTCACAGAGATTTTGAAACTGAAATCTCCCATGCCGTTTCCACCATAGGCAGCAATGGGCTTCCCCATAGAACTTGCCAACCTGAATTCCTACAGGCTAGATGTGAGAGGCACATTCTGCTGCTTCCTCCCTTAGAGTTAAACTTGCTTCTGAAAGCTCAACCTCCGGGGAGTTTGTTTGGCAGAGATATAGAACACACTTTTCCAAGCCTGTTGGAAGGCCTTTGCAGTTTCATTTCGCGTCTAATTTCCCAAACCAAACTGCTTGCAGCTCTAACTCCCTTCTAACTACCACTTCTTCGGTTCAGTGAGATATGCTGGATTCTAAACGGAGAAGATTCTCTGACGCTTTTTCACAGAGATTTTGAAACTGAAATCTCCCATGCCGTTTCCACCATAGGCAGCAATGGGCTTCCCCATAGAACTTGCCAACCTGAATTCCTACAGGCTAGATGTGAGAGGCACATTCTGCTGCTTCCTCCCTTAGAGTTAAACTTGCTTCTGAAAGCTCAACCTCCGGGGAGTTTGTTTGGCAGAGATATAGAACACACTTTTCCAAGCCTGTTGGAAGGCATTTGCAGTTTCATTTCGCGTCTAATTTCCCAAACCAAACTGCTTGCAGCTCTAACTGCCTTCTAACTACCACTTCTTCGGTTTAGTGAGATACGCTGGATTCTAAACGGAGAAGCTTCTCTGACGCTTTTTCACAGAGATTTTGAAACTGAAATTTCCAAACCCGTTTCCAACGAAGGCGCCAATGGGCTTCCCCATAGAACTTGCCAACCTGAATTCCTACAGGCTAGATGTGAGAGGCACATTCTGCTGCTTCCTCCCTTAGAGTTAAACTAGCTTCTGAAAGCTCAACCTCCGGGGAGTTTGTTTGGCAGAGATATAGAACACACTTTTCCAAGCCTGTTGGAAGGCATTTGCAGTTTCATTTCGCGTCTAATTTCCCAAACCAAACTGCTTGCAGCTCTAACTGCCTTCTAACTACCACTTCTTCGGTTCAGTGAGATATGCTGGATTCTAAACGGAGAAGCTTCTCTGACGCTTTTTCACAGAGATTTTGAAACTGAAATCTCCCATGCCGTTTCCACCATAGGCAGCAATGGGCTTCCCCATAGAACTTGCCAACCTGAATTCCTACAGGCTAGATGTGAGAGGCACATTCTGCTGCTTCCTCCCTAAGAGTTAAGCTTGCTTCTGAAAGCTCAACCTCCGGGGAGTCTGTTTGGCAGAGATATAGAACACACTTTTCCAAGCCTGTTGGAAGGCCTTTGCAGTGTCATTTCGCATCTAATTTCCCAAACCAAACTGTTTGCAGCTCTAACTCCCTTGTAACTACCACTTCTTCGGTTCAGTGAGATATGCTGGATTCTAAACGGAGAAGCTTCTCTGACGCTTTTTCACAGAGATTTTGAAACTGAAATCTCCCATGCCGTTTCCACCATAGGCAGCAATGGGCTTCCCCATAGAACTTGCCAACCTGAATTCCTACAGGCTAGATGTGAGAGGCACATTCTGCTGCTTCCTCCCTTAGAGTTAAACTAGCTTCTGAAAGCTCAACCTCCGGGGAGTTTGTTTGGCAGAGATATAGAACACACTTTTCCAAGCCTGTTGGAAGGCATTTGCAGTTTCATTTCGCGTCTAATTTCCCAAACCAAACTGCTTGCAGCTCTAACTCCCTTCTAACTACCACTTCTTCGGTTCAGTGAGATATGCTGGATTCTAAACGGAGAAGCTTCTCTGACGCTTTTTCACAGAGATTTTGAAACTGAAATCTCCCATGCCGTTTCCACCATAGGCAGCAATGGGCTTCCCCATAGAACTTGCCAACCTGAATTCCTACAGGCTAGATGTGAGAGGCACATTCTGCTGCTTCCTCCCTTAGAGTTAAACTTGCTTCTGAAAGCTCAACCTCCGGGGAGTTTGTTTGGCAGAGATATAGAACACACTTTTCCAAGCCTGTTGGAAGGCATTTGCAGTTTCATTTCGCGTCTAATTTCCCAAACCAAACTGCTTGCAGCTCTAACTCCCTTCTAACTACCACTTCTTCGGTTCAGTGAGATATGCTGGATTCTAAACGGAGAAGCTTCTCTGACGCTTTTTCACAGAGATTTTGAAACTGAAATCTCCCATGCAGTTTCCACCATAGGCAGCAATGGGCTTCCCCATAGAACTTGCCAACCTGAATTCCTACAGGCTAGATGTGAGAGGCACATTCTGCTGCTTCCTCCCTAAGAGTTAAGCTTGCTTCTGAAAGCTCAACCTCCGGGGAGTTTGTTTGGCAGAGATATAGAACACACTTTTCCAAGCCTGTTGGAAGGCCTTTGCAGTGTCATTTCGCATCTAATTTCCCAAACCAAACTGCTTGCAGCTCTAACTGCCTTCTAACTACCACTTCTTCGGTTCAGTGAGATATGCTGGATTCTAAACGGAGAAGCTTCTCTGATGCTTTTTCACAGAGATTTTGAAACTGAAATCTCCCATGCCGTTTCCACCATAGGCAGCAATGGGCTTCCCCATAGAACTTGCCAACCTGAATTCCTACAGGCTAGATGTGAGAGGCACATTCTGCTGCTTCCTCCGTTAGAGTTAAACTAGCTTCTGAAAGCTCAACCTCCGGGGAGTTTGTTTGGCAGAGATATAGAACACACTTTTCCAAGCCTGTTGGAAGGCCTTTGCAGTTTCATTTCGCGTCTAATTTCCCAAACCAAACTGCTTGCAGCTCTAACTCCCTTCTAACTACCACTTCTTCGGTTCAGTGAGATATGCTGGATTCTAAACGGAGAAGATTCTCTGACGCTTTTTCACAGAGATTTTGAAACTGAAATCTCCCATGCCGTTTCCACCATAGGCAGCAATGGGCTTCCCCATAGAACTTGCCAACCTGAATTCCTACAGGCTAGATGTGAGAGGCACATTCTGCTGCTTCCTCCCTTAGAGTTAAACTTGCTTCTGAAAGCTCAACCTCCGGGGAGTTTGTTTGGCAGAGATATAGAACACACTTTTCCAAGCCTGTTGGAAGGCATTTGCAGTTTCATTTCGCGTCTAATTTCCCAAACCAAACTGCTTGCAGCTCTAACTGCCTTCTAACTACCACTTCTTCGGTTCAGTGAGATATGCTGGATTCTAAACGGAGAAGCTTCTCTGACGCTTTTTCACAGAGATTTTGAAACTGAAATTTCCAAACCCGTTTCCAACGAAGGCGCCAATGGGCTTCCCCATAGAACTTGCCAACCTGAATTCCTACAGGCTAGATGTGAGAGGCACATTCTGCTGCTTCCTCCCTTAGAGTTAAACTAGCTTCTGAAAGCTCAACCTCCGGGGAGTTTGTTTGGCAGAGATATAGAACACACTTTTCCAAGCCTGTTGGAAGGCATTTGCAGTTTCATTTCGCGTCTAATTTCCCAAACCAAACTGCTTGCAGCTCTAACTGCCTTCTAACTACCACTTCTTCGGTTCAGTGAGATATGCTGGATTCTAAACGGAGAAGCTTCTCTGACGCTTTTTCACAGAGATTTTGAAACTGAAATCTCCCATGCTGTTTCCACCATAGCCAGCAATGGACTTCCCCATAGAACTTGCCAACCTGAATTCCTACAGGCTAGATGTGAGAGGCACATTCTGCTGCTTCCTCCCTTAGAGTTAAACTAGCTTCTGAAAGCTCAACCTCCAGGGAGTCTGTTTGGCAGAGATATAGAACACACTTTTCCAAGCCTGTTGGAAGGCATTTGCAGTTTCATTTCGCGTCTAATTTCCCAAACCAAACTGCTTGCAGCTCTAACTGCCTTCTAACTACCACTTCTTCGGTTCAGTGAGATATGCTGGATTCTAAACGGAGAAGCTTCTCTGACGCTTTTTCACAGAGATTTTGAAACTGAAATCTCCCATGCCGTTTCCACCATAGGCAGCAATGGGCTTCCCCATAGAACTTGCCAACCTGAATTCCTACAGGCTAGATGTGAGAGGCACATTCTGCTGCTTCCTCCCTAAGAGTTAAGCTTGCTTCTGAAAGCTCAACCTCCGGGGAGTCTGTTTGGCAGAGATATAGAACACACTTTTCCAAGCCTGTTGGAAGGCCTTTGCAGTGTCATTTCGCATCTAATTTCCCAAACCAAACTGTTTGCAGCTCTAACTCCCTTGTAACTACCACTTCTTCGGTTCAGTGAGATATGCTGGATTCTAAACGGAGAAGCTTCTCTGACGCTTTTTCACAGAGATTTTGAAACTGAAATCTCCCATGCCGTTTCCACCATAGGCAGCAATGGGCTTCCCCATAGAACTTGCCAACCTGAATTCCTACAGGCTAGATGTGAGAGGCACATTCTGCTGCTTCCTCCCTTAGAGTTAAACTAGCTTCTGAAAGCTCAACCTCCGGGGAGTTTGTTTGGCAGAGATATAGAACACACTTTTCCAAGCCTGTTGGAAGGCATTTGCAGTTTCATTTCGCGTCTAATTTCCCAAACCAAACTGCTTGCAGCTCTAACTCCCTTCTAACTACCACTTCTTCGGTTCAGTGAGATATGCTGGATTCTAAACGGAGAAGCTTCTCTGACGCTTTTTCACAGAGATTTTGAAACTGAAATCTCCCATGCCGTTTCCACCATAGGCAGCAATGGGCTTCCCCATAGAACTTGCCAACCTGAATTCCTACAGGCTAGATGTGAGAGGCACATTCTGCTGCTTCCTCCCTTAGAGTTAAACTTGCTTCTGAAAGCTCAACCTCCGGGGAGTTTGTTTGGCAGAGATATAGAACACACTTTTCCAAGCCTGTTGGAAGGCATTTGCAGTTTCATTTCGCGTCTAATTTCCCAAACCAAACTGCTTGCAGCTCTAACTCCCTTCTAACTACCACTTCTTCGGTTCAGTGGATATGCTGGATTCTAAACGGAGAAGCTTCTCTGACGCTTTTTCACAGAGATTTTGAAACTGAAATTTCCAAACCCGTTACCAACGAAGGCGCCAATGGGCTTCCCCATAGAACTTGCCAACCTGAATTCCTACAGGCTAGATGTGAGAGGCACTTTCTGCTGCTTCCTCCCTTAGAGTTAAACTAGCTTCTGAAAGCTCAACCTCCGGGGAGTTTGTTTGGCAGAGATATAGAACACACTTTTCCAAGCCTGTTGGAAGGCATTTGCAGTTTCATTTCGCGTCTAATTTCCCAAACCAAACTGCTTGCAGCTCTAACTGCCTTCTAACTACCACTTCTTCGGTTCAGTGAGATATGCTGGATTCTAAACGGAGAAGCTTCTCTGACGCTTTTTCACAGAGATTTTGAAACTGAAATCTCCCATGCTGTTTCCACCATAGCCAGCAATGGGCTTAGACATAGAACTTGCCAACCTGAATTCCTACAGGCTAGATGTGAGAGGCACATTCTGCTGCTTCCTCCCTTAGAGTTAAACTAGCTTCTGAAAGCTCAACCTCCAGGGAGTCTGTTTGGCAGAGATATAGAACACACTTTTCCAAGCCTGTTGGAAGGCATTTGCAGTTTCATTTCGCGTCTAATTTCCCAAACCAAACTGCTTGCAGCTCTAACTGCCTTCTAACTACCACTTCTTCGGTTCAGTGAGATATGCTGGATTCTAAACGGAGAAGCTTCTCTGACGCTTTTTCACAGAGATTTTGAAACTGAAATCTCCCATGCCGTTTCCACCATAGGCAGCAATGGGCTTCCCCATAGAACTTGCCAACCTGAATTCCTACAGGCTAGATGTGAGAGGCACATTCTGCTGCTTCCTCCCTTAGAGTTAAACTTGCTTCTGAAAGCTCAACCTCCGGGGAGTTTGTTTGGCAGAGATATAGAACACACTTTTCCAAGCCTGTTGGAAGGCATTTGCAGTTTCATTTCGCGTCTAATTTCCCAAACCAAACTGCTTGCAGCTCTAACTCCCTTCTAACTACCACTTCTTCGGTTCAGTGAGATATGCTGGATTCTAAACGGAGAAGCTTCTCTGACGCTTTTTCACAGAGATTTTGAAACTGAAATTTCCAAACCCGTTTCCAACGAAGGCGCCAATGGGCTTCCCCATAGAACTTGCCAACCTGAATTCCTACAGGCTAGATGTGAGAGGCACATTCTGCTGCTTCCTCCCTTAGAGTTAAACTAGCTTCTGAAAGCTCAACCTCCGGGGAGTTTGTTTGGCAGAGATATAGAACACACTTTTCCAAGCCTGTTGGAAGGCATTTGCAGTTTCATTTCGCGTCTAATTTCCCAAACCAAACTGCTTGCAGCTCTAACTCCCTTCTAACTACCACTTCTTCGGTTCAGTGAGATATGCTGGATTCTAAACGGAGAAGCTTCTCTGACGCTTTTTCACAGAGATTTTGAAACTGAAATCTCCCATGCCGTTTCCACCATAGGCAGCAATGGGCTTCCCCATAGAACTTGCCAACCTGAATTCCTACAGGCTAGATGTGAGAGGCACATTCTGCTGCTTCCTCCCTAAGAGTTAAGCTTGCTTCTGAAAGCTCAACCTCCGGGGAGTTTGTTTGGCAGAGATATAGAACACACTTTTCCAAGCCTGTTGGAAGGCCTTTGCAGTGTCATTTCGCATCTAATTTCCCAAACCAAACTGCTTGCAGCTCTAACTCCCTTCTAACTACCACTTCTTCGGTTCAGTGAGATATGCTGGATTCTAAACGGAGAAGCTTCTCTGATGCTTTTTCACAGAGATTTTGAAACTGAAATCTCCCATGCCGTTTCCACCATAGGCAGCAATGGGCTTCCCCATAGAACTTGCCAACCTGAATTCCTACAGGCTAGATGTGAGAGGCACATTCTGCTGCTTCCTCCCTTAGAGTTAAACTAGCTTCTGAAAGCTCAACCTCCGGGGAGTTTGTTTGGCAGAGATATAGAACACACTTTTCCAAGCCTGTTGGAAGGCCTTTGCAGTTTCATTTCGCGTCTAATTTCCCAAACCAAACTGCTTGCAGCTCTAACTCCCTTCTAACTACCACTTCTTCGGTTCAGTGAGATATGCTGGATTCTAAACGGAGAAGATTCTCTGACGCTTTTTCACAGAGATTTTGAAACTGAAATCTCCCATGCCGTTTCCACCATAGGCAGCAATGGGCTTCCCCATAGAACTTGCCAACCTGAATTCCTACAGGCTAGATGTGAGAGGCACATTCTGCTGCTTCCTCCCTTAGAGTTAAACTTGCTTCTGAAAGCTCAACCTCCGGGGAGTTTGTTTGGCAGAGATATAGAACACACTTTTCCAAGCCTGTTGGAAGGCATTTGCAGTTTCATTTCGCGTCTAATTTCCCAAACCAAACTGCTTGCAGCTCTAACTGCCTTCTAACTACCACTTCTTCGGTTCAGTGAGATACGCTGGATTCTAAACGGAGAAGCTTCTCTGACGCTTTTTCACAGAGATTTTGAAACTGAAATTTCCAAACCCGTTTCCAACGAAGGCGCCAATGGGCTTCCCCATAGAACTTGCCAACCTGAATTCCTACAGGCTAGATGTGAGAGGCACATTCTGCTGCTTCCTCCCTTAGAGTTAAACTAGCTTCTGAAAGCTCAACCTCCGGGGAGTTTGTTTGGCAGAGATATAGAACACACTTTTCCAAGCCTGTTGGAAGGCATTTGCAGTTTCATTTCGCGTCTAATTTCCCAAACCAAACTGCTTGCAGCTCTAACTGCCTTCTAACTACCACTTCTTCGGTTCAGTGAGATATGCTGGATTCTAAACGGAGAAGCTTCTCTGACGCTTTTTCACAGAGATTTTGAAACTGAAATCTCCCATGCTGTTTCCACCATAGCCAGCAATGGGCTTCCCCATAGAACTTGCCAACCTGAATTCCTACAGGCTAGATGTGAGAGGCACATTCTGCTGCTTCCTCCCTTAGAGTTAAACTAGCTTCTGAAAGCTCAACCTCCAGGGAGTCTGTTTGGCAGAGATATAGAACACACTTTTCCAAGCCTGTTGGGAGGCATTTGCAGTTTCATTTCGCGTCTAATTTCCCAAACCAAACTGCTTGCAGCTCTAACTGCCTTCTAACTACCACTTCTTCGGTTCAGTGAGATATGCTGGATTCTAAACGGAGAAGCTTCTCTGACGCTTTTTCACAGAGATTTTGAAACTGAAATCTCCCATGCCGTTTCCACCATAGGCAGCAATGGGCTTCCCCATAGAACTTGCCAACCTGAATTCCTACAGGCTAGATGTGAGAGGCACATTCTGCTGCTTCCTCCCTAAGAGTTAAGCTTGCTTCTGAAAGCTCAACCTCCGGGGAGTCTGTTTGGCAGAGATATAGAACACACTTTTCCAAGCCTGTTGGAAGGCCTTTGCAGTGTCATTTCGCATCTAATTTCCCAAACCAAACTGCTTGCAGCTCTAACTCCCTTCTAACTACCACTTCTTCGGTTCAGTGAGATATGCTGGATTCTAAACGGAGAAGCTTCTCTGACGCTTTTTCACAGAGATTTTGAAACTGAAATCTCCCATGCCGTTTCCACCATAGGCAGCAATGGGCTTCCCCATAGAACTTGCCAACCTGAATTCCTACAGGCTAGATGTGAGAGGCACATTCTGCTGCTTCCTCCCTTAGAGTTAAACTAGCTTCTGAAAGCTCAACCTCCGGGGAGTTTGTTTGGCAGAGATATAGAACACAGTTTTCCAAGGCTGTTGGAAGGCCTTTGCAGTTTCATTTCGCGTCTAATTTCCCAAACCAAACTGCTTGCAGCTCTAACTCCCTTCTAACTACCACTTCTTCGGTTCAGTGAGATATGCTGGATTCTAAACGGAGAAGCTTCTCTGACGCTTTTTCACAGAGATTTTGAAACTGAAATTTCCAAACCCGTTTCCAACGAAGGCGCCAATGGGCTTCCCCATAGAACTTGCCAACCTGAATTCCTACAGGCTAGATGTGAGAGGCACATTCTGCTGCTTCCTCCCTTAGAGTTAACCTAGCTTCTGAAAGCTCAACCTCCGGGGAGTTTGTTTGGCAGAGATATAGAACACACTTTTCCAAGCCTGTTGGAAGGCATTTGCAGTTTCATTTCGCGTCTAATTTCCCAAACCAAACTGCTTGCAGCTCTAACTGCCTTCTAACTACCACTTCTTCGGTTCAGTGAGATATGCTGGATTCTAAACGGAGAAGCTTCTCTGACGCTTTTTCACAGAGATTTTGAAACTGAAATCTCCCATGCTGTTTCCACCATAGCCAGCAATGGGCTTAGACATAGAACTTGCCAACCTGAATTCCTACAGGCTAGATGTGAGAGGCACATTCTGCTGCTTCCTCCCTTAGAGTTAAACTAGCTTCTGAAAGCTCAACCTCCGGGGAGTTTGTTTGGCAGAGATATAGAACACACTTTTCCAAGCCTGTTGGAAGGCATTTGCAGTGTCATTTCGCGTCTAATTTCCCAAACCAAACTGCTTGCAGCTCTAACTCCCTTCTAACTACCACTTCTTCGGTTCAGTGAGATATGCTGGATTCTAAACGGAGAAGCTTCTCTGACGCTTTTTCACAGAGATTTTGAAACTGAAATCTCCCATGCCGTTTCCACCATAGGCAGCAATGGGCTTCCCCATAGAACTTGCCAACCTGAATTCCTACAGGCTAGATGTGAGAGGCACATTCTGCTGCTTCCTCCCTTAGAGTTAAACTTGCTTCTGAAAGCTCAACCTCCGGGGAGTTTGTTTGGCAGAGATATAGAACACACTTTTCCAAGCCTGTTGGAAGGCATTTGCAGTTTCATTTCGCGTCTAATTTCCCAAACCAAACTGCTTGCAGCTCTAACTCCCTTCTAACTACCACTTCTTCGGTTCAGTGAGATATGCTGGATTCTAAACGGAGAAGCTTCTCTGACGCTTTTTCACAGAGATTTTGAAACTGAAATCTCCCATGCCGTTTCCACCATAGGCAGCAATGGGCTTCCCCATAGAACTTGCCAACCTGAATTCCTACAGGCTAGATGTGAGAGGCACATTCTGCTGCTTCCTCCCTTAGAGTTAAACTAGCTTCTGAAAGCTCAACCTCCGGGGAGTTTGTTTGGCAGAGATATAGAACACACTTTTCCAAGCCTGTTGGAAGGCCTTTGCAGTTTCATTTCGCGTCTAATTTCCCAAACCAAACTGCTTGCAGCTCTAACTCCCTTCTAACTACCACTTCTTCGGTTCAGTGAGATATGCTGGATTCTAAACGGAGAAGCTTCTCTGACGCTTTTTCACAGAGATTTTGAAACTGAAATTTCCAAACCCGTTTCCAACGAAGGCGCCAATGGGCTTCCCCATAGAACTTGCCAACCTGAATTCCTACAGGCTAGATGTGAGAGGCACATTCTGCTGCTTCCTCCCTTAGAGTTAAACTAGCTTCTGAAAGCTTAACCTCCGGGGAGTTTGTTTGGCAGAGATATAGAACACACTTTTCCAAGCCTGTTGGAAGGCATTTGCAGTTTCATTTCGCGTCTAATTTCCCAAACCAAACTGCTTGCAGCTCTAACTGCCTTCTAACTACCACTTCTTCGGTTCAGTGAGATATGCTGGATTCTAAACGGAGAAGCTTCTCTGACGCTTTTTCACAGAGATTTTGAAACTGAAATCTCCCATGCTGTTTCCACCATAGCCAGCAATGGGCTTAGACATAGAACTTGCCAACCTGAATTCCTACAGGCTAGATGTGAGAGGCACATTCTGCTGCTTCCTCCCTTAGAGTTAAACTAGCTTCTGAAAGCTCAACCTCCAGGGAGTCTGTTTGGCAGAGATATAGAACACACTTTTCCAAGCCTGTTGGAAGGCATTTGCAGTTTCATTTCGCGTCTAATTTCCCAAACCAAACTGCTTGCAGCTCTAACTGCCTTCTAACTACCACTTCTTCGGTTCAGTGAGATATGCTGGATTCTAAACGGAGAAGCTTCTCTGACGCTTTTTCACAGAGATTTTGAAACTGAAATCTCCCATGCCGTTTCCACCATAGGCAGCAATGGGCTTCCCCATAGAACTTGCCAACCTGAATTCCTACAGGCTAGATGTGAGAGGCACATTCTGCTGCTTCCTCCCTTAGAGTTAAACTAGCTTCTGAAAGCTCAACCTCCGGGGAGTTTGTTTGGCAGAGATATAGAACACACTTTTCCAAGCCTGTTGGAAGGCATTTGCAGTGTCATTTCGCGTCTAATTTCCCAAACCAAACTGCTTGCAGCTCTAACTCCCTTCTAACTACCACTTCTTCGGTTCAGTGAGATATGCTGGATTCTAAACGGAGAAGCTTCTCTGACGCTTTTTCACAGAGATTTTGAAACTGAAATCTCCCATGCCGTTTCCACCATAGGCAGCAATGGGCTTCCCCATAGAACTTGCCAACCTGAATTCCTACAGGCTAGATGTGAGAGGCACATTCTGCTGCTTCCTCCCTTAGAGTTAAACTTGCTTCTGAAAGCTCAACCTCCGGGGAGTTTGTTTGGCAGAGATATAGAACACACTTTTCCAAGCCTGTTGGAAGGCATTTGCAGTTTCATTTCGCGTCTAATTTCCCAAACCAAACTGCTTGCAGCTCTAACTCCCTTCTAACTACCACTTCTTCGGTTCAGTGAGATATGCTGGATTCTAAACGGAGAAGCTTCTCTGACGCTTTTTCACAGAGATTTTGAAACTGAAATTTCCAAACCCGTTTCCAACGAAGGCGCCAATGGGCTTCCCCATAGAACTTGCCAACCTGAATTCCTACAGGCTAGATGTGAGAGGCACATTCTGCTGCTTCCTCCCTTAGAGTTAAACTAGCTTCTGAAAGCTCAACCTCCGGGGAGTTTGTTTGGCAGAGATATAGAACACACTTTTCCAAGCCTGTTGGAAGGCCTTTGCAGTTTCATTTCGCGTCTAATTTCCCAAACCAAACTGCTTGCAGCTCTAACTCCCTTCTAACTACCACTTCTTAGGTTCAGTGAGATATGCTGGATTCTAAACGGAGAAGCTTCTCTGATGCTTTTTCACAGAGATTTTGAAACTGAAATCTCCCATGCCGTTTCCACCATAGGCAGCAATGGGCTTCCCCATAGAACTTGCCAACCTGAATTCCTACAGGCTAGATGTGAGAGGCACATTCTGCTGCTTCCTCCCTTAGAGTTAAACTTGCTTCTGAAAGCTCAACCTCCGGGGAGTTTGTTTGGCAGAGATATAGAACACACTTTTCCAAGCCTGTTGGAAGGCCTTTGCAGTTTCATTTCGCGTCTAATTTCCCAAACCAAACTGCTTGCAGCTCTAACTCCCTTCTAACTACCACTTCTTCGGTTCAGTGAGATATGCTGGATTCTAAACGGAGAAGATTCTCTGACGCTTTTTCACAGAGATTTTGAAACTGAAATCTCCCATGCCGTTTCCACCATAGGCAGCAATGGGCTTCCCCATAGAACTTGCCAACCTGAATTCCTACAGGCTAGATGTGAGAGGCACATTCTGCTGCTTCCTCCCTTAGAGTTAAACTTGCTTCTGAAAGCTCAACCTCCGGGGAGTTTGTTTGGCAGAGATATAGAACACACTTTTCCAAGCCTGTTGGAAGGCATTTGCAGTTTCATTTCGCGTCTAATTTCCCAAACCAAACTGCTTGCAGCTCTAACTGCCTTCTAACTACCACTTCTTCGGTTTAGTGAGATACGCTGGATTCTAAACGGAGAAGCTTCTCTGACGCTTTTTCACAGAGATTTTGAAACTGAAATTTCCAAACCCGTTTCCAACGAAGGCGCCAATGGGCTTCCCCATAGAACTTGCCAACCTGAATTCCTACAGGCTAGATGTGAGAGGCACATTCTGCTGCTTCCTCCCTTAGAGTTAAACTAGCTTCTGAAAGCTCAACCTCCGGGGAGTTTGTTTGGCAGAGATATAGAACACACTTTTCCAAGCCTGTTGGAAGGCATTTGCAGTTTCATTTCGCGTCTAATTTCCCAAACCAAACTGCTTGCAGCTCTAACTGCCTTCTAACTACCACTTCTTCGGTTCAGTGAGATATGCTGGATTCTAAACGGAGAAGCTTCTCTGACGCTTTTTCACAGAGATTTTGAAACTGAAATCTCCCATGCCGTTTCCACCATAGGCAGCAATGGGCTTCCCCATAGAACTTGCCAACCTGAATTCCTACAGGCTAGATGTGAGAGGCACATTCTGCTGCTTCCTCCCTAAGAGTTAAGCTTGCTTCTGAAAGCTCAACCTCCGGGGAGTCTGTTTGGCAGAGATATAGAACACACTTTTCCAAGCCTGTTGGAAGGCCTTTGCAGTGTCATTTCGCATCTAATTTCCCAAACCAAACTGTTTGCAGCTCTAACTCCCTTGTAACTACCACTTCTTCGGTTCAGTGAGATATGCTGGATTCTAAACGGAGAAGCTTCTCTGACGCTTTTTCACAGAGATTTTGAAACTGAAATCTCCCATGCCGTTTCCACCATAGGCAGCAATGGGCTTCCCCATAGAACTTGCCAACCTGAATTCCTACAGGCTAGATGTGAGAGGCACATTCTGCTGCTTCCTCCCTTAGAGTTAAACTAGCTTCTGAAAGCTCAACCTCCGGGGAGTTTGTTTGGCAGAGATATAGAACACACTTTTCCAAGCCTGTTGGAAGGCATTTGCAGTTTCATTTCGCGTCTAATTTCCCAAACCAAACTGCTTGCAGCTCTAACTCCCTTCTAACTACCACTTCTTCGGTTCAGTGAGATATGCTGGATTCTAAACGGAGAAGCTTCTCTGACGCTTTTTCACAGAGATTTTGAAACTGAAATCTCCCATGCCGTTTCCACCATAGGCAGCAATGGGCTTCCCCATAGAACTTGCCAACCTGAATTCCTACAGGCTAGATGTGAGAGGCACATTCTGCTGCTTCCTCCCTTAGAGTTAAACTTGCTTCTGAAAGCTCAACCTCCGGGGAGTTTGTTTGGCAGAGATATAGAACACACTTTTCCAAGCCTGTTGGAAGGCATTTGCAGTTTCATTTCGCGTCTAATTTCCCAAACCAAACTGCTTGCAGCTCTAACTCCCTTCTAACTACCACTTCTTCGGTTCAGTGAGATATGCTGGATTCTAAACGGAGAAGCTTCTCTGACGCTTTTTCACAGAGATTTTGAAACTGAAATCTCCCATGCAGTTTCCACGATAGGCAGCAATGGGCTTCCCCATAGAACTTGCCAACCTGAATTCCTACAGGCTAGATGTGAGAGGCACATTCTGCTGCTTCCTCCCTAAGAGTTAAGCTTGCTTCTGAAAGCTCAACCTCCGGGGAGTTTGTTTGGCAGAGATATAGAACACACTTTTCCAAGCCTGTTGGAAGGCCTTTGCAGTGTCATTTCGCATCTAATTTCCCAAACCAAACTGCTTGCAGCTCTAACTGCCTTCTAACTACCACTTCTTCGGTTCAGTGAGATATGCTGGATTCTAAACGGAGAAGCTTCTCTGATGCTTTTTCACAGAGATTTTGAAACTGAAATCTCCCATGCCGTTTCCACCATAGGCAGCAATGGGCTTCCCCATAGAACTTGCCAACCTGAATTCCTACAGGCTAGATGTGAGAGGCACATTCTGCTGCTTCCTCCGTTAGAGTTAAACTAGCTTCTGAAAGCTCAACCTCCGGGGAGTTTGTTTGGCAGAGATATAGAACACACTTTTCCAAGCCTGTTGGAAGGCCTTTGCAGTTTCATTTCGCGTCTAATTTCCCAAACCAAACTGCTTGCAGCTCTAACTCCCTTCTAACTACCACTTCTTCGGTTCAGTGAGATATGCTGGATTCTAAACGGAGAAGATTCTCTGACGCTTTTTCACAGAGATTTTGAAACTGAAATCTCCCATGCCGTTTCCACCATAGGCAGCAATGGGCTTCCCCATAGAACTTGCCAACCTGAATTCCTACAGGCTAGATGTGAGAGGCACATTCTGCTGCTTCCTCCCTTAGAGTTAAACTTGCTTCTGAAAGCTCAACCTCCGGGGAGTTTGTTTGGCAGAGATATAGAACACACTTTTCCAAGCCTGTTGGAAGGCATTTGCAGTTTCATTTCGCGTCTAATTTCCCAAACCAAACTGCTTGCAGCTCTAACTGCCTTCTAACTACCACTTCTTCGGTTCAGTGAGATATGCTGGATTCTAAACGGAGAAGCTTCTCTGACGCTTTTTCACAGAGATTTTGAAACTGAAATTTCCAAACCCGTTTCCAACGAAGGCGCCAATGGGCTTCCCCATAGAACTTGCCAACCTGAATTCCTACAGGCTAGATGTGAGAGGCACATTCTGCTGCTTCCTCCCTTAGAGTTAAACTAGCTTCTGAAAGCTCAACCTCCGGGGAGTTTGTTTGGCAGAGATATAGAACACACTTTTCCAAGCCTGTTGGAAGGCATTTGCAGTTTCATTTCGCGTCTAATTTCCCAAACCAAACTGCTTGCAGCTCTAACTGCCTTCTAACTACCACTTCTTCGGTTCAGTGAGATATGCTGGATTCTAAACGGAGAAGCTTCTCTGACGCTTTTTCACAGAGATTTTGAAACTGAAATCTCCCATGCTGTTTCCACCATAGCCAGCAATGGACTTCCCCATAGAACTTGCCAACCTGAATTCCTACAGGCTAGATGTGAGAGGCACATTCTGCTGCTTCCTCCCTTAGAGTTAAACTAGCTTCTGAAAGCTCAACCTCCAGGGAGTCTGTTTGGCAGAGATATAGAACACACTTTTCCAAGCCTGTTGGAAGGCATTTGCAGTTTCATTTCGCGTCTAATTTCCCAAACCAAACTGCTTGCAGCTCTAACTGCCTTCTAACTACCACTTCTTCGGTTCAGTGAGATATGCTGGATTCTAAACGGAGAAGCTTCTCTGACGCTTTTTCACAGAGATTTTGAAACTGAAATCTCCCATGCCGTTTCCACCATAGGCAGCAATGGGCTTCCCCATAGAACTTGCCAACCTGAATTCCTACAGGCTAGATGTGAGAGGCACATTCTGCTGCTTCCTCCCTAAGAGTTAAGCTTGCTTCTGAAAGCTCAACCTCCGGGGAGTCTGTTTGGCAGAGATATAGAACACACTTTTCCAAGCCTGTTGGAAGGCCTTTGCAGTGTCATTTCGCATCTAATTTCCCAAACCAAACTGTTTGCAGCTCTAACTCCCTTGTAACTACCACTTCTTCGGTTCAGTGAGATATGCTGGATTCTAAACGGAGAAGCTTCTCTGACGCTTTTTCACAGAGATTTTGAAACTGAAATCTCCCATGCCGTTTCCACCATAGGCAGCAATGGGCTTCCCCATAGAACTTGCCAACCTGAATTCCTACAGGCTAGATGTGAGAGGCACATTCTGCTGCTTCCTCCCTTAGAGTTAAACTAGCTTCTGAAAGCTCAACCTCCGGGGAGTTTGTTTGGCAGAGATATAGAACACACTTTTCCAAGCCTGTTGGAAGGCATTTGCAGTTTCATTTCGCGTCTAATTTCCCAAACCAAACTGCTTGCAGCTCTAACTCCCTTCTAACTACCACTTCTTCGGTTCAGTGAGATATGCTGGATTCTAAACGGAGAAGCTTCTCTGACGCTTTTTCACAGAGATTTTGAAACTGAAATCTCCCATGCCGTTTCCACCATAGGCAGCAATGGGCTTCCCCATAGAACTTGCCAACCTGAATTCCTACAGGCTAGATGTGAGAGGCACATTCTGCTGCTTCCTCCCTTAGAGTTAAACTTGCTTCTGAAAGCTCAACCTCCGGGGAGTTTGTTTGGCAGAGATATAGAACACACTTTTCCAAGCCTGTTGGAAGGCATTTGCAGTTTCATTTCGCGTCTAATTTCCCAAACCAAACTGCTTGCAGCTCTAACTCCCTTCTAACTACCACTTCTTCGGTTCAGTGGATATGCTGGATTCTAAACGGAGAAGCTTCTCTGACGCTTTTTCACAGAGATTTTGAAACTGAAATTTCCAAACCCGTTACCAACGAAGGCGCCAATGGGCTTCCCCATAGAACTTGCCAACCTGAATTCCTACAGGCTAGATGTGAGAGGCACTTTCTGCTGCTTCCTCCCTTAGAGTTAAACTAGCTTCTGAAAGCTCAACCTCCGGGGAGTTTGTTTGGCAGAGATATAGAACACACTTTTCCAAGCCTGTTGGAAGGCATTTGCAGTTTCATTTCGCGTCTAATTTCCCAAACCAAACTGCTTGCAGCTCTAACTGCCTTCTAACTACCACTTCTTCGGTTCAGTGAGATATGCTGGATTCTAAACGGAGAAGCTTCTCTGACGCTTTTTCACAGAGATTTTGAAACTGAAATCTCCCATGCTGTTTCCACCATAGCCAGCAATGGGCTTAGACATAGAACTTGCCAACCTGAATTCCTACAGGCTAGATGTGAGAGGCACATTCTGCTGCTTCCTCCCTTAGAGTTAAACTAGCTTCTGAAAGCTCAACCTCCAGGGAGTCTGTTTGGCAGAGATATAGAACACACTTTTCCAAGCCTGTTGGAAGGCATTTGCAGTTTCATTTCGCGTCTAATTTCCCAAACCAAACTGCTTGCAGCTCTAACTGCCTTCTAACTACCACTTCTTCGGTTCAGTGAGATATGCTGGATTCTAAACGGAGAAGCTTCTCTGACGCTTTTTCACAGAGATTTTGAAACTGAAATCTCCCATGCCGTTTCCACCATAGGCAGCAATGGGCTTCCCCATAGAACTTGCCAACCTGAATTCCTACAGGCTAGATGTGAGAGGCACATTCTGCTGCTTCCTCCCTTAGAGTTAAACTAGCTTCTGAAAGCTCAACCTCCGGGGAGTTTGTTTGGCAGAGATATAGAACACACTTTTCCAAGCCTGTTGGAAGGCATTTGCAGTGTCATTTCGCGTCTAATTTCCCAAACCAAACTGCTTGCAGCTCTAACTCCCTTCTAACTACCACTTCTTCGGTTCAGTGAGATATGCTGGATTCTAAACGGAGAAGCTTCTCTGACGCTTTTTCACAGAGATTTTGAAACTGAAATCTCCCATGCCGTTTCCACCATAGGCAGCAATGGGCTTCCCCATAGAACTTGCCAACCTGAATTCCTACAGGCTAGATGTGAGAGGCACATTCTGCTGCTTCCTCCCTTAGAGTTAAACTTGCTTCTGAAAGCTCAACCTCCGGGGAGTTTGTTTGGCAGAGATATAGAACACACTTTTCCAAGCCTGTTGGAAGGCATTTGCAGTTTCATTTCGCGTCTAATTTCCCAAACCAAACTGCTTGCAGCTCTAACTCCCTTCTAACTACCACTTCTTCGGTTCAGTGAGATATGCTGGATTCTAAACGGAGAAGCTTCTCTGACGCTTTTTCACAGAGATTTTGAAACTGAAATTTCCAAACCCGTTTCCAACGAAGGCGCCAATGGGCTTCCCCATAGAACTTGCCAACCTGAATTCCTACAGGCTAGATGTGAGAGGCACATTCTGCTGCTTCCTCCCTTAGAGTTAAACTAGCTTCTGAAAGCTCAACCTCCGGGGAGTTTGTTTGGCAGAGATATAGAACACACTTTTCCAAGCCTGTTGGAAGGCATTTGCAGTGTCATTTCGCGTCTAATTTCCCAAACCAAACTGCTTGCAGCTCTAACTCCCTTCTAACTACCACTTCTTCGGTTCAGTGAGATATGCTGGATTCTAAACGGAGAAGCTTCTCTGACGCTTTTTCACAGAGATTTTGAAACTGAAATCTCCCATGCCGTTTCCACCATAGGCAGCAATGGGCTTCCCCATAGAACTTGCCAACCTGAATTCCTACAGGCTAGATGTGAGAGGCACATTCTGCTGCTTCCTCCCTTAGAGTTAAACTTGCTTCTGAAAGCTCAACCTCCGGGGAGTTTGTTTGGCAGAGATATAGAACACACTTTTCCAAGCCTGTTGGAAGGCATTTGCAGTTTCATTTCGCGTCTGATTTCCCAAACCAAACTGCTTGCAGCTCTAACTCCCTTCTAACTACCACTTCTTCGGTTCAGTGAGATATGCTGGATTCTAAACGGAGAAGCTTCTCTGACGCTTTTTCACAGAGATTTTGAAACTGAAATTTCCAAACCCGTTTCCAACGAAGGCGCCAATGGGCTTCCCCATAGAACTTGCCAACCTGAATTCCTACAGGCTAGATGTGAGAGGCACATTCTGCTGCTTCCTCCCTTAGAGTTAAACTAGCTTCTGAAAGCTCAACCTCCGGGGAGTTTGTTTGGCAGAGATATAGAACACACTTTTCCAAGCCTGTTGGAAGGCATTTGCAGTTTCATTTCGCGTCTAATTTCCCAAACCAAACTGCTTGCAGCTCTAACTGCCTTCTAACTACCACTTCTTCGGTTCAGTGAGATATGCTGGATTCTAAACGGAGAAGCTTCTCTGACGCTTTTTCACAGAGATTTTGAAACTGAAATCTCCCATGCTGTTTCCACCATAGCCAGCAATGGGCTTAGACAAAGAACTTGCCAACCTGAATTCCTACAGGCTAGATGTGAGAGGCACATTCTGCTGCTTCCTCCCTTAGAGTTAAACTAGCTTCTGAAAGCTCAACCTCCAGGGAGTCTGTTTGGCAGAGATATAGAACACACTTTTCCAAGCCTGTTGGAAGGCATTTGCAGTTTCATTTCGCGTCTAATTTCCCAAACCAAACTGCTTGCAGCTCTAACTGCCTTCTAACTACCACTTCTTCGGTTCAGTGAGATATGCTGGATTCTAAACGGAGAAGCTTCTCTGACGCTTTTTCACAGAGATTTTGAAACTGAAATCTCCCATGCCGTTTCCACCATAGGCAGCAATGGGCTTCCCTATAGAACTTGCCAACCTGAATTCCTACAGGCTAGATGTGAGAGGCACATTCTGCTGCTTCCTCCCTTAGAGTTAAACTTGCTTCTGAAAGCTCAACCTCCGGGGAGTTTGTTTGGCAGAGATATAGAACACACTTTTCCAAGCCTGTTGGAAGGCATTTGCAGTTTCATTTCGCGTCTAATTTCCCAAACCAAACTGCTTGCAGCTCTAACTCCCTTCTAACTACCACTTCTTCGGTTCAGTGAGATATGCTGGATTCTAAACGGAGAAGCTTCTCTGACGCTTTTTCACAGAGATTTTGAACTGAAATTTCCAAACCCGTTTCCAACGAAGGCGCCAATGGGCTTCCCCATAGAACTTGCCAACCTGAATTCCTACAGGCTAGATGTGAGAGGCACATTCTGCTGCTTCCTCCCTTAGAGTTAAACTAGCTTCTGAAAGCTCAACCTCCGGGGAGTTTGTTTGGCAGAGATATAGAACACACTTTTCCAAGCCTGTTGGAAGGCATTTGCAGTTTCATTTCGCGTCTAATTTCCCAAACCAAACTGCTTGCAGCTCTAACTCCCTTCTAACTACCACTTCTTCGGTTCAGTGAGATATGCTGGATTCTAAACGGAGAAGCTTCTCTGACGCTTTTTCACAGAGATTTTGAAACTGAAATCTCCCATGCCGTTTCCACCATAGGCAGCAATGGGCTTCCCCATAGAACTTGCCAACCTGAATTCCTACAGGCTAGATGTGAGAGGCACATTCTGCTGCTTCCTCCCTAAGAGTTAAGCTTGCTTCTGAAAGCTCAACCTCCGGGGAGTCTGTTTGGCAGAGATATAGAACACACTTTTCCAAGCCTGTTGGAAGGCCTTTGCAGTGTCATTTCGCATCTAATTTCCCAAACCAAACTGCTTGCAGCTCTAACTCCCTTCTAACTACCACTTCTTCGGTTCAGTGAGATATGCTGGATTCTAAACGGAGAAGCTTCTCTGACGCTTTTTCACAGAGATTTTGAAACTGAAATCTCCCATGCCGTTTCCACCATAGGCAGCAATGGGCTTCCCCATAGAACTTGCCAACCTGAATTCCTACAGGCTAGATGTGAGAGGCACATTCTGCTGCTTCCTCCCTTAGAGTTAAACTAGCTTCTGAAAGCTCAACCTCCGGGGAGTTTGTTTGGCAGAGATATAGAACACACTTTTCCAAGCCTGTTGGAAGGCCTTTGCAGTTTCATTTCGCGTCTAATTTCCCAAACCAAACTGCTTGCAGCTCTAACTCCCTTCTAACTACCACTTCTTCGGTTCAGTGAGATATGCTGGATTCTAAACGGAGAAGATTCTCTGACGCTTTTTCACAGAGATTTTGAAACTGAAATCTCCCATGCCGTTTCCACCATAGGCAGCAATGGGCTTCCCCATAGAACTTGCCAACCTGAATTCCTACAGGCTAGATGTGAGAGGCACATTCTGCTGCTTCCTCCCTTAGAGTTAAACTTGCTTCTGAAAGCTCAACCTCCGGGGAGTTTGTTTGGCAGAGATATAGAACACACTTTTCCAAGCCTGTTGGAAGGCATTTGCAGTTTCATTTCGCGTCTAATTTCCCAAACCAAACTGCTTGCAGCTCTAACTGCCTTCTAACTACCACTTCTTCGGTTCAGTGAGATACGCTGGATTCTAAACGGAGAAGCTTCTCTGACGCTTTTTCACAGAGATTTTGAAACTGAAATTTCCAAACCCGTTTCCAACGAAGGCGCCAATGGGCTTCCCCATAGAACTTGCCAACCTGAATTCCTACAGGCTAGATGTGAGAGGCACATTCTGCTGCTTCCTCCCTTAGAGTTAAACTAGCTTCTGAAAGCTCAACCTCCGGGGAGTTTGTTTGGCAGAGATATAGAACACACTTTTCCAAGCCTGTTGGAAGGCATTTGCAGTTTCATTTCGCGTCTAATTTCCCAAACCAAACTGCTTGCAGCTCTAACTGCCTTCTAACTACCACTTCTTCGGTTCAGTGAGATATGCTGGATTCTAAACGGAGAAGCTTCTCTGACGCTTTTTCACAGAGATTTTGAAACTGAAATCTCCCATGCTGTTTCCACCATAGCCAGCAATGGGCTTCCCCATAGAACTTGCCAACCTGAATTCCTACAGGCTAGATGTGAGAGGCACATTCTGCTGCTTCCTCCCTTAGAGTTAAACTAGCTTCTGAAAGCTCAACCTCCAGGGAGTCTGTTTGGCAGAGATATAGAACACACTTTTCCAAGCCTGTTGGAAGGCATTTGCAGTTTCATTTCGCGTCTAATTTCCCAAACCAAACTGCTTGCAGCTCTAACTGCCTTCTAACTACCACTTCTTCGGTTCAGTGAGATATGCTGGATTCTAAACGGAGAAGCTTCTCTGACGCTTTTTCACAGAGATTTTGAAACTGAAATTTCCAAACCCGTTTCCAACGAAGGCGCCAATGGGCTTCCCCATAGAACTTGCCAACCTGAATTCCTACAGGCTAGATGTGAGAGGCACATTCTGCTGCTTCCTCCCTTAGAGTTAAACTAGCTTCTGAAAGCTCAACCTCCGGGGAGTTTCTTTGGCAGAGATATAGAACACACTTTTCCAAGCCTGTTGGAAGGCCTTTGCAGTGTCATTTCGCATCTAATTTCCCAAACCAAACTGCTTGCAGCTCTAACTCCCTTCTAACTACCACTTCTTCGGTTCAGTGAGATATGCTGGATTCTAAACGGAGAAGCTTCTCTGACGCTTTTTCACAGAGATTTTGAAACTGAAATCTCCCATGCCGTTTCCACCATAGGCAGCAATGGGCTTCCCCATAGAACTTGCCAACCTGAATTCCTACAGGCTAGATGTGAGAGGCACATTCTGCTGCTTCCTCCCTTAGAGTTAAACTAGCTTCTGAAAGCTCAACCTCCGGGGAGTTTGTTTGGCAGAGATATAGAACACACTTTTCCAAGCCTGTTGGAAGGCATTTGCAGTTTCATTTCGCGTCTAATTTCCCAAACCAAACTGCTTGCAGCTCTAACTGCCTTCTAACTACCACTTCTTCGGTTCAGTGAGATATGCTGGATTCTAAACGGAGAAGCTTCTCTGACGCTTTTTCACAGAGATTTTGAAACTGAAATCTCCCATGCTGTTTCCACCATAGCCAGCAATGGGCTTAGACATAGAACTTGCCAACCTGAATTCCTACAGGCTAGATGTGAGAGGCACATTCTGCTGCTTCCTCCCTTAGAGTTAAACTAGCTTCTGAAAGCTCAACCTCCAGGGAGTCTGTTTGGCAGAGATATAGAACACACTTTTCCAAGCCTGTTGGAAGGCATTTGCAGTTTCATTTCGCGTCTAATTTCCCAAACCAAACTGCATGCAGCTCTAACTGCCTTCTAACTACCACTTCTTCGGTTCAGTGAGATATGCTGGATTCTAAACGGAGAAGCTTCTCTGACGCTTTTTCACAGAGATTTTGAAACTGAAATCTCCCATGCCGTTTCCACCATAGGCAGCAATGGGCTTCCCCATAGAACTTGCCAACCTGAATTCCTACAGGCTAGATGTGAGAGGCACATTCTGCTGCTTCCTCCCTTAGAGTTAAACTAGCTTCTGAAAGCTCAACCTCCGGGGAGTTTGTTTGGCAGAGATATAGAACACACTTTTCCAAGCCTGTTGGAAGGCATTTGCAGTGTCATTTCGCGTCTAATTTCCCAAACCAAACTGCTTGCAGCTCTAACTCCCTTCTAACTACCACTTCTTCGGTTCAGTGAGATATGCTGGATTCTAAACGGAGAAGCTTCTCTGACGCTTTTTCACAGAGATTTTGAAACTGAAATCTCCCATGCCGTTTCCACCATAGGCAGCAATGGGCTTCCCCATAGAACTTGCCAACCTGAATTCCTACAGGCTAGATGTGAGAGGCACATTCTGCTGCTTCCTCCCTTAGAGTTAAACTTGCTTCTGAAAGCTCAACCTCCGGGGAGTTTGTTTGGCAGAGATATAGAACACACTTTTCCAAGCCTGTTGGAAGGCATTTGCAGTTTCATTTCGCGTCTAATTTCCCAAACCAAACTGCTTGCAGCTCTAACTCCCTTCTAACTACCACTTCTTCGGTTCAGTGAGATATGCTGGATTCTAAACGGAGAAGCTTCTCTGACGCTTTTTCACAGAGATTTTGAAACTGAAATTTCCAAACCCGTTTCCAACGAAGGCGCCAATGGGCTTCCCCATAGAACTTGCCAACCTGAATTCCTACAGGCTAGATGTGAGAGGCACATTCTGCTGCTTCCTCCCTTAGAGTTAAACTAGCTTCTGAAAGCTCAACCTCCGGGGAGTTTGTTTGGCAGAGATATAGAACACAGTTTTCCAAGGCTGTTGGAAGGCCTTTGCAGTTTCATTTCGCGTCTAATTTCCCAAACCAAACTGCTTGCAGCTCTAACTCCCTTCTAACTACCACTTCTTCGGTTCAGTGAGATATGCTGGATTCTAAACGGAGAAGCTTCTCTGACGCTTTTTCACAGAGATTTTGAAACTGAAATTTCCAAACCCGTTTCCAACGAAGGCGCCAATGGGCTTCCCCATAGAACTTGCCAACCTGAATTCCTACAGGCTAGATGTGAGAGGCACATTCTGCTGCTTCCTCCCTTAGAGTTAAACTAGCTTCTGAAAGCTCAACCTCCGGGGAGTTTCTTTGGCAGAGATATAGAACACACTTTTCCAAGCCTGTTGGAAGGCCTTTGCAGTGTCATTTCGCATCTAATTTCCCAAACCAAACTGCTTGCAGCTCTAACTCCCTTCTAACTACCACTTCTTCGGTTCAGTGAGATATGCTGGATTCTAAACGGAGAAGCTTCTCTGACGCTTTTTCACAGAGATTTTGAAACTGAAATCTCCCATGCCGTTTCCACCATAGGCAGCAATGGGCTTCCCCATAGAACTTGCCAACCTGAATTCCTACAGGCTAGATGTGAGAGGCACATTCTGCTGCTTCCTCCCTTAGAGTTAAACTAGCTTCTGAAAGCTCAACCTCCGGGGAGTTTGTTTGGCAGAGATATAGAACACAGTTTTCCAAGGCTGTTGGAAGGCCTTTGCAGTTTCATTTCGCGTCTAATTTCCCAAACCAAACTGCTTGCAGCTCTAACTCCCTTCTAACTACCACTTCTTCGGTTCAGTGAGATATGCTGGATTCTAAACGGAGAAGCTTCTCTGACGCTTTTTCACAGAGATTTTGAAACTGAAATTTCCAAACCCGTTTCCAACGAAGGCGCCAATGGGCTTCCCCATAGAACTTGCCAACCTGAATTCCTACAGGCTAGATGTGAGAGGCACATTCTGCTGCTTCCTCCCTTAGAGTTAAACTAGCTTCTGAAAGCTCAACCTCCGGGGAGTTTGTTTGGCAGAGATATAGAACACACTTTTCCAAGCCTGTTGGAAGGCATTTGCAGTTTCATTTCGCGTCTAATTTCCCAAACCAAACTGCTTGCAGCTCTAACTGCCTTCTAACTACCACTTCTTCGGTTCAGTGAGATATGCTGGATTCTAAACGGAGAAGCTTCTCTGACGCTTTTTCACAGAGATTTTGAAACTGAAATCTCCCATGCTGTTTCCACCATAGCCAGCAATGGGCTTAGACATAGAACTTGCCAACCTGAATTCCTACAGGCTAGATGTGAGAGGCACATTCTGCTGCTTCCTCCCTTAGAGTTAAACTAGCTTCTGAAAGCTCAACCTCCAGGGAGTCTGTTTGGCAGAGATATAGAACACACTTTTCCAAGCCTGTTGGAAGGCATTTGCAGTTTCATTTCGCGTCTAATTTCCCAAACCAAACTGCTTGCAGCTCTAACTGCCTTCTAACTACCACTTCTTCGGTTCAGTGAGATATGCTGGATTCTAAACGGAGAAGCTTCTCTGACGCTTTTTCACAGAGATTTTGAAACTGAAATCTCCCATGCCGTTTCCACCATAGGCAGCAATGGGCTTCCCCATAGAACTTGCCAACCTGAATTCCTACAGGCTAGATGTGAGAGGCACATTCTGCTGCTTCCTCCCTTAGAGTTAAACTAGCTTCTGAAAGCTCAACCTCCGGGGAGTTTGTTTGGCAGAGATATAGAACACACTTTTCCAAGCCTGTTGGAAGGCATTTGCAGTGTCATTTCGCGTCTAATTTCCCAAACCAAACTGCTTGCAGCTCTAACTCCCTTCTAACTACCACTTCTTCGGTTCAGTGAGATATGCTGGATTCTAAACGGAGAAGCTTCTCTGACGCTTTTTCACAGAGATTTTGAAACTGAAATCTCCCATGCCGTTTCCACCATAGGCAGCAATGGGCTTCCCCATAGAACTTGCCAACCTGAATTCCTACAGGCTAGATGTGAGAGGCACATTCTGCTGCTTCCTCCCTTAGAGTTAAACTTGCTTCTGAAAGCTCAACCTCCGGGGAGTTTGTTTGGCAGAGATATAGAACACACTTTTCCAAGCCTGTTGGAAGGCATTTGCAGTTTCATTTCGCGTCTAATTTCCCAAACCAAACTGCTTGCAGCTCTAACTCCCTTCTAACTACCACTTCTTCGGTTCAGTGAGATATGCTGGATTCTAAACGGAGAAGCTTCTCTGACGCTTTTTCACAGAGATTTTGAAACTGAAATCTCCCATGCCGTTTCCACCATAGGCAGCAATGGGCTTCCCCATAGAACTTGCCAACCTGAATTCCTACAGGCTAGATGTGAGAGGCACATTCTGCTGCTTCCTCCCTTAGAGTTAAACTAGCTTCTGAAAGCTCAACCTCCGGGGAGTTTGTTTGGCAGAGATATAGAACACACTTTTCCAAGCCTGTTGGAAGGCCTTTGCAGTTTCATTTCGCGTCTAATTTCCCAAACCAAACTGCTTGCAGCTCTAACTCCCTTCTAACTACCACTTCTTCGGTTCAGTGAGATATGCTGGATTCTAAACGGAGAAGCTTCTCTGACGCTTTTTCACAGAGATTTTGAAACTGAAATTTCCAAACCCGTTTCCAACGAAGGCGCCAATGGGCTTCCCCATAGAACTTGCCAACCTGAATTCCTACAGGCTAGATGTGAGAGGCACATTCTGCTGCTTCCTCCCTTAGAGTTAAACTAGCTTCTGAAAGCTCAACCTCCGGGGAGTTTGTTTGGCAGAGATATAGAACACACTTTTCCAAGCCTGTTGGAAGGCATTTGCAGTTTCATTTCGCGTCTAATTTCCCAAACCAAACTGCTTGCAGCTCTAACTGCCTTCTAACTACCACTTCTTCGGTTCAGTGAGATATGCTGGATTCTAAACGGAGAAGCTTCTCTGACGCTTTTTCACAGAGATTTTGAAACTGAAATCTCCCATGCTGTTTCCACCATAGCCAGCAATGGGCTTAGACATAGAACTTGCCAACCTGAATTCCTACAGGCTAGATGTGAGAGGCACATTCTGCTGCTTCCTCCCTTAGAGTTAAACTAGCTTCTGAAAGCTCAACCTCCAGGGAGTCTGTTTGGCAGAGATATAGAACACACTTTTCCAAGCCTGTTGGAAGGCATTTGCAGTGTCATTTCGCGTCTAATTTCCCAAACCAAACTGCTTGCAGCTCTAACTGCCTTCTAACTACCACTTCTTCGGTTCAGTGAGATATGCTGGATTCTAAACGGAGAAGCTTCTCTGACGCTTTTTCACAGAGATTTTGAAACTGAAATCTCCCATGCCGTTTCCACCATAGGCAGCAATGGGCTTCCCCATAGAACTTGCCAACCTGAATTCCTACAGGCTAGATGTGAGAGGCACATTCTGCTGCTTCCTCCCTTAGAGTTAAACTAGCTTCTGAAAGCTCAACCTCCGGGGAGTTTGTTTGGCAGAGATATAGAACACAGTTTTCCAAGGCTGTTGGAAGGCCTTTGCAGTTTCATTTCGCGTCTAATTTCCCAAACCAAACTGCTTGCAGCTCTAACTCCCTTCTAACTACCACTTCTTCGGTTCAGTGAGATATGCTGGATTCTAAACGGAGAAGCTTCTCTGACGCTTTTTCACAGAGATTTTGAAACTGAAATTTCCAAACCCGTTTCCAACGAAGGCGCCAATGGGCTTCCCCATAGAACTTGCCAACCTGAATTCCTACAGGCTAGATGTGAGAGGCACATTCTGCTGCTTCCTCCCTTAGAGTTAAACTAGCTTCTGAAAGCTCAACCTCCGGGGAGTTTGTTTGGCAGAGATATAGAACACACTTTTCCAAGCCTGTTGGAAGGCATTTGCAGTTTCATTTCGCGTCTAATTGCCCAAACCAAACTGCTTGCAGCTCTAACTGCCTTCTAACTACCACTTCTTCGGTTCAGTGAGATATGCTGGATTCTAAACGGAGAAGCTTCTCTGACGCTTTTTCACAGAGATTTTGAAACTGAAATCTCCCATGCTGTTTCCACCATAGCCAGCAATGGGCTTAGACATAGAACTTGCCAACCTGAATTCCTACAGGCTAGATGTGAGAGGCACATTCTGCTGCTTCCTCCCTTAGAGTTAAACTAGCTTCTGAAAGCTCAACCTCCAGGGAGTCTGTTTGGCAGAGATATAGAACACACTTTTCCAAGCCTGTTGGAAGGCATTTGCAGTTTCATTTCGCGTCTAATTTCCCAAACCAAACTGCTTGCAGCTCTAACTGCCTTCTAACTACCACTTCTTCGGTTCAGTGAGATATGCTGGATTCTAAACGGAGAAGCTTCTCTGACGCTTTTTCACAGAGATTTTGAAACTGAAATCTCCCATGCCGTTTCCACCATAGGCAGCAATGGGCTTCCCCATAGAACTTGCCAACCTGAATTCCTACAGGCTAGATGTGAGAGGCACATTCTGCTGCTTCCTCCCTTAGAGTTAAACTAGCTTCTGAAAGCTCAACCTCCGGGGAGTTTGTTTGGCAGAGATATAGAACACACTTTTCCAAGCCTGTTGGAAGGCATTTGCAGTGTCATTTCGCGTCTAATTTCCCAAACCAAACTGCTTGCAGCTCTAACTCCCTTCTAACTACCACTTCTTCGGTTCAGTGAGATATGCTGGATTCTAAACGGAGAAGCTTCTCTGACGCTTTTTCACAGAGATTTTGAAACTGAAATCTCCCATGCCGTTTCCACCATAGGCAGCAATGGGCTTCCCCATAGAACTTGCCAACCTGAATTCCTACAGGCTAGATGTGAGAGGCACATTCTGCTGCTTCCTCCCTTAGAGTTAAACTTGCTTCTGAAAGCTCAACCTCCGGGGAGTTTGTTTGGCAGAGATATAGAACACACTTTTCCAAGCCTGTTGGAAGGCATTTGCAGTTTCATTTCGCGTCTAATTTCCCAAACCAAACTGCTTGCAGCTCTAACTCCCTTCTAACTACCACTTCTTCGGTTCAGTGAGATATGCTGGATTCTAAACGGAGAAGCTTCTCTGACGCTTTTTCACAGAGATTTTGAAACTGAAATTTCCAAACCCGTTTCCAACGAAGGCGCCAATGGGCTTCCCCATAGAACTTGCCAACCTGAATTCCTACAGGCTAGATGTGAGAGGCACATTCTGCTGCTTCCTCCCTTAGAGTTAAACTAGCTTCTGAAAGCTCAACCTTCGGGGAGTTTGTTTGGCAGAGATATAGAACACACTTTTCCAAGCCTGTTGGAAGGCATTTGCAGTTTCATTTCGCGTCTAATTTCCCAAACCAAACTGCTTGCAGCTCTAACTCCCTTCTAACTACCACTTCTTCGGTTCAGTGAGATATGCTGGATTCTAAACGGAGAAGCTTCTCTGACGCTTTTTCACAGAGATTTTGAAACTGAAATCTCCCATGCCGTTTCCACCATAGGCAGCAATGGGCTTCCCCATAGAACTTGCCAACCTGAATTCCTACAGGCTAGATGTGAGAGGCACATTCTGCTGCTTCCTCCCTTAGAGTTAAACTAGCTTCTGAAAGCTCAACCTCCGGGGAGTTTGTTTGGCAGAGATATAGAACACACTTTTCCAAGCCTGTTGGAAGGCCTTTGCAGTTTCATTTCGCGTCTAATTTCCCAAACCAAACTGCTTGCAGCTCTAACTCCCTTCTAACTACCACTTCTTCGGTTCAGTGAGATATGCTGGATTCTAAACGGAGAAGCTTCTCTGACGCTTTTTCACAGAGATTTTGAAACTGAAATTTCCAAACCCGTTTCCAACGAAGGCGCCAATGGGCTTCCCCATAGAACTTGCCAACCTGAATTCCTACAGGCTAGATGTGAGAGGCACATTCTGCTGCTTCCTCCCTTAGAGTTAAACTAGCTTCTGAAAGCTCAACCTCCGGGGAGTTTGTTTGGCAGAGATATAGAACACACTTTTCCAAGCCTGTTGGAAGGCATTTGCAGTTTCATTTCGCGTCTAATTTCCCAAACCAAACTGCTTGCAGCTCTAACTGCCTTCTAACTACCACTTCTTCGGTTCAGTGAGATATGCTGGATTCTAAACGGAGAAGCTTCTCTGACGCTTTTTCACAGAGATTTTGAAACTGAAATCTCCCATGCTGTTTCCACCATAGCCAGCAATGGGCTTAGACATAGAACTTGCCAACCTGAATTCCTACAGGCTAGATGTGAGAGGCACATTCTGCTGCTTCCTCCCTTAGAGTTAAACTAGCTTCTGAAAGCTCAACCTCCAGGGAGTCTGTTTGGCAGAGATATAGAACACACTTTTCCAAGCCTGTTGGAAGGCATTTGCAGTTTCATTTCGCGTCTAATTTCCCAAACCAAACTGCTTGCAGCTCTAACTGCCTTCTAACTACCACTTCTTCGGTTCAGTGAGATATGCTGGATTCTAAACGGAGAAGCTTCTCTGACGCTTTTTCACAGAGATTTTGAAACTGAAATCTCCCATGCCGTTTCCACCATAGGCAGCAATGGGCTTCCCCATAGAACTTGCCAACCTGAATTCCTACAGGCTAGATGTGAGAGGCACATTCTGCTGCTTCCTCCCTTAGAGTTAAACTAGCTTCTGAAAGCTCAACCTCCGGGGAGTTTGTTTGGCAGAGATATAGAACACACTTTTCCAAGCCTGTTGGAAGGCATTTGCAGTGTCATTTCGCGTCTAATTTCCCAAACCAAACTGCTTGCAGCTCTAACTCCCTTCTAACTACCACTTCTTCGGTTCAGTGAGATATGCTGGATTCTAAACGGAGAAGCTTCTCTGACGCTTTTTCACAGAGATTTTGAAACTGAAATTTCCAAACCCGTTTCCAACGAAGGCGCCAATGGGCTTCCCCATAGAACTTGCCAACCTGAATTCCTACAGGCTAGATGTGAGAGGCACATTCTGCTGCTTCCTCCCTTAGAGTTAAACTAGCTTCTGAAAGCTCAACCTCCGGGGAGTTTGTTTGGCAGAGATATAGAACACACTTTTCCAAGCCTGTTGGAAGGCATTTGCAGTTTCATTTCGCGTCTAATTTCCCAAACCAAACTGCTTGCAGCTCTAACTGCCTTCTAACTACCACTTCTTCGGTTCAGTGAGATATGCTGGATTCTAAACGGAAAAGCTTCTCTGACGCTTTTTCACAGAGATTTTGAAACTGAAATCTCCCATGCTGTTTCCACCATAGCCAGCAATGGGCTTAGACATAGAACTTGCCAACCTGAATTCCTACAGGCTAGATGTGAGAGGCACATTCTGCTGCTTCCTCCCTTAGAGTTAAACTAGCTTCTGAAAGCTCAACCTCCGGGGAGTCTGTTTGGCAGAGATATAGAACACACTTTTCCAAGCCTGTTGGAAGGCATTTGCAGTGTCATTTCGCGTCTAATTTCCCAAACCAAACTGCTTGCAGCTCTAACTGCCTTCTAACTACCACTTCTTCGGTTCAGTGAGATATGCTGGATTCTAAACGGAGAAGCTTCTCTGACGCTTTTTCACAGAGATTTTGAAACTGAAATCTCCCATGCCGTTTCCACCATAGGCAGCAATGGGCTTCCCCATAGAACTTGCCAACCTGAATTCCTACAGGCTAGATGTGAGAGGCACATTCTGCTGCTTCCTCCCTTAGAGTTAAACTAGCTTCAGAAAGCTCAACCTCCGGGGAGTTTGTTTGGCAGAGATATAGAACACAGTTTTCCAAGGCTGTTGGAAGGCCTTTGCAGTTTCATTTCGCGTCTAATTTCCCAAACCAAACTGCTTGCAGCTCTAACTCCCTTCTAACTACCACTTCTTCGGTTCAGTGAGATATGCTGGATTCTAAACGGAGAAGCTTCTCTGACGCTTTTTCACAGAGATTTTGAAACTGAAATTTCCAAACCCGTTTCCAACGAAGGCGCCAATGGGCTTCCCCATAGAACTTGCCAACCTGAATTCCTACAGGCTAGATGTGAGAGGCACATTCTGCTGCTTCCTCCCTTAGAGTTAAACTAGCTTCTGAAAGCTCAACCTCCGGGGAGTTTGTTTGGCAGAGATATAGAACACACTTTTCCAAGCCTGTTGGAAGGCATTTGCAGTTTCATTTCGCGTCTAATTTCCCAAACCAAACTGCTTGCAGCTCTAACTGCCTTCTAACTACCACTTCTTCGGTTCAGTGAGATATGCTGGATTCTAAACGGAGAAGCTTCTCTGACGCTTTTTCACAGAGATTTTGAAACTGAAATCTCCCATGCCGTTTCCACCATAGGCAGCAATGGGCTTCCCCATAGAACTTGCCAACCTGAATTCCTACAGGCTAGATGTGAGAGGCACATTCTGCTGCTTCCTCCCTTAGAGTTAAACTAGCTTCTGAAAGCTCAACCTCCGGGGAGTTTGTTTGGCAGAGATATAGAACACACTTTTCCAAGCCTGTTGGAAGGCATTTGCAGTGTCATTTCGCGTCTAATTTCCCAAACCAAACTGCTTGCAGCTCTAACTCCCTTCTAACTACCACTTCTTCGGTTCAGTGAGATATGCTGGATTCTAAACGGAGAAGCTTCTCTGACGCTTTTTCACAGAGATTTTGAAACTGAAATCTCCCATGCCGTTTCCACCATAGGCAGCAATGGGCTTCCCCATAGAACTTGCCAACCTGAATTCCTACAGGCTAGATGTGAGAGGCACATTCTGCTGCTTCCTCCCTTAGAGTTAAACTTGCTTCTGAAAGCTCAACCTCCGGGGAGTTTGTTTGGCAGAGATATAGAACACACTTTTCCAAGCCTGTTGGAAGGCATTTGCAGTTTCATTTCGCGTCTAATTTCCCAAACCAAACTGCTTGCAGCTCTAACTCCCTTCTAACTACCACTTCTTCGGTTCAGTGAGATATGCTGGATTCTAAACGGAGAAGCTTCTCTGACGCTTTTTCACAGAGATTTTGAAACTGAAATTTCCAAACCCGTTTCCAACGAAGGCGCCAATGGGCTTCCCCATAGAACTTGCCAACCTGAATTCCTACAGGCTAGATGTGAGAGGCACATTCTGCTGCTTCCTCCCTTAGAGTTAAACTAGCTTCTGAAAGCTCAACCTCCGGGGAGTTTGTTTGGCAGAGATATAGAACACACTTTTCCAAGCCTGTTGGAAGGCATTTGCAGTTTCATTTCGCGTCTAATTTCCCAAACCAAACTGCTTGCAGCTCTAACTGCCTTCTAACTACCACTTCTTCGGTTCAGTGAGATATGCTGGATTCTAAACGGAGAAGCTTCTCTGACGCTTTTTCACAGAGATTTTGAAACTGAAATCTCCCATGCCGTTTCCACCATAGGCAGCAATGGGCTTCCCCATAGAACTTGCCAACCTGAATTCCTACAGGCTAGATGTGAGAGGCACATTCTGCTGCTTCCTCCCTTAGAGTTAAACTAGCTTCTGAAAGCTCAACCTCCGGGGAGTTTGTTTGGCAGAGATATAGAACACACTTTTCCAAGCCTGTTGGAAGGCATTTGCAGTGTCATTTCGCGTCTAATTTCCCAAACCAAACTGCTTGCAGCTCTAACTCCCTTCTAACTACCACTTCTTCGGTTCAGTGAGATATGCTGGATTCTAAACGGAGAAGCTTCTCTGACGCTTTTTCACAGAGATTTTGAAACTGAAATCTCCCATGCCGTTTCCACCATAGGCAGCAATGGGCTTCCCCATAGAACTTGCCAACCTGAATTCCTACAGGCTAGATGTGAGAGGCACATTCTGCTGCTTCCTCCCTTAGAGTTAAACTTGCTTCTGAAAGCTCAACCTCCGGGGAGTTTGTTTGGCAGAGATATAGAACACACTTTTCCAAGCCTGTTGGAAGGCATTTGCAGTTTCATTTCGCGTCTAATTTCCCAAACCAAACTGCTTGCAGCTCTAACTCCCTTCTAACTACCACTTCTTCGGTTCAGTGAGATATGCTGGATTCTAAACGGAGAAGCTTCTCTGACGCTTTTTCACAGAGATTTTGAAACTGAAATTTCCAAACCCGTTTCCAACGAAGGCGCCAATGGGCTTCCCCATAGAACTTGCCAACCTGAATTCCTACAGGCTAGATGTGAGAGGCACATTCTGCTGCTTCCTCCCTTAGAGTTAAACTAGCTTCTGAAAGCTCAACCTTCGGGGAGTTTGTTTGGCAGAGATATAGAACACACTTTTCCAAGCCTGTTGGAAGGCATTTGCAGTTTCATTTCGCGTCTAATTTCCCAAACCAAACTGCTTGCAGCTCTAACTCCCTTCTAACTACCACTTCTTCGGTTCAGTGAGATATGCTGGATTCTAAACGGAGAAGCTTCTCTGACGCTTTTTCACAGAGATTTTGAAACTGAAATCTCCCATGCCGTTTCCACCATAGGCAGCAATGGGCTTCCCCATAGAACTTGCCAACCTGAATTCCTACAGGCTAGATGTGAGAGGCACATTCTGCTGCTTCCTCCCTTAGAGTTAAACTAGCTTCTGAAAGCTCAACCTCCGGGGAGTTTGTTTGGCAGAGATATAGAACACACTTTTCCAAGCCTGTTGGAAGGCCTTTGCAGTTTCATTTCGCGTCTAATTTCCCAAACCAAACTGCTTGCAGCTCTAACTCCCTTCTAACTACCACTTCTTCGGTTCAGTGAGATATGCTGGATTCTAAACGGAGAAGCTTCTCTGACGCTTTTTCACAGAGATTTTGAAACTGAAATTTCCAAACCCGTTTCCAACGAAGGCGCCAATGGGCTTCCCCATAGAACTTGCCAACCTGAATTCCTACAGGCTAGATGTGAGAGGCACATTCTGCTGCTTCCTCCCTTAGAGTTAAACTAGCTTCTGAAAGCTCAACCTCCGGGGAGTTTGTTTGGCAGAGATATAGAACACACTTTTCCAAGCCTGTTGGAAGGCATTTGCAGTTTCATTTCGCGTCTAATTTCCCAAACCAAACTGCTTGCAGCTCTAACTGCCTTCTAACTACCACTTCTTCGGTTCAGTGAGATATGCTGGATTCTAAACGGAGAAGCTTCTCTGACGCTTTTTCACAGAGATTTTGAAACTGAAATCTCCCATGCTGTTTCCACCATAGCCAGCAATGGGCTTAGACATAGAACTTGCCAACCTGAATTCCTACAGGCTAGATGTGAGAGGCACATTCTGCTGCTTCCTCCCTTAGAGTTAAACTAGCTTCTGAAAGCTCAACCTCCAGGGAGTCTGTTTGGCAGAGATATAGAACACACTTTTCCAAGCCTGTTGGAAGGCATTTGCAGTTTCATTTCGCGTCTAATTTCCCAAACCAAACTGCTTGCAGCTCTAACTGCCTTCTAACTACCACTTCTTCGGTTCAGTGAGATATGCTGGATTCTAAACGGAGAAGCTTCTCTGACGCTTTTTCACAGAGATTTTGAAACTGAAATCTCCCATGCCGTTTCCACCATAGGCAGCAATGGGCTTCCCCATAGAACTTGCCAACCTGAATTCCTACAGGCTAGATGTGAGAGGCACATTCTGCTGCTTCCTCCCTTAGAGTTAAACTAGCTTCTGAAAGCTCAACCTCCGGGGAGTTTGTTTGGCAGAGATATAGAACACACTTTTCCAAGCCTGTTGGAAGGCATTTGCAGTTTCATTTCGCGTCTAATTTCCCAAACCAAACTGCTTGCAGCTCTAACTCCCTTCTAACTACCACTTCTTCGGTTCAGTGAGATATGCTGGATTCTAAACGGAGAAGCTTCTCTGACGCTTTTTCACAGAGATTTTGAAACTGAAATTTCCAAACCCGTTTCCAACGAAGGCGCCAATGGGCTTCCCCATAGAACTTGCCAACCTGAATTCCTACAGGCTAGATGTGAGAGGCACATTCTGCTGCTTCCTCCCTTAGAGTTAAACTAGCTTCTGAAAGCTCAACCTCCGGGGAGTTTGTTTGGCAGAGATATAGAACACACTTTTCCAAGCCTGTTGGAAGGCATTTGCAGTTTCATTTCGCGTCTAATTTCCCAAACCAAACTGCTTGCAGCTCTAACTGCCTTCTAACTACCACTTCTTCGGTTCAGTGAGATATGCTGGATTCTAAACGGAGAAGCTTCTCTGACGCTTTTTCACAGAGATTTTGAAACTGAAATCTCCCATGCTGTTTCCACCATAGCCAGCAATGGGCTTAGACATAGAACTTGCCAACCTGAATTCCTACAGGCTAGATGTGAGAGGCACATTCTGCTGCTTCCTCCCTTAGAGTTAAACTAGCTTCTGAAAGCTCAACCTCCGGGGAGTCTGTTTGGCAGAGATATAGAACACACTTTTCCAAGCCTGTTGGAAGGCATTTGCAGTGTCATTTCGCGTCTAATTTCCCAAACCAAACTGCTTGCAGCTCTAACTGCCTTCTAACTACCACTTCTTCGGTTCAGTGAGATATGCTGGATTCTAAACGGAGAAGCTTCTCTGACGCTTTTTCACAGAGATTTTGAAACTGAAATCTCCCATGCCGTTTCCACCATAGGCAGCAATGGGCTTCCCCATAGAACTTGCCAACCTGAATTCCTACAGGCTAGATGTGAGAGGCACATTCTGCTGCTTCCTCCCTTAGAGTTAAACTAGCTTCTGAAAGCTCAACCTCCGGGGAGTTTGTTTGGCAGAGATATAGAACACAGTTTTCCAAGGCTGTTGGAAGGCCTTTGCAGTTTCATTTCGCGTCTAATTTCCCAAACCAAACTGCTTGCAGCTCTAACTCCCTTCTAACTACCACTTCTTCGGTTCAGTGAGATATGCTGGATTCTAAACGGAGAAGCTTCTCTGACGCTTTTTCACAGAGATTTTGAAACTGAAATTTCCAAACCCGTTTCCAACGAAGGCGCCAATTGGCTTCCCCATAGAACTTGCCAACCTGAATTCCTACAGGCTAGATGTGAGAGGCACATTCTGCTGCTTCCTCCCTTAGAGTTAAACTAGCTTCTGAAAGCTCAACCTCCGGGGAGTTTGTTTGGCAGAGATATAGAACACACTTTTCCAAGCCTGTTGGAAGGCATTTGCAGTTTCATTTCGCGTCTAATTTCCCAAACCAAACTGCTTGCAGCTCTAACTGCCTTCTAACTACCACTTCTTCGGTTCAGTGAGATATGCTGGATTCTAAACGGAGAAGCTTCTCTGACGCTTTTTCACAGAGATTTTGAAACTGAAATCTCCCATGCCGTTTCCACCATAGGCAGCAATGGGCTTCCCCATAGAACTTGCCAACCTGAATTCCTACAGGCTAGATGTGAGAGGCACATTCTGCTGCTTCCTCCCTTAGAGTTAAACTAGCTTCTGAAAGCTCAACCTCCGGGGAGTTTGTTTGGCAGAGATATAGAACACACTTTTCCAAGCCTGTTGGAAGGCATTTGCAGTGTCATTTCGCGTCTAATTTCCCAAACCAAACTGCTTGCAGCTCTAACTCCCTTCTAACTACCACTTCTTCGGTTCAGTGAGATATGCTGGATTCTAAACGGAGAAGCTTCTCTGACGCTTTTTCACAGAGATTTTGAAACTGAAATCTCCCATGCCGTTTCCACCATAGGCAGCAATGGGCTTCCCCATAGAACTTGCCAACCTGAATTCCTACAGGCTAGATGTGAGAGGCACATTCTGCTGCTTCCTCCCTTAGAGTTAAACTTGCTTCTGAAAGCTCAACCTCCGGGGAGTTTGTTTGGCAGAGATATAGAACACACTTTTCCAAGCCTGTTGGAAGGCATTTGCAGTTTCATTTCGCGTCTAATTTCCCAAACCAAACTGCTTGCAGCTCTAACTCCCTTCTAACTACCACTTCTTCGGTTCAGTGAGATATGCTGGATTCTAAACGGAGAAGCTTCTCTGACGCTTTTTCACAGAGATTTTGAAACTGAAATTTCCAAACCCGTTTCCAACGAAGGCGCCAATGGGCTTCCCCATAGAACTTGCCAACCTGAATTCCTACAGGCTAGATGTGAGAGGCACATTCTGCTGCTTCCTCCCTTAGAGTTAAACTAGCTTCTGAAAGCTCAACCTCCGGGGAGTTTGTTTGGCAGAGATATAGAACACACTTTTCCAAGCCTGTTGGAAGGCATTTGCAGTTTCATTTCGCGTCTAATTTCCCAAACCAAACTGCTTGCAGCTCTAACTCCCTTCTAACTACCACTTCTTCGGTTCAGTGAGATATGCTGGATTCTAAACGGAGAAGCTTCTCTGACGCTTTTTCACAGAGATTTTGAAACTGAAATCTCCCATGCCGTTTCCACCATAGGCAGCAATGGGCTTCCCCATAGAACTTGCCAACCTGAATTCCTACAGGCTAGATGTGAGAGGCACATTCTGCTGCTTCCTCCCTTAGAGTTAAACTAGCTTCTGAAAGCTCAACCTCCGGGGAGTTTGTTTGGCAGAGATATAGAACACACTTTTCCAAGCCTGTTGGAAGGCCTTTGCAGTTTCATTTCGCGTCTAATTTCCCAAACCAAACTGCTTGCAGCTCTAACTCCCTTCTAACTACCACTTCTTCGGTTCAGTGAGATATGCTGGATTCTAAACGGAGAAGCTTCTCTGACGCTTTTTCACAGAGATTTTGAAACTGAAATTTCCAAACCCGTTTCCAACGAAGGCGCCAATGGGCTTCCCCATAGAACTTGCCAACCTGAATTCCTACAGGCTAGATGTGAGAGGCACATTCTGCTGCTTCCTCCCTTAGAGTTAAACTAGCTTCTGAAAGCTCAACCTCCGGGGAGTTTGTTTGGCAGAGATATAGAACACACTTTTCTAAGCCTGTTAGAAGGCATTTGCAGTTTCATTTCGCGTCTAATTTCCCAAACCAAACTGCTTGCAGCTCTAACTGCCTTCTAACTACCACTTCTTCGGTTCAGTGAGATATGCTGGATTCTAAACGGAGAAGCTTCTCTGACGCTTTTTCACAGAGATTTTGAAACTGAAATCTCCCATGCTGTTTCCACCATAGCCAGCAATGGGCTTAGACATAGAACTTGCCAACCTGAATTCCTACAGGCTAGATGTGAGAGGCACATTCTGCTGCTTCCTCCCTTAGAGTTAAACTAGCTTCTGAAAGCTCAACCTCCAGGGAGTCTGTTTGGCAGAGATATAGAACACACTTTTCCAAGCCTGTTGGAAGGCATTTGCAGTTTCATTTCGCGTCTAATTTCCCAAACCAAACTGCTTGCAGCTCTAACTGCCTTCTAACTACCACTTCTTCGGTTCAGTGAGATATGCTGGATTCTAAACGGAGAAGCTTCTCTGACGCTTTTTCACAGAGATTTTGAAACTGAAATCTCCCATGCCGTTTCCACCATAGGCAGCAATGGGCTTCCCCATAGAACTTGCCAACCTGAATTCCTACAGGCTAGATGTGAGAGGCACATTCTGCTGCTTCCTCCCTTAGAGTTAAACTAGCTTCTGAAAGCTCAACCTCCGGGGAGTTTGTTTGGCAGAGATATAGAACACACTTTTCCAAGCCTGTTGGAAGGCATTTGCAGTGTCATTTCGCGTCTAATTTCCCAAACCAAACTGCTTGCAGCTCTAACTCCCTTCTAACTACCACTTCTTCGGTTCAGTGAGATATGCTGGATTCTAAACGGAGAAGCTTCTCTGACGCTTTTTCACAGAGATTTTGAAACTGAAATTTCCAAACCCGTTTCCAACGAAGGCGCCAATGGGCTTCCCCATAGAACTTGCCAACCTGAATTCCTACAGGCTAGATGTGAGAGGCACATTCTGTTGCTTCCTCCCTTAGAGTTAACCTAGCTTCTGAAAGCTCAACCTCCGGGGAGTTTGTTTGGCAGAGATATAGAACACACTTTTCCAAGCCTGTTGGAAGGCATTTGCAGTTTCATTTCGCGTCTAATTTCCCAAACCAAACTGCTTGCAGCTCTAACTGCCTTCTAACTACCACTTCTTCGGTTCAGTGAGATATGCTGGATTCTAAACGGAGAAGCTTCTCTGACGCTTTTTCACAGAGATTTTGAAACTGAAATCTCCCATGCTGTTTCCACCATAGCCAGCAATGGGCTTAGACATAGAACTTGCCAACCTGAATTCCTACAGGCTAGATGTGAGAGGCACATTCTGCTGCTTCCTCCCTTAGAGTTAAACTAGCTTCTGAAAGCTCAACCTCCAGGGAGTCTGTTTGGCAGAGATATAGAACACACTTATCCAAGCCTGTTGGAAGGCATTTGCAGTTTCATTTCGCGTCTAATTTCCCAAACCAAACTGCTTGCAGCTCTAACTGCCTTCTAACTACCACTTCTTCGGTTCAGTGAGATATGCTGGATTCTAAACGGAGAAGCTTCTCTGACGCTTTTTCACAGAGATTTTGAAACTGAAATCTCCCATGCCGTTTCCACCATAGGCAGCAATGGGCTTCCCCATAGAACTTGCCAACCTGAATTCCTACAGGCTAGATGTGAGAGGCACATTCTGCTGCTTCCTCCCTTAGAGTTAAACTAGCTCCTGAAAGCTCAACCTCCGGGGAGTTTGTTTGGCAGAGATATAGAACACACTTTTCCAAGCCTGTTGGAAGGCATTTGCAGTGTCATTTCGCGTCTAATTTCCCAAACCAAACTGCTTGCAGCTCTAACTGCCTTCTAACTACCACTTCTTCGGTTCAGTGAGATATGCTGGATTCTAAACGGAGAAGCTTCTCTGACGCTTTTTCACAGAGATTTTGAAACTGAAATCTCCCATGCCGTTTCCACCATAGGCAGCAATGGGCTTCCCCATAGAACTTGCCAACCTGAATTCCTACAGGCTAGATGTGAGAGGCACATTCTGCTGCTTCCTCCCTAAGAGTTAAGCTTGCTTCTGAAAGCTCAACCTCCGGGGAGTCTGTTTGGCAGAGATATAGAACACACTTTTCCAAGCCTGTTGGAAGGCATTTGCAGTGTCATTTCGCGTCTAATTTCCCAAACCAAACTGCTTGCAGCTCTATCTCCCTTCTAACTACCACTTCTTCGGTTCAGTGAGATATGCTGGATTCTAAACGGAGAAGCTTCTCTGACGCTTTTTCACAGAGATTTTGAAACTGAAATCTCCCATGCCGTTTCCACCATAGGCAGCAATGGGCTTCCCCATAGAACTTGCCAACCTGAATTCCTACAGGCTAGATGTGAGAGGCACATTCTGCTGCTTCCTCCCTTAGAGTTAAACTTGCTTCTGAAAGCTCAACCTCCGGGGAGTTTGTTTGGCAGAGATATAGAACACACTTTTCCAAGCCTGTTGGAAGGCATTTGCAGTTTCATTTCGCGTCTAATTTCCCAAACCAAACTGCTTGCAGCTCTAACTCCCTTCTAACTACCACTTCTTCGGTTCAGTGAGATATGCTGGATTCTAAACGGAGAAGCTTCTCTGACGCTTTTTCACAGAGATTTTGAAACTGAAATCTCCCATGCCGTTTCCACCATAGGCAGCAATGGGCTTCCCCATAGAACTTGCCAACCTGAATTCCTACAGGCTAGATGTGAGAGGCACATTCTGCTGCTTCCTCCCTTAGAGTTAAACTAGCTTCTGAAAGCTCAACCTCCGGGGAGTTTGTTTGGCAGAGATATAGAACACACTTTTCCAAGCCTGTTGGAAGGCCTTTGCAGTTTCATTTCGCGTCTAATTTCCCAAACCAAACTGCTTGCAGCTCTAACTCCCTTCTAACTACCACTTCTTCGGTTCAGTGAGATATGCTGGATTCTAAACGGAGAAGATTCTCTGACGCTTTTTCACAGAGATTTTGAAACTGAAATCTCCCATGCCGTTTCCACCATAGGCAGCAATGGGCTTCCCCATAGAACTTGCCAACCTGAATTCCTACAGGCTAGATGTGAGAGGCACATTCTGCTGCTTCCTCCCTTAGAGTTAAACTTGCTTCTGAAAGCTCAACCTCCGGGGAGTTTGTTTGGCAGAGATATAGAACACACTTTTCCAAGCCTGTTGGAAGGCATTTGCAGTTTCATTTCGCGTATAATTTCCCAAACCAAACTGCTTGTAGCTCTAACTGCCTTCTAACTACCACTTCTTCGGTTCAGTGAGATACGCTGGATTCTAAACGGAGAAGCTTCTCTGACGCTTTTTCACAGAGATTTTGAAACTGAAATTTCCAAACCCGTTTCCAACGAAGGCGCCAATGGGCTTCCCCATAGAACTTGCCAACCTGAATTCCTACAGGCTAGATGTGAGAGGCACATTCTGCTGCTTCCTCCCTTAGAGTTAAACTAGCTTCTGAAAGCTCAACCTCCGGGGAGTTTGTTTGGCAGAGATATAGAACACACTTTTCCAAGCCTGTTGGAAGGCATTTGCAGTTTCATTTCGCGTCTAATTTCCCAAACCAAACTGCTTGCAGCTCTAACTGCCTTCTAACTACCACTTCTTCGGTTCAGTGAGATATGCTGGATTCTAAACGGAGAAGCTTCTCTGACGCTTTTTCACAGAGATTTTGAAACTGAAATCTCCCATGCTGTTTCCACCATAGCCAGCAATGGGCTTCCCCATAGAACTTGCCAACCTGAATTCCTACAGGCTAGATGTGAGAGGCACATTCTGCTGCTTCCTCCCTTAGAGTTAAACTAGCTTCTGAAAGCTCAACCTCCAGGGAGTCTGTTTGGCAGAGATATAGAACACACTTTTCCAAGCCTGTTGGGAGGCATTTGCAGTTTCATTTCGCGTCTAATTTCCCAAACCAAACTGCTTGCAGCTCTAACTGCCTTCTAACTACCACTTCTTCGGTTCAGTGAGATATGCTGGATTCTAAACGGAGAAGCTTCTCTGACGCTTTTTCACAGAGATTTTGAAACTGAAATCTCCCATGCCGTTTCCACCATAGGCAGCAATGGGCTTCCCCATAGAACTTGCCAACCTGAATTCCTACAGGCTAGATGTGAGAGGCACATTCTGCTGCTTCCTCCCTAAGAGTTAAGCTTGCTTCTGAAAGCTCAACCTCCGGGGAGTCTGTTTGGCAGAGATATAGAACACACTTTTCCAAGCCTGTTGGAAGGCCTTTGCAGTGTCATTTTGCATCTAATTTCCCAAACCAAACTGCTTGCAGCTCTAACTCCCTTCTAACTACCACTTCTTCGGTTCAGTGAGATATGCTGGATTCTAAACGGAGAAGCTTCTCTGACGCTTTTTCACAGAGATTTTGAAACTGAAATCTCCCATGCCGTTTCCACCATAGGCAGCAATGGGCTTCCCCATAGAACTTGCCAACCTGAATTCCTACAGGCTAGATGTGAGAGGCACATTCTGCTGCTTCCTCCCTTAGAGTTAAACTAGCTTCTGAAAGCTCAACCTCCGGGGAGTTTGTTTGGCAGAGATATAGAACACACTTTTCCAAGGCTGTTGGAAGGCCTTTGCAGTTTCATTTCGCGTCTAATTTCCCAAACCAAACTGCTTGCAGCTCTAACTCCCTTCTAACTACCACTTCTTCGGTTCAGTGAGATATGCTGGATTCTAAACGGAGAAGCTTCTCTGACGCTTTTTCACAGAGATTTTGAAACTGAAATTTCCAAACCCGTTTCCAACGAAGGCGCCAATGGGCTTCCCCATAGAACTTGCCAACCTGAATTCCTACAGGCTAGATGTGAGAGGCACATTCTGCTGCTTCCTCCCTTAGAGTTAACCTAGCTTCTGAAAGCTCAACCTCCGGGGAGTTTGTTTGGCAGAGATATAGAACACACTTTTCCAAGCCTGTTGGAAGGCATTTGCAGTTTCATTTCGCGTCTAATTTCCCAAACCAAACTGCTTGCAGCTCTAACTGCCTTCTAACTACCACTTCTTCGGTTCAGTGAGATATGCTGGATTCTAAACGGAGAAGCTTCTCTGACGCTTTTTCACAGAGATTTTGAAACTGAAATCTCCCATGCTGTTTCCACCATAGCCAGCAATGGGCTTAGACATAGAACTTGCCAACCTGAATTCCTACAGGCTAGATGTGAGAGGCACATTCTGCTGCTTCCTCCCTTAGAGTTAAACTAGCTTCTGAAAGCTCAACCTCCAGGGAGTCTGTTTGGCAGAGATATAGAACACACTTTTCCAAGCCTGTTGGAAGGCATTTGCAGTTTCATTTCGCGTCTAATTTCCCAAACCAAACTGCTTGCAGCTCTAACTGCCTTCTAACTACCACTTCTTCGGTTCAGTGAGATATGCTGGATTCTAAACGGAGAAGCTTCTCTGACGCTTTTTCACAGAGATTTTGAAACTGAAATCTCCCATGCCGTTTCCACCATAGGCAGCAATGGGCTTCCCCATAGAACTTGCCAACCTGAATTCCTACAGGCTAGATGTGAGAGGCACATTCTGCTGCTTCCTCCCTTAGAGTTAAACTAGCTCCTGAAAGCTCAACCTCCGGGGAGTTTGTTTGGCAGAGATATAGAACACACTTTTCCAAGCCTGTTGGAAGGCATTTGCAGTGTCATTTCGCGTCTAATTTCCCAAACCAAACTGCTTGCAGCTCTAACTGCCTTCTAACTACCACTTCTTCGGTTCAGTGAGATATGCTGGATTCTAAACGGAGAAGCTTCTCTGACGCTTTTTCACAGAGATTTTGAAACTGAAATCTCCCATGCCGTTTCCACCATAGGCAGCAATGGGCTTCCCCATAGAACTTGCCAACCTGAATTCCTACAGGCTAGATGTGAGAGGCACATTCTGCTGCTTCCTCCCTAAGAGTTAAGCTTGCTTCTGAAAGCTCAACCTCCGGGGAGTCTGTTTGGCAGAGATATAGAACACACTTTTCCAAGCCTGTTGGAAGGCCTTTGCAGTGTCATTTCGCGTCTAATTTCCCAAACCAAACTGCTTGCAGCTCTAACTCCCTTCTAACTACCACTTCTTCGGTTCAGTGAGATATGCTGGATTCTAAACGGAGAAGCTTCTCTGACGCTTTTTCACAGAGATTTTGAAACTGAAATCTCCCATGCCGTTTCCACCATAGGCAGCAATGGGCTTCCCCATAGAACTTGCCAACCTGAATTCCTACAGGCTAGATGTGAGAGGCACATTCTGCTGCTTCCTCCCTTAGAGTTAAACTAGCTTCTGAAAGCTCAACCTCCGGGGAGTTTGTTTGGCAGAGATATAGAACACAGTTTTCCAAGGCTGTTGGAAGGCCTTTGCAGTTTCATTTCGCGTCTAATTTCCCAAACCAAACTGCTTGCAGCTCTAACTCCCTTCTAACTACCACTTCTTCGGTTCAGTGAGATATGCTGGATTCTAAACGGAGAAGCTTCTCTGACGCTTTTTCACAGAGATTTTGAAACTGAAATTTCCAAACCCGTTTCCAACGAAGGCGCCAATGGGCTTCCCCATAGAACTTGCCAACCTGAATTCCTACAGGCTAGATGTGAGAGGCACATTCTGCTGCTTCCTCCCTTAGAGTTAACCTAGCTTCTGAAAGCTCAACCTCCGGGGAGTTTGTTTGGCAGAGATATAGAACACACTTTTCCAAGCCTGTTGGAAGGCATTTGCAGTTTCATTTCGCGTCTAATTTCCCAAACCAAACTGCTTGCAGCTCTAACTGCCTTCTAACTACCACTTCTTCGGTTCAGTGAGATATGCTGGATTCTAAACGGAGAAGCTTCTCTGACGCTTTTTCACAGAGATTTTGAAACTGAAATCTCCCATGCTGTTTCCACCATAGCCAGCAATGGGCTTAGACATAGAACTTGCCAACCTGAATTCCTACAGGCTAGATGTGAGAGGCACATTCTGCTGCTTCCTCCCTTAGAGTTAAACTAGCTTCTGAAAGCTCAACCTCCAGGGAGTCTGTTTGGCAGAGATATAGAACACACTTTTCCAAGCCTGTTGGAAGGCATTTGCAGTTTCATTTCGCGTCTAATTTCCCAAACCAAACTGCTTGCAGCTCTAACTGCCTTCTAACTACCACTTCTTCGGTTCAGTGAGATATGCTGGATTCTAAACGGAGAAGCTTCTCTGACGCTTTTTCACAGAGATTTTGAAACTGAAATCTCCCATGCCGTTTCCACCATAGGCAGCAATGGGCTTCCCCATAGAACTTGCCAACCTGAATTCCTACAGGCTAGATGTGAGAGGCACATTCTGCTGCTTCCTCCCTTAGAGTTAAACTAGCTTCTGAAAGCTCAACCTCCGGGGAGTTTGTTTGGCAGAGATATAGAACACACTTTTCCAAGCCTGTTGGAAGGCATTTGCAGTGTCATTTCGCGTCTAATTTCCCAAACCAAACTGCTTGCAGCTCTAACTCCCTTCTAACTACCACTTCTTCGGTTCAGTGAGATATGCTGGATTCTAAACGGAGAAGCTTCTCTGACGCTTTTTCACAGAGATTTTGAAACTGAAATCTCCCATGCCGTTTCCACCATAGGCAGCAATGGGCTTCCCCATAGAACTTGCCAACCTGAATTCCTACAGGCTAGATGTGAGAGGCACATTCTGCTGCTTCCTCCCTTAGAGTTAAACTTGCTTCTGAAAGCTCAACCTCCGGGGAGTTTGTTTGGCAGAGATATAGAACACACTTTTCCAAGCCTGTTGGAAGGCATTTGCAGTTTCATTTCGCGTCTAATTTCCCAAACCAAACTGCTTGCAGCTCTAACTCCCTTCTAACTACCACTTCTTCGGTTCAGTGAGATATGCTGGATTCTAAACGGAGAAGCTTCTCTGACGCTTTTTCACAGAGATTTTGAAACTGAAATTTCCAAACCCGTTTCCAACGAAGGCGCCAATGGGCTTCCCCATAGAACTTGCCAACCTGAATTCCTACAGGCTAGATGTGAGAGGCACATTCTGCTGCTTCCTCCCTTAGAGTTAAACTAGCTTCTGAAAGCTCAACCTCCGGGGAGTTTGTTTGGCAGAGATATAGAACACACTTTTCCAAGCCTGTTGGAAGGCATTTGCAGTTTCATTTCCCGTCTAATTTCCCAAACCAAACTGCTTGCAGCTCTAACTCCCTTCTAACTACCACTTCTTCGGTTCAGTGAGATATGCTGGATTCTAAACGGAGAAGCTTCTCTGACGCTTTTTCACAGAGATTTTGAAACTGAAATCTCCCATGCCGTTTCCACCATAGGCAGCAATGGGCTTCCCCATAGAACTTGCCAACCTGAATTCCTACAGGCTAGATGTGAGAGGCACATTCTGCTGCTTCCTCCCTAAGAGTTAAGCTTGCTTCTGAAAGCTCAACCTCCGGGGAGTTTGTTTGGCAGAGATATAGAACACACTTTTCCAAGCCTGTTGGAAGGCCTTTGCAGTGTCATTTCGCATCTAATTTCCCAAACCAAACTGCTTGCAGCTCTAACTCCCTTCTAACTACCACTTCTTCGGTTCAGTGAGATATGCTGGATTCTAAACGGAGAAGCTTCTCTGATGCTTTTACACAGAGATTTTGAAACTGAAATCTCCCATGCCGTTTCCACCATAGGCAGCAATGGGCTTCCCCATAGAACTTGCCAACCTGAATTCCTACAGGCTAGATGTGAGAGGCACATTCTGCTGCTTCCTCCCTTAGAGTTAAACTAGCTTCTGAAAGCTCAACCTCCGGGGAGTTTGTTTGGCAGAGATATAGAACACACTTTTCCAAGCCTGTTGGAAGGCCTTTGCAGTTTCATTTCGCGTCTAATTTCCCAAACCAAACTGCTTGCAGCTCTAACTCCCTTCTAACTACCACTTCTTCGGTTCAGTGAGATATGCTGGATTCTAAACGGAGAAGATTCTCTGACGCTTTTTCACAGAGATTTTGAAACTGAAATCTCCCATGCCGTTTCCACCATAGGCAGCAATGGGCTTCCCCATAGAACTTGCCAACCTGAATTCCTACAGGCTAGATGTGAGAGGCACATTCTGCTGCTTCCTCCCTTAGAGTTAAACTTGCTTCTGAAAGCTCAACCTCCGGGGAGTTTGTTTGGCAGAGATATAGAACACACTTTTCCAAGCCTGTTGGAAGGCATTTGCAGTTTCATTTCGCGTCTAATTTCCCAAACCAAACTGCTTGCAGCTCTAACTGCCTTCTAACTACCACTTCTTCGGTTCAGTGAGATACGCTGGATTCTAAACGGAGAAGCTTCTCTGACGCTTTTTCACAGAGATTTTGAAACTGAAATTTCCAAACCCGTTTCCAACGAAGGCGCCAATGGGCTTCCCCATAGAACTTGCCAACCTGAATTCCTACAGGCTAGATGTGAGAGGCACATTCTGCTGCTTCCTCCCTTAGAGTTAAACTTGCTTCTGAAAGCTCAACCTCCGGGGAGTTTGTTTGGCAGAGATATAGAACACACTTTTCCAAGCCTGTTGGAAGGCATTTGCAGTTTCATTTCGCGTCTAATTTCCCAAACCAAACTGCTTGCAGCTCTAACTCCCTTCTAACTACCACTTCTTCGGTTCAGTGAGATATGCTGGATTCTAAACGGAGAAGCTTCTCTGACGCTTTTTCACAGAGATTTTGAAACTGAAATTTCCAAACCCGTTTCCAACGAAGGCGCCAATGGGCTTCCCCATAGAACTTGCCAACCTGAATTCCTACAGGCTAGATGTGAGAGGCACATTCTGCTGCTTCCTCCCTTAGAGTTAAACTAGCTTCTGAAAGCTCAACCTCCGGGGAGTTTGTTTGGCAGAGATATAGAACACACTTTTCCAAGCCTGTTGGAAGGCCTTTGCAGTTTCATTTCGCGTCTAATTTCCCAAACCAAACTGCTTGCAGCTCTAACTCCCTTCTAACTACCACTTCTTCGGTTCAGTGAGATATGCTGGATTCTAAACGGAGAAGCTTCTCTGATGCTTTTTCACAGAGATTTTGAAACTGAAATCTCCCATGCCGTTTCCACCATAGGCAGCAATGGGCTTCCCCATAGAACTTGCCAACCTGAATTCCTACAGGCTAGATGTGAGAGGCACATTCTGCTGCTTCCTCCCTTAGAGTTAAACTAGCTTCTGAAAGCTCAACCTCCGGGGAGTTTGTTTGGCAGAGATATAGAACACACTTTTCCAAGCCTGTTGGAAGGCCTTTGCAGTTTCATTTCGCGTCTAATTTCCCAAACCAAACTGCTTGCAGCTCTAACTCCCTTCTAACTACCACTTCTTCGGTTCAGTGAGATATGCTGGATTCTAAACGGAGAAGATTCTCTGACGCTTTTTCACAGAGATTTTGAAACTGAAATCTCCCATGCCGTTTCCACCATAGGCAGCAATGGGCTTCCCCATAGAACTTGCCAACCTGAATTCCTACAGGCTAGATGTGAGAGGCACATTCTGCTGCTTCCTCCCTTAGAGTTAAACTTGCTTCTGAAAGCTCAACCTCCGGGGAGTTTGTTTGGCAGAGATATAGAACACACTTTTCCAAGCCTGTTGGAAGGCATTTGCAGTTTCATTTCGCGTCTAATTTCCCAAACCAAACTGCTTGCAGCTCTAACTGCCTTCTAACTACCACTTCTTCGGTTTAGTGAGATACGCTGGATTCTAAACGGAGAAGCTTCTCTGACGCTTTTTCACAGAGATTTTGAAACCTTAATTTCCAAACCCGTTTCCAACGAAGGCGCCAATGGGCTTCCCCATAGAACTTGCCAACCTGAATTCCTACAGGCTAGATGTGAGAGGCACATTCTGCTGCTTCCTCCCTTAGAGTTAAACTAGCTTCTGAAAGCTCAACCTCCGGGGAGTTTGTTTGGCAGAGATATAGAACACACTTTTCCAAGCCTGTTGGAAGGCCTTTGCAGTGTCATTTCGCGTCTAATTTCCCAAACCAAACTGCTTGCAGCTCTAACTGCCTTCTAACTACCACTTCTTCGGTTCAGTGAGATATGCTGGATTCTAAACGGAGAAGCTTCTCTGACGCTTTTTCACAGAGATTTTGAAACTGAAATCTCCCATGCCGTTTCCACCATAGGCAGCAATGGGCTTCCCCATAGAACTTGCCAACCTGAATTCCTACAGGCTAGATGTGAGAGGCACATTCTGCTGCTTCCTCCCTAAGAGTTAAGCTTGCTTCTGAAAGCTCAACCTCCGGGGAGTCTGTTTGGCAGAGATATAGAACACACTTTTCCAAGCCTGTTGGAAGGCCTTTGCAGTGTCATTTCGCATCTAATTTCCCAAACCAAACTGTTTGCAGCTCTAACTCCCTTGTAACTACCACTTCTTCGGTTCAGTGAGATATGCTGGATTCTAAACGGAGAAGCTTCTCTGACGCTTTTTCACAGAGATTTTGAAACTGAAATCTCCCATGCCGTTTCCACCATAGGCAGCAATGGGCTTCCCCATAGAACTTGCCAACCTGAATTCCTACAGGCTAGATGTGAGAGGCACATTCTGCTGCTTCCTCCCTTAGAGTTAAACTAGCTTCTGAAAGCTCAACCTCCGGGGAGTTTGTTTGGCAGAGATATAGAACACACTTTTCCAAGCCTGTTGGAAGGCATTTGCAGTTTCATTTCGCGTCTAATTTCCCAAACCAAACTGCTTGCAGCTCTAACTGCCTTCTAACTACCACTTCTTCGGTTCAGTGAGATATGCTGGATTCTAAACGGAGAAGCTTCTCTGACGCTTTTTCACAGAGATTTTGAAACTGAAATCTCCCATGCCGTTTCCACCATAGCCAGCAATGGGCTTAGACATAGAACTTGCCAACCTGAATTCCTACAGGCTAGATGTGAGAGGCACATTCTGCTGCTTCCTCCCTTAGAGTTAAACTAGCTTCTGAAAGCTCAACCTCCAGGGAGTCTGTTTGGCAGAGATATAGAACACACTTTTCCAAGCCTGTTGGAAGGCATTTGCAGTTTCATTTCGCGTCTAATTTCCCAAACCAAACTGCTTGCAGCTCTAACTGCCTTCTAACTACCACTTCTTCGGTTCAGTGAGATATGCTGGATTCTAAACGGAGAAGCTTCTCTGACGCTTTTTCACAGAGATTTTGAAACTGAAATCTCCCATGCCGTTTCCACCATAGGCAGCAATGGGCTTCCCCATAGAACTTGCCAACCTGAATTCCTACAGGCTAGATGTGAGAGGCACATTCTGCTGCTTCCTCCCTTAGAGTTAAACTAGCTTCTGAAAGCTCAACCTCCGGGGAGTTTGTTTGGCAGAGATATAGAACACACTTTTCCAAGCCTGTTGGAAGGCATTTGCAGTGTCATTTCGCGTCTAATTTCCCAAACCAAACTGCTTGCAGCTCTAACTCCCTTCTAACTACCACTTCTTCGGTTCAGTGAGATATGCTGGATTCTAAACGGAGAAGCTTCTCTGACGCTTTTTCACAGAGATTTTGAAACTGAAATCTCCCATGCCGTTTCCACCATAGGCAGCAATGGGCTTCCCCATAGAACTTGCCAACCTGAATTCCTACAGGCTAGATGTGAGAGGCACATTCTGCTGCTTCCTCCCTTAGAGTTAAACTTGCTTCTGAAAGCTCAACCTCCGGGGAGTTTGTTTGGCAGAGATATAGAACACACTTTTCCAAGCCTGTTGGAAGGCATTTGCAGTTTCATTTCGCGTCTAATTTCCCAAACCAAACTGCTTGCAGCTCTAACTCCCTTCTAACTACCACTTCTTCGGTTCAGTGAGATATGCTGGATTCTAAACGGAGAAGCTTCTCTGACGCTTTTTCACAGAGATTTTGAAACTGAAATCTCCCATGCCGTTTCCACCATAGGCAGCAATGGGCTTCCCCATAGAACTTGCCAACCTGAATTCCTACAGGCTAGATGTGAGAGGCACATTCTGCTGCTTCCTCCCTTAGAGTTAAACTAGCTTCTGAAAGCTCAACCTCCGGGGAGTTTGTTTGGCAGAGATATAGAACACACTTTTCCAAGCCTGTTGGAAGGCCTTTGCAGTTTCATTTCGCGTCTAATTTCCCAAACCAAACTGCTTGCAGCTCTAACTCCCTTCTAACTACCACTTCTTCGGTTCAGTGAGATATGCTGGATTCTAAACGGAGAAGCTTCTCTGACGCTTTTTCACAGAGATTTTGAAACTGAAATTTCCAAACCCGTTTCCAACGAAGGCGCCAATGGGCTTCCCCATAGAACTTGCCAACCTGAATTCCTACAGGCTAGATGTGAGAGGCACATTCTGCTGCTTCCTCCCTTAGAGTTAAACTAGCTTCTGAAAGCTTAACCTCCGGGGAGTTTGTTTGGCAGAGATATAGAACACACTTTTCCAAGCCTGTTGGAAGGCATTTGCAGTTTCATTTCGCGTCTAATTTCCCAAACCAAACTGCTTGCAGCTCTAACTGCCTTCTAACTACCACTTCTTCGGTTCAGTGAGATATGCTGGATTCTAAACGGAGAAGCTTCTCTGACGCTTTTTCACAGAGATTTTGAAACTGAAATCTCCCATGCTGTTTCCACCATAGCCAGCAATGGGCTTAGACATAGAACTTGCCAACCTGAATTCCTACAGGCTAGATGTGAGAGGCACATTCTGCTGCTTCCTCCCTTAGAGTTAAACTAGCTTCTGAAAGCTCAACCTCCAGGGAGTCTGTTTGGCAGAGATATAGAACACACTTTTCCAAGCCTGTTGGAAGGCATTTGCAGTTTCATTTCGCGTCTAATTTCCCAAACCAAACTGCTTGCAGCTCTAACTGCCTTCTAACTACCACTTCTTCGGTTCAGTGAGATATGCTGGATTCTAAACGGAGAAGCTTCTCTGACGCTTTTTCACAGAGATTTTGAAACTGAAATCTCCCATGCCGTTTCCACCATAGGCAGCAATGGGCTTCCCCATAGAACTTGCCAACCTGAATTCCTACAGGCTAGATGTGAGAGGCACATTCTGCTGCTTCCTCCCTTAGAGTTAAACTAGCTTCTGAAAGCTCAACCTCCGGGGAGTTTGTTTGGCAGAGATATAGAACACACTTTTCCAAGCCTGTTGGAAGGCATTTGCAGTGTCATTTCGCGTCTAATTTCCCAAACCAAACTGCTTGCAGCTCTAACTCCCTTCTAACTACCACTTCTTCGGTTCAGTGAGATATGCTGGATTCTAAACGGAGAAGCTTCTCTGACGCTTTTTCACAGAGATTTTGAAACTGAAATCTCCCATGCCGTTTCCACCATAGGCAGCAATGGGCTTCCCCATAGAACTTGCCAACCTGAATTCCTACAGGCTAGATGTGAGAGGCACATTCTGCTGCTTCCTCCCTTAGAGTTAAACTTGCTTCTGAAAGCTCAACCTCCGGGGAGTTTGTTTGGCAGAGATATAGAACACACTTTTCCAAGCCTGTTGGAAGGCATTTGCAGTTTCATTTCGCGTCTAATTTCCCAAACCAAACTGCTTGCAGCTCTAACTCCCTTCTAACTACCACTTCTTCGGTTCAGTGAGATATGCTGGATTCTAAACGGAGAAGCTTCTCTGACGCTTTTTCACAGAGATTTTGAAACTGAAATTTCCAAACCCGTTTCCAACGAAGGCGCCAATGGGCTTCCCCATAGAACTTGCCAACCTGAATTCCTACAGGCTAGATGTGAGAGGCACATTCTGCTGCTTCCTCCCTTAGAGTTAAACTAGCTTCTGAAAGCTCAACCTCCGGGGAGTTTGTTTGGCAGAGATATAGAACACACTTTTCCAAGCCTGTTGGAAGGCCTTTGCAGTTTCATTTCGCGTCTAATTTCCCAAACCAAACTGCTTGCAGCTCTAACTCCCTTCTAACTACCACTTCTTCGGTTCAGTGAGATATGCTGGATTCTAAACGGAGAAGCTTCTCTGATGCTTTTTCACAGAGATTTTGAAACTGAAATCTCCCATGCCGTTTCCACCATAGGCAGCAATGGGCTTCCCCATAGAACTTGCCAACCTGAATTCCTACAGGCTAGATGTGAGAGGCACATTCTGCTGCTTCCTCCCTTAGAGTTAAACTAGCTTCTGAAAGCTCAACCTCCGGGGAGTTTGTTTGGCAGAGATATAGAACACACTTTTCCAAGCCTGTTGGAAGGCCTTTGCAGTTTCATTTCGCGTCTAATTTCCCAAACCAAACTGCTTGCAGCTCTAACTCCCTTCTAACTACCACTTCTTCGGTTCAGTGAGATATGCTGGATTCTAAACGGAGAAGATTCTCTGACGCTTTTTCACAGAGATTTTGAAACTGAAATCTCCCATGCCGTTTCCACCATAGGCAGCAATGGGCTTCCCCATAGAACTTGCCAACCTGAATTCCTACAGGCTAGATGTGAGAGGCACATTCTGCTGCTTCCTCCCTTAGAGTTAAACTTGCTTCTGAAAGCTCAACCTCCGGGGAGTTTGTTTGGCAGAGATATAGAACACACTTTTCCAAGCCTGTTGGAAGGCATTTGCAGTTTCATTTCGCGTCTAATTTCCCAAACCAAACTGCTTGCAGCTCTAACTGCCTTCTAACTACCACTTCTTCGGTTTAGTGAGATACGCTGGATTCTAAACGGAGAAGCTTCTCTGACGCTTTTTCACAGAGATTTTGAAACTGAAATTTCCAAACCCGTTTCCAACGAAGGCGCCAATGGGCTTCCCCATAGAACTTGCCAACCTGAATTCCTACAGGCTAGATGTGAGAGGCACATTCTGCTGCTTCCTCCCTTAGAGTTAAACTAGCTTCTGAAAGCTCAACCTCCGGGGAGTTTGTTTGGCAGAGATATAGAACACACTTTTCCAAGCCTGTTGGAAGGCATTTGCAGTTTCATTTCGCGTCTAATTTCCCAAACCAAACTGCTTGCAGCTCTAACTGCCTTCTAACTACCACTTCTTCGGTTCAGTGAGATATGCTGGATTCTAAACGGAGAAGCTTCTCTGACGCTTTTTCACAGAGATTTTGAAACTGAAATCTCCCATGCCGTTTCCACCATAGGCAGCAATGGGCTTCCCCATAGAACTTGCCAACCTGAATTCCTACAGGCTAGATGTGAGAGGCACATTCTGCTGCTTCCTCCCTAAGAGTTAAGCTTGCTTCTGAAAGCTCAACCTCCGGGGAGTCTGTTTGGCAGAGATATAGAACACACTTTTCCAAGCCTGTTGGAAGGCCTTTGCAGTGTCATTTCGCATCTAATTTCCCAAACCAAACTGTTTGCAGCTCTAACTCCCTTGTAACTACCACTTCTTCGGTTCAGTGAGATATGCTGGATTCTAAACGGAGAAGCTTCTCTGACGCTTTTTCACAGAGATTTTGAAACTGAAATCTCCCATGCCGTTTCCACCATAGGCAGCAATGGGCTTCCCCATAGAACTTGCCAACCTGAATTCCTACAGGCTAGATGTGAGAGGCACATTCTGCTGCTTCCTCCCTTAGAGTTAAACTAGCTTCTGAAAGCTCAACCTCCGGGGAGTTTGTTTGGCAGAGATATAGAACACACTTTTCCAAGCCTGTTGGAAGGCATTTTCAGTTTCATTTCGCGTCTAATTTCCCAAACCAAACTGCTTGCAGCTCTAACTCCCTTCTAACTACCACTTCTTCGGTTCAGTGAGATATGCTGGATTCTAAACGGAGAAGCTTCTCTGACGCTTTTTCACAGAGATTTTGAAACTGAAATCTCCCATGCCGTTTCCACCATAGGCAGCAATGGGCTTCCCCATAGAACTTGCCAACCTGAATTCCTACAGGCTAGATGTGAGAGGCACATTCTGCTGCTTCCTCCCTTAGAGTTAAACTTGCTTCTGAAAGCTCAACCTCCGGGGAGTTTGTTTGGCAGAGATATAGAACACACTTTTCCAAGCCTGTTGGAAGGCATTTGCAGTTTCATTTCGCGTCTAATTTCCCAAACCAAACTGCTTGCAGCTCTAACTGCCTTCTAACTACCACTTCTTCGGTTCAGTGAGATATGCTGGATTCTAAACGGAGAAGCTTCTCTGACGCTTTTTCACAGAGATTTTGAAACTGAAATCTCCCATGCTGTTTCCACCATAGCCAGCAATGGGCTTCCCCATAGAACTTGCCAACCTGAATTCCTACAGTCTAGATGTGAGAGGCACATTCTGCTGCTTCCTCCCTTAGAGTTAAACTAGCTTCTGAAAGCTCAACCTCCAGGGAGTCTGTTTGGCAGAGATATAGAACACACTTTTCCAAGCCTGTTGGGAGGCATTTGCAGTTTCATTTCGCGTCTAATTTCCCAAACCAAACTGCTTGCAGCTCTAACTGCCTTCTAACTACCACTTCTTCGGTTCAGTGAGATATGCTGGATTCTAAACGGAGAAGCTTCTCTGACGCTTTTTCACAGAGATTTTGAAACTGAAATCTCCCATGCCGTTTCCACCATAGGCAGCAATGGGCTTCCCCATAGAACTTGCCAACCTGAATTCCTACAGGCTAGATGTGAGAGGCACATTCTGCTGCTTCCTCCCTAAGAGTTAAGCTTGCTTCTGAAAGCTCAACCTCCGGGGAGTCTGTTTGGCAGAGATATAGAACACACTTTTCCAAGCCTGTTGGAAGGCCTTTGCAGTGTCATTTCGCATCTAATTTCCCAAACCAAACTGCTTGCAGCTCTAACTCCCTTCTAACTACCACTTCTTCGGTTCAGTGAGATATGCTGGATTCTAAACGGAGAAGCTTCTCTGACGCTTTTTCACAGAGATTTTGAAACTGAAATCTCCCATGCCGTTTCCACCATAGGCAGCAATGGGCTTCCCCATAGAACTTGCCAACCTGAATTCCTACAGGCTAGATGTGAGAGGCACATTCTGCTGCTTCCTCCCTTAGAGTTAAACTAGCTTCTGAAAGCTCAACCTCCGGGGAGTTTGTTTGGCAGAGATATAGAACACAGTTTTCCAAGGCTGTTGGAAGGCCTTTGCAGTTTCATTTCGCGTCTAATTTCCCAAACCAAACTGCTTGCAGCTCTAACTCCCTTCTAACTACCACTTCTTCGGTTCAGTGAGATATGCTGGATTCTAAACGGAGAAGCTTCTCTGACGCTTTTTCACAGAGATTTTGAAACTGAAATTTCCAAACCCGTTTCCAACGAAGGCGCCAATGGGCTTCCCCATAGAACTTGCCAACCTGAATTCCTACAGGCTAGATGTGAGAGGCACATTCTGCTGCTTCCTCCCTTAGAGTTAACCTAGCTTCTGAAAGCTCAACCTCCGGGGAGTTTGTTTGGCAGAGATATAGAACACACTTTTCCAAGCCTGTTGGAAGGCATTTGCAGTTTCATTTCGCGTCTAATTTCCCAAACCAAACTGCTTGCAGCTCTAACTGCCTTCTAACTACCACTTCTTCGGTTCAGTGAGATATGCT